>NW_026652277.1:128942292-129419251 GCF_009828535.3 Hylobates moloch | reverse complement strand
AAAGCAGAGCAGGGTCCAGGGGCTCGGCAGGAGGTGGAGGAGGAGGGTGGTGGTCAGTTCTGGTATCTTCCAGGGCACTGCAGGGCAGCCTCTCTGGACTGGAAGTAGCCCACAAAAGCAGTGGAACAGAAGCAACTGGTGGATTCTATAGCTTTGTGTAGTGGCCGGTTTGGAACCGCTTGCATTGCCAGGTTTTGCTTCCGAAAGAGACATGTGAGAATCTTTCCATTTACATGCCTAGCACCAAGCATATGCCTGGAATAAGGCAGGTGCTCACTGCAGGCTGTGGGACTAGAGTGGGTCTGGTGTGGCAGGACCCGACACTGGGAGCCTGAGCATTTCTTCTCTTCCTGTCTCTGCCCTAGCAGCAACTCCTCCGTGGCTATCTCAGTCTGTTCTGGTTGCTATAACAAAATACCTTAAACCAAGTAATTCACGAACAACAGAAATGTATTGCTCACCGTTCTGGAGGTTGGGAAGTCCAAGATCAAGGTGCTAGCAGATCTGGTGTCTGGTGAGGGCCTGTTCCTTATAGATGGTGCCTTCTATGTGTCCTCACATGGTAGAAGGGGCCAGGAGGCTCCCTTGGGCCTCTTTTAAAGGGCACTAATCCCATGCCTGAGGGCTCCACCCTCATGACCTTATCACCTCCTACAGGCCCCATGTCTTAATACCATCACATTGCAGATAGCGTTTTCAACATGGATTTTGGGGGGACACAGACATTCGGACCCTAGGAATGACTGTCCATTGAGGGGCTATGGGGAGAGTTAGCCAGCTGGTGTTTGAGCACACCAGACCCTTTGGATAAGGGCCCTTCTCAGGGAAGAACATGATGGTAATTGTCTTCTCTTCCACATGAAACGTCATAGTTTCACTCTGTCTTTTTAGTATTTGAAATTATAGCTTTTAAAAATGTAAAATCAAGGTTTGTCCAAGGAATGAATCCTTTCCCTTTTCACTTCTTTCCATAGATTAATGCTATAGGATGGAGAGTTTCTAAGCATTAGATCCAAATGGTTTGGTCAGTTTTGCTTAGGGAGTGGGATAAGATATTCTTTATCTTCTTATGCCTTTTTAAAAAATACTAAGTGATTGGCTGGACGTGGTGGCTCACGCCTGTAATCCCAGCACTTTGGGAGGCCGAGGCGGGCGGATCACGAGGTCAGGAGATCAAGATCATCCTGGCTAACATGGTGAAACCCCATCTCTACTAAAAATACAGAAAATTGGCCAGGTGTGATGGCGGGCACCTGTAGTCCCAGCTGCTTGGGAGGCTGAAGCAGGAGAATGGCGTGAACCTGGGAGGCGGAGCTTGCAGTGAGCCGAGATCACGCCACTGCACTCCAGCCTGGGTGACAGAGCGAGACTCCGTCTCAAAAATAAAATAAAATAAAATGAAAAATAAATAAATAAAATAAATAAAAAATACTAAGTGATATGGTTTGGCTGTGTCCCCACCCAAATCTCATCTTGAATTTTCATGTGTTGTGGAAGGGACCCGGTGGGAGGTAACTGAGTCATGGTGGCAGGTCTTTCCTGTGCTGTTCTCATGATAGTGAATAAGTCTCATGAGATCTGATGGTTTTAAAAAGGGGAGTTTCCCTGCACAAGCTCTGTCTTTGCCTGCCACCATCCACATAAGATGTGACTTGCTCCTCCTTGCCTTCTGCCATGATTGTGAGGCCTCCCCAACCACGTGGAACTATCAATTCATTAAACCCTTTTCCCTGTATAAATTACCCGGTCTTGGATATGTCTTTATCAGCAGCGTGAAAATGGACTAATACACTAAGTATTATAGACTGAATGTCATATCCCCTCAAAATTCATGTATTGAAATCCCAACCCCCAATGTAATGGTATTAGGAGGTAGGACTTTGGGGAGGTAATTAAGTCATGAGGCGGAGACCTCATGAATGACATTAGTGCCCTTATAAAAGGGACCTCAGAGAACTCTTCAGCCCCTTTTCTACCATGTGAGGACACAATGAGAAGATGGCCACTTATGAACCAGGAGGTGACACTTCACCAGGCACCAGATTTTCCAGTGCCTTGATCTTGGACTTTCCAGCCTCCTGAACTATGAGAAATAAATGTTTGTTGTTTAAGCCACCCAGTCTATGGTATTCTGTTACAGCAGCCGGAACGGACAATGACACTGAGTGTGATGGTTAGGTATTAACTTGGCTGGATTAAGGAATGTTTGGAAACCTGGTAAAGCATTCATTTTGGGTGTGCCTGTGAGGGTGTTTCCAGAGGAGATTAGCATGTGAGTCTGAGTGGACTAGGTGGGGAAGAGCCACACTGAATGTGAGTGGGCACTATTCTATCTGCTGGGGGTCCAGAGAGAACAAAATCAGAGAAAAGATGAATGGGTCAATCTGTCTGCTGGAACTGAGTTACACTCTTCCTCTCCTGTTATTGGACAAGGACTCCAGGCTCCCAAGCCTTTGGACTCCAGCATTTACACCAGTGGCCCCTGGGTTTTCAGGCCTTTGGCCTTGGCCTGAGAGTTACACCATCAGCTCCCCTGGTCCTGAGGCCTTCAGACTTGGACCGAGCCATGCTACCAGCATCCTGGGGTGTCTGGCTCGCAGACAGCCTGTCACAAGACTTCTCAGCCTCCATAATCACGGAGGTAATCCTATTGATTCTCTCGCTGCAGAACCCTGACGAATTCACTGAGCAAACTCTAGGATCTGGCAAACCACATGCTCTCCTTCTAGATTTCTCACAAGAGAGAGAAGACTGACCTGCATCTTGACTATTCTATTTATGATCTGTACAGCAATCCTTACATATAAACACAGCACCAGGCTGTGGCACAGTCGCAACCCCACCCCTTTTATTGTCTACACCTTTTTTTCCCTTCTTAAGCATTGTCAAGAGTTGTGCAAAGAAAGCATGTTACCTGTCCTCCACTCAAGCATGTAGGAAGAACAGATGGCAACAGGGCAATGGAGGGTAGGGGTTGGGGGGCTGTGGCGGGGTGCAGGGAGGGGGCAGTAATAACATCCACCTGGAAGGGAGACTGCTCTGGGCTTGACTCCTCCATAGATGAGCTGTGTGACCTTGCAGAAGTTACTCAGTATCTCTGAGCCTCAGAGTCCTCAAAGGTAAAGTGGGAATGGCAGTAAACACACCTCACAGGACTGTTTGGAGGATGAGATGTGCTCAAAGGGAGTGTAGGGTAAGTCCTCAGTGAAGAGTTGCTCTCCTGTGACGGCAATTCAAAAGCTGTACGTGTTCGCCTGGGTCACCTGTACTTCACCATAACTGCCTCAGGCAGGTTCAGAGGAGGTTCCTCCTATCCAGGACACCCTCTCTAAACAGTGTCCATCCTCAGGCTGCTTTTCAGCCCGGGGCCCCAGCAGAGGCTTCTAAGAGGGAGCCATGAACTCATTCACTGAAGTGCCTGCCTTTCTGCTCATGATAAATTTAGACAGGAGGCGAGCGGATCACCTGAGGTCAGGAGTTTGACATCAGCCTGGTCAACATGGTGAAACCCTGTCTCTACTTAAAATACAAGAAAATTAGCTGGGTGTGGTGGCAGGCACCTGTAATCCCAGCTACTCGGGAGGCTGAGGTGAGAGAATTGCTTGAACCTGGGAGGCAGAGGTTGCAGTCAGCTGACATGGCGCCATTGCACTCCAGCCTGGGAGACAAAGTGAGACTCCGTTTCAAACAAACAAACAAACAAACTGTAGACAAGAGGAAGGCCCAGCCAATAGCAATGAAAAGCAGCACTTCAGCACCTGGTGTTCTTCCTACAGGGCTCTTAGGTCTCATACCCAGGAAAACAGTTGGTGGAGAACTGGAGAAAAGTTTCCCTTTGTTCTCCCTGGTGGGTTGTATTTCAGAGGTGGTACTTGGCAGAGCATCTTCAGGCCTTTCCCAATCCATTTAAGGACAACAAAGAGAAATGAAAAATATTTCCTTTCCTGCTCCCCTCACTCTCCTTCCTAGCTCCTCCCCTTGCCATTCTTCTTTGCTTTTCCATTCCCATTTCCTAACTCCAGTAACTCTCTCAAAGTATCCTGGTACCAGCTGGACCACAGGAAATGCTATTTTTTCCTACCCTCCAAAAGATGACTCTAATAATAATTTTGAAGCAGAAACTTCAAAGCCAAGGTAATAAATCTTTTTTAAAAAACTTCATTCTTTTAAATGAAAAAGTCCTATATGTTATTGTGAAAAAAAGAATCAAATAGTCCATACGTATATATCATAAAGCCCTCCATCCTCATTTATTTTCCTCAATCGCATTCCCTTGAAGTGAGCACCACTAAACAGTTTGGTGTACATCTTTCCAAATTTCCAGATATTTCCAGAAATTTCCAGATATTTCTAACTTGGTCACTGAACAGATACACAGTGATTGCCCACAATGTTCTAGGCAGGGCAGTGTGCTAGGTCCCCTGGGGCCCAGTGGTGAGCAAACACAAATCTATATGTTGGGCTGGGTGCAGTGAGGCACACGTGTAATCCCAGCATTTTGGGAGGCTGAAGTGGGAGGATCCCTTGAGACCAGGAGTTCAAGACCAGCCTCAGCAACACAGGGAGACCGTGTCTCTGGAAAAAAATTTAAAAATTAGCAAAGTGTGGCGGTGTGCACCTGTAGTCCCACCTATCCAGGAGACTGAGGCAGGAGGATTGTTTGAGCCCAGTAGGTCAAGGCTGCAGTGAGCTATGATTGCGCCACTGCATTCCAGCCTGGGCAATAGACTGAGACCCTGTCTCTTAAAAAAAATCGATATACATATCTATGTGTGTGTATATGTCACATATATTAGCAAAAAATAATACTTTTAGTTAATATCTCAGAGCCACTTTTTCATGTTAGTGGCTCAGATAATACATACATATTGATGATTTTTAATAGCTGCATCATTTTCTGCAAACCAAATACAAACAACCTGTGTATACTGTGTTAAAAACAAGCTGCATTTTCTCTGCTTGTGGAATGTTGAGCAACCTGCTTCCTGTATCCTGCTTGAGCAGAACCTGGTACAATCCGAACAGGGATGCTCTGGGGCCTGTCCCCTTGATGACAGTAGAGAGATAGCCGGCTGAGTGGACTGACACTTGGACCCCTTCAACAGGCAGACAAATCCAGCACCAGGAGCATGGTGTGTCTGCCCAGGGCGCCCAGCTGGCCAGTGACATGGCTGAGTTCGTACCCAGGTCCTCTTGACTCCAAAGCTCCAGCTAACACTGCTCCCATTACCCCCTGCTGCCCTGAAAGGCAGTTGTGTCTCTCTCTCTCTATTCACAACGCTGGGTATCATCCTGCCTGCAGCGCTCCTTCATGCAATAAATTCTGCAGGCCACTGATAAACAATGGGAAGGAAAGCGGAGAAAAAAATCTTGAGGTCAGGAAAATGCAGCCAGAGGTTAGTGTGCATGTGTGCATGTGTATGTGCGTGTGCGTGTGTGTGTGTGTTCTTAAAATTAACCACTTTTTTTGTGCCTGACAACAGGGTGGTGTGTGTGCACAGGCCACGGGCATGTGTGTGCTGTGTGTACACGTGTGTCCAGGGGCATGGTCAGTGAGCCTCCCCCCGCCCCGCCCGCCCGCCCGCCCGCCCGTGGTTATGGGCAGCAAATACTGATGTTTTAAGCAGTTAAAGGAGGTGGAAGAAGCTCGGCTGCCTCTTCCTCCCCATTATCTGCCCCCAGTCCCCTCCTTTGGAGCTGCTAATGATTACTAATTCTTAACATTCAAGTTCTATCTCCTCCCGGAGACACCCTCCCAGGCGAGGGCACTGCGACTACACTGAGATTCGGCCCACTCCTGGGCAGCTTCTTAGCTGGGTGGCGAAAACAAAAATGCCGCCTAATTGGTCACTGGCCCTTTCTCATGAATGAAGGAGGTTTCTGTTTTAAGAAATAAACTGACTCCTCAGCCGTTGATTCACTGCCCACAGGGAGATTTTGAGCAGAGCCTTCCTAGGCTCCGTAGAAATTTGCATACAGCTTCCACTTCCTGCTTCAGAGCCTGTTCTTCTACTTACCTGGGCCCGGAGAGGGTGGAGGGAGGCCCAGGGCGACCCAAGGTGGAGAGAGACGAGAAGCCGCCGAGAGCCGACCACCCTCCGGGCCCGGTCTGTCTGTCCGTGGTGGTTCTAAGGTAAGTTATTCGGAGTTGCCACTTGCCTAGTCTTACTTCTTCACCTCTGACCTATTTTCCAAAGCACGCTGTTTCTCCTTTACTGAAACATTCTGCCTCTACTTTCCTCTGTGTTCCTCTCCCCTCCTTTAACTTGTTCGCACAGAGACCATCTTAGCTGAGAAAATGGCAGTGAAGTTTGTGCTTCAAGGATGCGTCGCTGGTATAGTATTTCAGGCCAGCGAGCCCCGCCGGGTTAACCCTTTGAGGAGAGGAGGCTCGCACCCGGGGACAGCTCGGAGCTGCCTGGGAACCATTCGTTTGGGTACTTAGTGTCCCCACAAGTTTATAATAAGAATTCAAGCCCCACTTCTCCAAGGAGAGAGCCAGGGATGGCAAAGATTAAGCAATTGGCTTTCAGCCCCAGAACACGTCAGTGGCAGAGTTTTCTCGATCCCTGTTTCGTGCAGGGGGGAAAAAAAATCAACAGCACATTTTTGGGCCAGGAAGTTCTGCTGAGCTCTGTGCTGGCTGTGAGCCGCCTCCCGGCCCCTCTCGGCAGCCGCCCTCCAGCCCTCCCAGGCTGGCGCTGGACGGAGCCTTTGGGAACAAGGGGGAGAAATGCCAGAACTTGATCTTAGAAGCTAATCAAGCTTCTTGTGACTTTCAAGTTCAAGATGGTATCTTAGAATAGGGGGACTTTTTTTTTTTTTTTTTTTTTTTAAAGGAACAGGAGAACAAGAGGCCAACTTTTTTAAAAGGACAAGAAACTGGGTTTCAAGTTCTTCACTTCTTGTGGTTCCATGACTTAGGCAATTCACTCTGACTCCACTAAGCCTGGATTTCTTCATCAGTAAATTGATGGGGGGTGGTGATCTAACACGAGTGTGTCAAATTCCCTTATAAAACAAAGCCAGGATAGTCCCAGAGGGGTAGTGGTAATGGGTGGTCTTCAAGACGTTTTGTTTACCAATTATTCACATATTTTAATTTTACCTCCCACTACCAGTTGGTTACCCCCTTGAGGAAGGGACTTTGTTTCCTGATATTTTTCTACCCCCCAGAATCCAGCATGCTACCAAATGCCTAGTAGGTGCTCACCCCCCTTCCATGTCAAATGCTTTGATTTCTGTTTCACTCGTCTGCTCTTAAGGCAAGAGGTAAAGCAGCAGTCAGGGCGAAAGGCTGGGAGAGGCTGGGAGAAGCTGGAAGACACGTGTCTCTGCAGGAGGGCTGCCTGGAATTGAGGCCTTATTACTGGCTCTAGCCAGATAGGAGAAAACAGGGAGTTTCTCGAATTAATTCATGTCCCATTTGGGTTACCCAGGAAGGATAGTCCGTGCTATTGCCCACAGAGTCAAGGCAGGCCAGAGAACTGGCAGACAAGCCCAGCTCCAGAAGCCAGAGTTACTGCTGTAGCTGGACCTGGAAACCACTCCTCAGCTGGACCAGTCACTGTGTGTGGGGCCTTTAATGGGAGGGGAAGGGAAACTATGAAACACATCCTAATACCATGTAAGGGTGATGACTGTGATTAGAGACATTATTAGATGGCGGATACACAGAATCCTTAACTTTTTCCAGACCGTGACTTAAAAAAAAATTGTTACTGTTTCTTTTTGGCAATTACTTGCCATCAGTACAGTTCAAACAGGCCCTAGCTGACCGGGATGGGCTGGTGCAGGGCTTTTGGTATTGCTAATCTGTTTCTGTGGGATGTCCTGGTGTAGTCCATGTCATGTTTTTAGGCATTTCTCTCTATTCCCCTGGGATGAAAGGACAGGAATTTCAAGATATTTCACCTGCAATGAGTTCCTGATTTTATTTTCAAACAACGATGCACCATTCTCTGAAAGCAGGCTAACTGTTGTGCACTTGCCAGCCTCGCTCTAATCCTTAAAGGCCACACACCACAGTCATTCTTAATCTGCTGCTGCAGCTACCAGTCACTCCATGACAGAGCATCAAAAGATGGATAATGTAGTTACTCTTCTCTGTTCCTTGCGTGGGGTGGGTTAAACAGAAGTGAGGTCTGAGTAATGTACCAACATGTCGGATAGAAAGGTTCTTAACTCAGGGTTACTCATCTTTGGAGGGTGTAGAGACAGGAAATGTTAAAACCTGCTTCTCCCGGGATTAAGGAGTTAGTGACTTTCAAATGCTCTGAAAAGAAAAAGAGGAGAAGACAGTCATATTTGCAGGCACTCTTCAACAGGCATTCAGAAAGATTATGGTGGGGTAGTTTGTCTAAATTAAATCTTTGTTTTACACATTGCAGAATGGAAATCTCAGGAATATCCTGAATTCAAATCATTTTTCTTCTGCAGGCAATTTTAGATTAGCTTCTAAAAACATATATGAATTGCAGGCAACTGCTGCAGAAAAAAAAGAGTGAACACAGATGAGGCATATTCAACTTTAAATTCCTTTCAGATCCAGCGAAATGACCCCTAATGTTTGATCACATTTCCTTATCAAAACAATCCTGCAGTCTGAAGGATTTTTCCGTGAGAAAGTGTCTGAGGACTGGAATCAAGAAGCTGCCCCCCTGGGCCTCTCCTGTTTCTTCCCAATGCGTTGTCACCAAGATATTTTTAGTTCATGAAAACCAGGCTGTCGTTTCTCCCACTTATGGTCTTTGCCTCCCGTGTCCAGCAGGCCTCCTGGGAGCACACATGTGCTTGGCTGTGACTACTCAGCTCACTCTGTAGCTGTGTGTGCACACCTTATGTGTGTGTGTGCACGTGTGTGTGTGTGTGTGCGCACAGACCTTCCCGGATACCAGGAGCTGTAGACTGGCTGAAGAAGGGTGGGCTTCCATCCATGGGGTGATCCTTAGGTCTGTGCTGGTTTGGCTTGGTTCCCTGATAAGGCAGCTGAACTCAAGCCCTTTAGGAGGGCCAGGACTGACCGGAGCTCCCAGCCTGTGCCCCTCTCCTCGCACCCTACAGGCCGCACCCCATAGACTGAGGCTGCCTGGGGTCTTGGCAGTTCCCTCAGCAATGAGGGATACTTGCTCTCCGCTGCCTCATTGTTTCCCTGCAGTCAGGATGCCAATGTTTTTTCCCTTTCCCCTTCCCAGAGTCAACAGGTCTCCCTCCCCGCTCTGAACTCTCTTCCTACTCTGAGCTGTCTGTCCAAACTCTTCCTGGCCTCCCAGCTTACCCTATGACACTCTTACCTTTCACCTATATTCATTCTTTCCCTTCCCTTCCAACTGCCCCTTCTCATACCCAGCACTACATACAAATTACAATAAGTGTCTCTCCTACACCAATAAAAGGCAAATACAAAAAAATCCTTCAGCGTTTCCCCACTTTCCTTACTTCTCTTCCATTCTCCTTCCTTCCTTTCTCTCCCTTCCTCTTCCTCTCTTGATTTTTCCTTTCTACCCCTTCCTCTCCTTCACTCTGTGGCTGTGGCTGAATTAGGGATCACACATGTGCTTAGAGAAACCATCTTATCTGAAGAAACAAAAAAACAAAAACCAAAACAATGACAACGACAGAAAAAAAAACAACATGGGCTGGTTTGAGTTTGTTCTCTAAATGTTTATTATAACTTCTAATGTGAAGGAGTCAGTGTGTTCCCATTAGTCCTTCTCCTCCTCATTTAGTAGCTCAGAGGAGTCCCAGAGCAAACGTCCTCAAATCAGGTCGGTTCATACTGCACTGCTTTCAGCCTGATGGAGTCTTACTGTGCTGGGTTTATGTCCAAGGGCCAGTAAATGTTCCCTTCCTTCCAGGGCTCGCCACTGTTTCAAATCCTCTGGCAAGCCCAGTGGAAGAACTTCTCTGTATGGGAAATTCTGCAAGTAAACTTGGAAGTATTTGTTCACTGGAGTTTGAATCCGAGCCAAACAGTTCACTCAAAACCAACCTTCCACTCAGCAAACCAGTGTTATTAAAGTTTGCATGCATTTGGGCAGGAAACAAAGGACATTAATGAGTTTAAAGATTTTTTTTTAAATCCATGACTTTTGGACATTTATTAAAAAGATTACTCTCTGGGGAATGAAGTAAGGCCTTGGGAATCTTGTAATTGAAAGTTTCTGATCCAAAGTAGATCTCAGGATCCTCCCAGCTGTAAATTTATAGATTTCTTTTTAATGTCCACCTGAAGTATTCATGCTGTGTGTCTCTAGGACTCTTCAAACCTATTCCTGACTCAAAGAAAGCTTAAGAAAAAATCCAAGCAGTTGTGATCACCAAGGCCTGATTATGGAGGAGCTGTTAATATGGTTTATTAATGACTCAGGCTGCTCACTCCTGTCCTTCCTCTGTTCCTTGCTGCGCTATTTGTCTTCTTCTGGGGACATAACACCTTCATTAAATCCCATCCGTCCTTGCCTTAGAGTTGTCCCCTGGAAGATAGCTCCCCTCTAGATGCATCACCATTTATCATCACCCTTTGTTGGTGCTCTGTCAACCAGTTTTCAATTTATTTTGAATTCAGTTTATGATTAAAATTTAATGAGATCCAATCAAATGCTTTTCTCAAATCAAGATGCCTCTGCAGCCTCATCTGTATCCTCTATTGTAATGGCATGAAGGAAAGCCATGGCAGATTTCCAGCCTGGTGATGCTGTACAGAACACAGGTGACCTGCTTCCATGCCTCCTCAGCTTCAAGGTGAATGGCTCTGAAGCATATTTATTCCAGAATCTCCTAGGGGTTATGTGGCTTCGCCATCCCCTTTCTTCCTTCCCAATAGCTGAACCAGTCAGTGCTCCCAACCGAGATGCAAACAGTTAAGTGCACAGGGTCTGGTGCCAAACCGCTTATATTTGAATCACAGCTCTGCTACTTAATAGCCATGTGACCTTGGAAAAGTTACTTACCTTCTCTATCCCTTGCTTTTCCTGTCTGTAAAATGAGTCTGACAATAGTACCTATGAAATTAGAGTGGGTGTGAGGATTAGGTAAGTTAATATATCTATCACACTTGGAACAGCATTTCCCACATAGTAACCATTCAATAAATATTAACAATGATTGCTAACAAAGAGTAAAGTTGCTTAAGTATGTCAGTTTCATTAGGTTTGTATTTTGGCTTATCAGCATACAATCTATATCAACAGTAAACTACAACCTTAGAGCCAATGGTTACCATGACCTGTTTTTAGCACCAGCCTGTTGCTCAGAATGGTTTTTATATGTTTAAAGGGTGTTTTTTCTTAAAAAAAATAAAAATAAAAAAGGAGCAGAATATGAAACAGACACAGCATGTGGCCCATAAGGCTTAAACTATTTACTATCTGTCCCCTTTGCAGAAAAAGTTTGCCAACCCCTGATTTATATGGTTTAATGGAAAGAGCTTGGAGATCTAAAGGCTTGATATGGCTTCACCCATAACTTGTTAAATGACTATGGAAAAGCTTCTCAATGTGTCTAAGCCTCTGTAAAACAGGAATGGCAAAGTGGTAACACTTACCCTCCTTATGGCCTAGGCTTGTTTTAAGGACAAAACGAGATGATGTGTATCAAATGTGCTGGAAATGACTCATATATACACATGTTTGTTAAAAAGATATGGTCTCTCTACATTAGCTTCATAGAATAGTATTAGCACCTGGGTGTAAAACCAGGGAATACTGTCTTTAAAAAGAGAGCTCCGAAGCCAGATAATAACTGCAGTTGTAGTTGTGGTAACAATAACAAAATGGCCATTGCTTTTTAAGAGCTTGATATGGGCCAGGCTCTACATTCAACACTTTATTTACATCTACTCTTTATCCTCACCACACCCCTATGGAGAAGTGTTGCTATTTTCCCTATTTTGCAGATGAGAAAAGTGAGGCCCAGAGACGTTAGGTAACTTTGTCAAGATCACAAATCTAATCATGCAGCTAGCCGGCACAGGGAGAATTTAACCCTAGGGAGTCTGAACCCAGAGCCTATGCATTTAAGTATTGGATATGTTCCCACATCCTAGGAATATGTGTTAATTTAGGGTAAGCCCATCTGGAAGGCAGAAGCCACTGTTCACTGTGGATGTGGGCATGAAGTCTGTTCATGTGTGCCCTGGGAGAGACTTGCTTCCCACACAGGCCACGGTGGAGTCTAATGGACCTGAAGAAAGGGAGGCAGGCATGATGGGAGGAAAAGCTTTTTGATGAACTGTGAGATCAGAAAGGTAGCGTTGTGAAGACTAATAGGCTCTGTTTCAAAAAACTAGTAAGTTAAGGAAGATTGTGCTAGAAGAGGAAAAGATTGCTGGGAACAGACATGAGCAAACAGTTGGAGGCAGCTCAAGGGGCTTGACTAAGAGCTGTGTACAGAAAAACAATGAAAAAAGAGAGAGGGTGAAGCATGGGAAAATCTGTCACTGGGACACCAAGGGAGCATTGTCACATGGACATCAGGGCTGCTGACATCTGGATGTGACGTTATTCGCAAAACTAGGCAGCTCGGGGCAGAGTAGAGAAGCCCAGAGAAAGGTCTCAGGCCCGAGGGGCATAAAGGAAGACAAAGCGAGGGACCTGGAGAGAGAAACTGATAGATTTGAGGGAAAATGCCCGTCAGATCCAAGAGCTAGAACCACAGCTCACAGTCCAAACGGTGATGAGAGTCCACAGATTAAAAGCTACTGTCAGGCTGGGTGCAGTGGCTCACGCCTGTAATCTCAGCACTTTGGAAGGCCGAGGCGGAAGCATTGCTTGAGCCCAGGAGTTTGAGACCAGCCTAGGCAACATGGCAAGACTCTGTCGCTACAAAAAAAAAAAAAAAAAAATTAACCAGGCATGGTGGTGCATGCCTGTGGTCCCAGCAATATGGGAGGCTAAGGTGGGAGGAAGACCTGATCCCAGGAGGGCAAGGTAGTTGTATGTCCCTGGGAATCACCTCTGTCCCCAGCTCATGCCCACCCATGCTTACCCCAGGCACGTGTTCTCACCCTCTGCTGAATGGTTTTTGATATTTGAAGAGATATGTTCACTCTCTCCTGGGTGGTCTCAGGAGTTCCTCGTTCGCATTGGTTCTTAATCTTTGTGAGCATCAGAATCACTAGTGGAGCCTTTCCTTTTCATTTTTTATCTTGTAAGTCAATATAGATGCACTTGTTACAAAACTTAAATGGTATAAAATGTTCTGAAAAGCAAACCTCTTTCCTACCCCATTCCTAGCCATCCAGTTCCCTTCCCAGAGGCAACCACTGTTCCTCATTTGAGATGGCAGATATATGACCTTATATCATACAAATGATGGCATACCCTACACACTGTGCTACTCTTGAGTTTTTTTAACTTAATAAATCTTAGAGATAGTTCCATTTCAGTTCACACAGCCCTTCCTCATTCTTAAAGCATGTGGAGTGCTCATTGTACAGATATACTACAGTTTTAAAAATCAGAACCTTTAGACATGTGGGTTGCGTCCGGTCTTTGCTATTATAAACACTGTGGCGTTGCCTGTCTTCATAGCCTCTTCATTTCATACAAGATATACATAGCTCTGCAGGGGAAATTCTTAGAAGTGAAATTACTAGGTCAAAGGGCATAAGCTTTTAAAATTCTGATAGTTATTGCCAAATTGCACAGATAACATTTCCCTTGGCAAAGTATGAGAGAACCTGTTTACCCGTGAGACTTAAACAAAAATACACTAGTATTTTACATACAATAAACAAAAATACTCAAGAGTCTCTGGGTGTGGGGCCTGGGCTCTGTATCGGGAGCCTCAGAGAGGGGTTCTGAGCCAGGAACTCTCCTGGGTTTCTTCGCCCTCCAGCCCCACTCTCCCCCCAGGATTTGCTGATGAGCCTGAGATGACCCAGGGCACTGCCAGCATGGAGGCTCCCAGGGTCCTAGTTGGCAGGTCTCCTGTTCCCCTGAGGAGTCAGTGCTTGCTCCCTGGGTCATGGCTGGAGAACGACTTTTCCACTTCAATCCAGGCACCACCCTCTGGTAGAGACTGGAGCAAAGGTCATGCCAGAGTTACAAGCACGTAAATATGGAGAAGGCCTGGAAAAAAAAAGGAAAGACAGAAAAATGGGTTGGGTCAGAACAAGCAAGAACCAGGCTCACATGCACAGCTGTTCCATCCAGTTGTATGTCCCCAGGACTCACCTCTGTCCCCAGTTCATGCCCACCCACGCTTACCCAGGGTACATGCTCTCACCCTCTGCTGAATGGTTTTTTTTGTATTTTAAAAATACAATGGTGAGATACTGAGTGATTGTTTTTTAATGTTTAGTATTTTTACACTATTGACATTAAAGACAAAACAGATAAAACTGCCATCCCTGACATAACCCATTAATCTGTCTGTGGCCCCCTGATGTGGCATTTGTAATTGTTCTCTATGACTGCCTCAGGAGAGTTGGCAGGGTTGCCCACTTTCTGCCAGTTCAGACAGGGGTCTGGGGCTGGAAGGGGCCTGTGTGGTAGTGGCAGGCGTGCCCCACCCTTTTCTGTTCTAGGTGGAGCTCTGCAGAGGCACAAAGACCAGCATCTCCCTGCCTGGAATAAGAGCAGATGCTCCCATTACACTGGCTGATGGCATCACCTTTATTCTGCAAGTAAGGGTTGTGGTCAATCCTGCCCACGGGCAGGACCTTTGGGCATGGTCCAGACCTAACTTGGGTGCTTGACACGTAGTGGGCACTTAATGTTCTGGAGAGGCAAAAAAAGAAGAGGGAAGGGTCACCTGTGTGGCATAATTTTAAGAACTCTGAGGACCAGGCCCAGCAGATACTCCTTGCTACCCAACATTTTTGTTGACAACATTCTCATTGTCACTGATCCGGCTACATGGACCTGTCTGTCCCCTCTCTGAAATAGGCATCAACTATTTATTCATTCAATGAATCTTTATTGAGCACCTACTATGTGCCAGGTGCAGTTCTAGGTGTTGAGAATATAGCTGTAAACAGAACAGTCAAAAATCATGCCCCCAGGCCAGGTGTGGTGGCTCACTTATAATCCCAGCACTTTGGGAGGCTGAGGTGGGAGGACTGCTTGAGGTAAAGAGTTCAATACCAGTTTGGGTAGCACAGTGAGACCTCATCTCTACAAAAAAATTTTAAAAGTCAGGCACGCCGACTGGCGCAGTGGCTCACACCTGTAATCCCAGCACTTTGGGAGGCCGAGGCAGGCAGATCACCTGAGGTCAGGAGTTTGAGACCAGCCTGGCCAACGTGGTGAAACTCCGTCTCTACTAAAAATACAAAAATTAGCCAGACGCAGTGGCGCACACCTGTAATCACAGCTACTCAGAAGGCTGAGGCACGAGAATCGCTTGAACCCGGGAGGCAGAGGTTGCAGTGAGCCGAGACCGTGCCACTGCACTTCAACCTGGGTGACAGAGCAAGACTCTGTCTCAGAAAAAAAAGAAAAAAAAATTAGGCACGATGGCGTGCGCCGGTAGTCCTAGCTACTTGGGAGACTGAGGTGGGAGGATCGCTTGAGCCCCGGAGTTTGAGGCTGCAGTGAACCATGATCTAGGTACTGCTCTCCAGCCTGGGTGACAGAGCAAGACCCCCGTATCACAAAGAAAAAGGAAAGAGAAAATTGCACCCTTAGGAAGTTTATATTCTGGGAGAAGGGAGAGGTGATGAGCAAATAAGAGATTATTAGATATTTGTGTATATCATATACATTTGGGTAATATATAAGACAGTGATAACTGCTGGATAAGAAGGTAAAGCATGGAAGGGAGATGGGAATGAGAGGAGAGTGTAAACATTTTAGGGAGTGCGACCAGGGAGACCTCCCTGAGGTGACAGCCAAGGAAAGACCTGAAGGAGAAAGGAAGCCAGCCATGCAGCTGTGTGGGGGAAGGGTGTTCCATGAAGAGGGAGCGACAAGCACAAAGGCCCTGGGACGCCAGTCGTGGGTTTTCTGCATGTTAGTTTCCTCTCTTAGGCTGGATCACAGCAACTTGAAGGTAGGAAGAATGTTTTCTGTGTCTTCAGAAATCACTGTGATTATCTCTCACTGCATACCTCCTTTTTTTTTTTTTTTTTTTTTGAGATGGAGTCTCGCTGTGTCACCCAGGCTGGAGTGTAGTGGCACGATCTCGGCTCACTGCAACCTCCGCCTCCCGGGTTCAAGCAATTCTCCTGCCTCAGCCTCTGGAGTAGCTGGGACTACAGGTACCCACCACCATGCCCGGCTAATTTTTGTATTTTTAGTAGAGGCGGGGTTTCACCATGTTGGCCAGGCTGGTCTCGAACTCCTGACTTTGCGATCTGCCCGCCTTGGCCTCCCAAAGTGCTGGGATTACAGGCATGAGCCATGGCACCCGGCGTGCATACCCTTTGGTACCTCTTGAATTTTGTATCACTTGTGGTTATTTAAAAAGTATTAAAACTATTTCAGTTGGGCTTATAGTCAGAAGGGGGATACACAGCATTGAGTTGGACACATAGTTGAGTTCTGTAATTATCTGCTGTTTGAGTATTTGATAGTGACATGTTTGAAACACCAGGGTCCATTTTGTTTTTTAAAGATTATTAATTCCATAGTTTTATTAGAAGTTGTTTCTTGCCATGCCAGGTTTATTTACTAAATACTCAAAAGTCAGGTGTTCCTTTTCAGACCAGTTTATTTTATTTTATTTTGAGACAGAGTTTCACTCCTGTCGCCCAGGCTAGGGTACAACAGGTGTGATCTCGGCTCACTGCAACCTCTGCCTCCCAGGCTTAATCGATTCTTCTGCCTCAGTCTCCCAAGTAGCCGGGGTTACAGGTGCCTGCCACCATACCCAGCTAATTTTTGTACTTTTAGTAGAGACAGGGTTTCACCATGTTGGCCAGGCTAGTCTTGAACTCCTGACCTCAGGTGATCCACCCACCTTGGCCTCCTAAAGTGTTGGGACTATAGGCGTTAGCCACCGTGCCTGGCCAGACCAGTTTTTTAAAAAATTATTTTTATTTTTTGAGACAGGGTCTTGCTCTGTCACTCAGGCTGGAGTGCCGTGGCACGATCTCGGCTCACTGCAGGCTGGACCTCCAGGGCTCAAGTGACCTCTCACCTCAGCCTCCCAAGTAGCTGGGACTACAGGTGCACGCCATTGCACCTGGCTAATTTGTTCAATTTTTTGTAGAGACAGGGTCTCATTATGTTGCCAAAGCTGGTCTTGAACTCTTGGGGTCAAGTAATCCTCCTGCCTCAGCCTCCAAAGTGCTGGGGTTACAGGTGTGAGCCACCACGCCCAGCCCCAGACCAGTTTTAACAGAAGAATTCCCACCAGAGGATGACCTCAGATTTCCAGTTTATGTGAGATGACTGCCCTCATCACTTTTTTTTAAAGCCTCCTCCAAGCCCCCAGATGGCTCCTCAGCTAGAAGAGTAGAATTTGCAACTTTTTTTTTTTCTTTGGGTAGAAAAGCGCTTCTAAGGTACTCACATTGGAAAACCCAGGGAGAATGGAAATAGTTGTACCTGAAGAGTGAGGATTGAATGCGAATCCCATGGCAATAAAGAGAGGACAGGAATTAGTCCTCCTGCCAGTCAGCTCGCTTTTTGCATCTCTTTGCCTCCCGTTCAGCTGTGGGCCCACAAGTGCATGTGGAAGATGACACAACAGTCAGCCAGGCCTTGAAAAAATACTTTTGTTTTCTGACCAGCTGAAGAGCATGTTGTATGGCACATCCAATTTCATAACTGTGGAAAAATTGCAAGAAAGAAAGGGAAAAAATGGTGATTTTTTTGTTGTTGTTGTTGTTTTTGGAGACGGAGTCTCGCTCTTGTCGCCGAGGCTGGAGTGCAGTGGCGCAATCTCAGCTCACTGCAACCTCCACCTCCCAGGTTCAAGCGATTCTCCTGCCTCAGCCTCCTGAGTAGCTGGGATTACATGCACATGCCACTATGCCCAGCTAATTTTTGTACTTCTCGTAGAGAGGAGGTTTTGCCATGTTAGCCAGGCTCGTCTGGAATACCTGACCTCAGGTGATCCACCCGCCTCAGCCTCCCAAAGTGCTGGGATTACAGGCCTGAGCCACTGCGCTCGGCCAAACGTTTTTTAAATAATAAAAAGTTGCGATATTTACGGGTTTTTTGGGTAGGCTCTTGTTCATTTTTATAACGTCTGATCACTTTAGCTGATGAGGTCTCCTTTTCTGCAGAGCCAATGAGCAGAGGACATACACAGCCTGAAAAGGACAAGGATAGGGAAAGGGAGAGATGGAGGGAAGGCCAGCCCGAAATTAGAAGTTGAGTTTTCTGTTGTGTCAGAAAACAGAGCAAGGGTCGTTGTGCAGCAGGTGGGTAAGTTTGATATCACGTGGGAGAAGAATGTCAAAGAGCATTCATTTGGCAGGGAGTGGAGAGGTATCTTTCTGTAGGCTGTTAAGTACATTTGGTGACAAACTGCTGGCCCCATCTGTGTGAAAGGGGAGCATTTCAAAATGCATGCTGTCCTGATCCCATTGGATTGGGTACAAGGTGCAAGAGAAAGTGAATTCATGCTCTCCGAAACTTGTCTTAGAACCATAATTTGTGTAACCTGACTTTAGGCACAGTGAGCCCTCAGTGAATGTTTGTGGTTGAAATGCGACATGGATCCAAAGTAGGAATTTTTAAATCCAGACACAATCCCTTTTCTCTCTCTGGTATTTGAAGTATGCCGTGTACTAGCCTTGCATAGAATAACCCTCTGGGATTTCTTCTTTTTCGCTTGCTTGCACTTTTACGACATCTGCCCTGCAGCCTCCTGCAAACCCCCAGTTGCTCCTGTGCAGTCCTCTGGACTGCCTTCTTCCTCCCCCTGCAGTCAAGGCATCATCTCAATCAGTTTAATGATGACAGGAGGCTGGTTTTCTTTCTCATTGTGTTAGGTTAATTAAGAGTTCTTCTTACAGCTAAAAGCAATATTGCCTGGACTGTGGGATAAATGCTCTGCAGGCTAAGGTCTAGTTTAGCGAGCCTTGCTGGTTCAACTACCTCACAAACCAGATGGTCATGGCTACCTTTGTTGCAGGCATAGTGCCCAGAGGGAATTAAGTCCTCCAAATGACCTAAAATTTGGTAGAAAATGTCACTCTGACCTTTTTTCAATGTGTTTTAAAATTGGGCTTGCTTTCTTTGCTTAAAAAAAAAACTTTTATTTTTAAAAATTAGGCAATAGTCAAACGCAACAAAATTATAAAAGTTCAAAAGGTGAAAACTTCCTCCCACTCCTCTCCCTCAGCTTAATTCCATCCTCAAAGGCAACCAGTGTAACAATATCTGTATATCCTCCACACGGTTTACACATATACAAGCAGATACGGACACACAAACACACATTCTTCTCTCGTTTTTTACACAAAATAGCAGCATAGTATGCACACTGCTCTGCGCCTGGCTTTTAAAAAAACTCAATATATCTTAGCAATCATTCCATATCAGTTACTAAGATTTATTTCATCATGTATTCCAAGCACACACGAAGCAGCCCACATTATGATAATTTCTCTTTCCTCAATACTTGGCAGTTGATTTTCATCTGTGTTTTCCCCTTGCTGGTGAATGATTTCTACCACAGGATGGTCCAATCACATTCTTTGAATTGCCTTCAAGATAAAATATCTTAATAAGCATTAGTGCTTTTGCCTGGAGGATAAGTAAACAATTTTATGTGATTAGGGCTTTGCAAGCACATTGGTGTCTCACTGTTAATTTAAACCACATCTTGAATGAGGTCCCTTAAGGTCATAAAGTGAGGACTCCAAGAATTGATCTGTCTTCTAAGGCTATGGCATGTTTTCTCTTGTTCCAGAAACTAGAATGAACCGAAGCATTCCTGTGGAGGTTGATGAATCAGAACCATACCCAAGTCAGTTGCTGAAACCAATCCCAGAATATTCCCTGGAAGAGGAATCAGAACCACCTGCTCCAAATATAAGGAACATGGCACCCAACAGCTTGTCTGCACCCACAGTGCCTCACAATTCCTCCGGAGACTTTTCTCAAGCTCACTCAACCCTGAAACTTGCAAATCACCAGCGGCCTGTATCCCAGCTGGTCACCTGCCTGTGCACTCAAGTTCTGGAGGACAGTGAAGACAGCTTCTGCAGGAGACACCCAGGCCTGCGCAAAGCTTTCCCTTCTGGGTGTTCTGCAGTCAGTGAGCCTGAGTCTGAGTCTGTGGTTGGAGCCCTCCCTGCAGAGCATCAGTTTTCATTTATGGAAAAACGTAATCAATGGCTGGGATCTCAGCTTTCAGCGGCTTCTCCTGACACTGGCCATGACTCAGACAAATCAGACCAAAGTTTACCTAATGCCTCAGCAGACTCCTTGGGCGGTAGCCAGGAGGTGGTGCAACGGGCCCAGCCTCACAGGAACCGAGCAGGCCTGGATCTGCCAACCATAGACACGGGATATGATTCCCAGCCCCAGGATGTCCTGGGCATCAGGCAGCTGGAAAGGCCCCTGCCCCTCACCTCCGTGTGTTACCCCCAGGACCTCCCCAGACCTCTCAGGTCCAGGGAGTTCCCTCAGTTTGAACCTCAGAGGTATCCAGCATGTGCACAGATGCTGCCTCCCAATCTTTCCCCACATGCTCCATGGAACTATCATTACCATTGTCCTGGAAGTCCTGATCACCAGGTGCCATGTAAGTGATCTTTACCTTCTCTGGGCATTCTGGGCTGGGTGACTGAAGAAACAAGGGCCTCACATCAATGCTTCGTGCCACTAGACCGGCATGAACAGGTCAGAATGCGGGGAGGGCATTCTGCTTCTCTTAGGGGCTTTCCATGTGTGGTTGGATTTGCAAACGGCCTTCAGAGAATGCTTTTTCTTAGCCTAAAGCCTGTCCCACTTGGAGCCTCCTTCTCTAGGGACCTTTAAGGACAAAACAGGTTCCTCTGTCTGGGTTAGTTTAACAAACCTGCCTAGAAGCAGAGAGATGACCCAAATGATTTCTAGAAAATGTATTTTTTGTTCTGATCTTTGGGCATATGGGTTCTTCCTTCTCGTCATGTTTCTTCCCCATCTTAGACTTGGCAGAGAAAGGGCTTTTAGTCAAAAACAAAGCAAAACAAAACAAAAAACCAGAAGGTGCCCAGAATGTCATTGAGACTCTGGGATTCGGGCCATTACATGAAAATGAAGTTGCTTCTGTGATTTTGCTGCTTAAACCCTTTTGGACACTTGCACCATCCACAGCTACCCTATGTTCCAGCCACTCTAAGACTGGCAGTCCTCCTGCTTGTCGCGATGGTTCACATCTCCATGCGTTTGCCAGGCTCTTCTCTCTCTCCGCGATGTTCTTCTCCTTCTGGTGTGTTTGACCCAGTTTCGATACACCTTTTAAAAAAACTGCTTTATCGAGATCTAATTTACATACTGTAAGGTTTACCCTTAACCCATTTTAAATACAAAATTCAATAAATTTTAGTATATTTACAGAGTTATGCAACCGCCATCATACACATTTTTTGAGACTTAGCTCGAGTGTCCCTCTGGAAACCTCCCCAGATCACGTTCTCCTTCAGGGCCTCTGTCTCCCTCCTGCTCTGGCCCTGCTGGGACACCTAACACCAGCATGGCATCTAATTATGTACTTGTCTCCTCTCCTTCTGGACTGCAAACTTTTGCGCATCTGCAAACGCAAACGAGTACTTTCAATTCATAATTCCCCAGGATTTAAGCACAGTGTCTGGCACATACTAGACTCTCAATAAACTACTTCTGAAATAGTAATATGTATCAGTGCAGTAAGCATCTCTGAAAGTGATAAAGTCTTAGATTGAGATAAAAGGTTCTATCACCATTTTTTTTTCCTACCACCATTCTTGATGTTAAATCTCCGCTGAGGTCACTGGAAAATAACAAAAGGGCTTTACAGATGAAACACAAGGCTGTGAGGTGTGTGATATTTTTCTTAGCAAATAAACACTGGACAGAAAGTAGTTCAAAGAGTGTAAGAAGTGCCTGACCAAAGGCCTGATGTGCAGCTTTAAAATAAATTCTAGAAATAATTACAAATGCTGTAATCAACCATAATTTACATATTAGTACATGTATACTAAGTATAAAGCTTCCTAAAGTGAAGAGAGCAACACAGTAATTCATAACTCAAAAAAGAAAAAAAACAAAGAGGAGATAGAGAAATGTAACTTAGAAGATGCTTGGAAGAAATAGGTAAGAATGAGTGTGAGATCAGGAATGAGGGCAGGGGCTGGGGAAGCAGGAGGGTATAAGGAGAATGGGGCCTTGGGCTGGAGGGGGAGAAAGAGCCCCTGATGCCTAAAACTGGGACGTGGTGTATAAATGTTGGGAAGTCAACAGAGTGCGAGTGCATGGATGCCACTGCCTGCTCTAAGCACCCAGTCATAGGGTGGGTGTGGTGGTGGATTCCCTTAAGTATGAATCACTGAGAACTGAATGTTGGCAAGGTCAAGGCTGTATTTCTCAGTGACTGCCAGGTTTAAAAGGAATAATTTGTGAGAATAATACCATAAACTATTTTTTAACATTCTGTTATCTGTATTTAAAGGTAAGTTTTCACCAGGCACGGTGGCCCACCCCTGTAATCCCAGCACTTTGGGAGGCCAAGGTGGGTGGATCACTTGAGGTCAGAAGTTTGAGAGTAGCCTGGCCAACATGGTGAAACCCTGTCTCTGCTAAAAATACAAAAAGAATTAGCCAGGTGTTGTGGCGGGCGCCTGTAATCCCAGCTACTCGGGAGACTAAGGCACGAGAATTGCCTGAACCTGGGAGGCAGAGGTTACAGTGAGCCGAGATTGCACCTGGGCGACGACAGCATGAGACTCCATCTCAAAAAAAAAAAAAAAAAGATAATTTTTCTGATCATTATAATATTTGGTCACTCCCAAAATTAAAATATGCCCAGAAGTTCAAAAAAGAAAAGAAAAAGTTTTCATATTTCTGTCACCCAAATAGAATTCCTTATTAGGGTTTTGACATATTAATTTTCAGTGTTTTTTTCTTTGCATATATTTTTAATCTAAAATTAAAATAGTTTGCAGTGACACTGAGTACTTATTCCAGAATCGTTTAAAACTGCTTCATTGTGTTTCATCAGATGAATCTACCAAATTGTTATGAACCTATTCTTTATTGTTGGACATTTCAAATAGTTTCCAGTTTTCTGATCCAATAAGCAATGCTATGGCAAGCATTGCATACATATGTTTTTAACTGCACTTCTGATTAACTCCTTAGATTAATGCGAAGAACTGTGAATACTTAAGGCTTTGTGATACAATCCCAAGCAGCTGACTTTGACTACTAACAATGGAAAGCCTCATTGTGATAAACAAAAAAAGCACTGACTCAATGTTATAATGAAGGCCCCAGGACCTTCTGGAAAATACTTCCCATGGAAAATACTTTTCCTGTTGTTGGAGCTGAAACGGCGCCATTGGCAATCTAGTCTTTGGAGGTGAGCATTGTCCCGTTGGGGCAGGCTCCTTTAAAAGGCAAACACTCCTGACTGGGAACACTTTTTGTCTCTATTGCCCCAGGACCTGCTTTCTTTCATCATTTCACCATCCCCTTGCTCTCTGTATTATTTCCTTCTGTTAGGGGGTTGGGGAGAGACATCTAGGATCCTGGGGGCGAAAAGAGGTGTTGAAAGGCAGAGGGGAGAGAACGGGGATAGGAGAGGGGAATAATTCACAGAAGATACACAAATAGCCAATATGAGAATTAAACCAAACTCAACATCATTAGATTTAAGAAGTGCAAAATTCTTAAAGATACCTTTTCCCTGATTAGTTGTGCAAAAATAAAAACCTTGGACAACATGCAGTTTAGTGGAGTTACAGAGAAATGAATATTCCCAATCACTCTCGATAGGAGTGTAAATTGGTGCAATCTCCCAGAAGGCAATTTCACTATCACAATTTTATATGTGCTTCCTCTTTGGCCCAGCAGTTTCACTTATAGGAATCTATCCTATAGAATCATTAAACAAGCATATACAAATACAAGAACAAGAATGTTTATTAAAGCATTGTTGCATTAGAGTAAAAACAAAAACAATTACAATGCCTATCAATAAGGGGCCAGATAAGTCATTTGTGATTTATGTATACAATGGACTACTAGGCCCATGTTGCACTGAATACACATTCTGACATCAAAAAGATTAAGTTGAAAGGCAAGAGCTGCAGTGATGATCCCATCCGTGTTTACTTTTTTAAAACTATATATGTTTATATGTACATATTAAGTCTAGAAGGATCTAGTGGTGATCTTGGTGGGGAGGGAAGCAGGGAATTAAGAGGAGACAGGTATATTTTGCTTCTAATTTCACATACTTTTGTTGATTTTTAAAAATAGCAAGTGGCCGGGTGCAGTGGCTCACACCTGTGATCCCAACACCTTGGGAGGCAGAGGAGGGCAGATCACTTGAGGTCAGGAGTTCAAGACCAGCCTGGCCAATATGGTGAAATGTTGTCTACTAAAAATACAAAAATTAGCCGGCCATGGTGGTGGGCGCCTGTAATCCCAGCTACTCGGGGAGGCTGAGGCATGAGAATCACTTGAACTTGGAAGGTGGAGGTTGCAGTGAGCTGAGATTGCGCCACTGCACTCCAGCCTGGTCAACAGAATGAGACTCAGTCTTAAAAACAAAAAAACACATAGAAAACATAAAAATAAAAATAGCAAACAAGTATTACTTCTATAATTAAGAAATGAGTAAAAACTGAAAAGAACAAAGGGAAACTGAGCACGTACAGAAGGCAAGCTCGCCCCAATTCACCTTGGCCCTGGCTCCCATCTAACCACAGAGAAGAGGGTCAGGGTTGCCAGTGCTGATGGCTTTGTTGCAGGGCATTGCAGCCCTAGAATATTTATGAGGCCTCCAGCAGCAATGAGTCCCACGAAGGTTGCTGTGAGGATTAAATGAGATAATGTATTAAAGGCACTAGGAAAGTGGCTGGCTGGTGGTAAGCCCTCAATACTAACAGCTTTTAGTTATTATTGTTATTATTTAAATGCATCCTGCAGCCCAGTTCTGCAGGGTGCTCCTCTACTTCCAGATCCCACTCACTGGCACAGATTTTAAGCATTCAGGGCAGGTGTACAAATGCTTAGTTTCATGTCAGGGCTATAACTGCACTTAATTGCTAACAAAACCACTTCAAAAGAGCTGTTCACCTAAGGGATGCTTGTGCAGTTGGAAACCATGGCTACGTGGCTCTACTCAGCTTTAGAAGAGCATTACTTCCTTACCCATTAATGAATATATAAATAAATAATGATCACCATGCAAATTGCATATCTAAGCTTTTTGCAAGTTAAAGCAAAAATGGTTATTGGTCACCCTTTCATGTACAAAAAAAAAAGTTTTCAAAGTAGGTGAAAATAAGAAAGGGAATAAGCCTATGTTTTCTCCTCACCCCACCGCCTGGAGAAGTCGGCCTCCTGCTGCCTCCGAATCCTTCCACTGAAGGTCACCAGCGTGGAGTTCATGGCTGTGCCATCCAATGAAACTCATGATGCAAATATATTGGGAAAAGAGAGAATTAAGTCTAGAGAGTCCTCATTTTATTATAAAATTATTGCTTTCTCTACCAAGGAGACTGAATAGAATAAAATTATGGGTACATGGGTACAATTGTACCTGTGGACCAAAAAAAAATAGGGGATTATTTGTATGCTAGAATGCATGCACAAAAAAACCAGATGGAAGAAATGATAAAGGAGTTGCCTTTCAGGAACCACAGCTGCTTACAGCTGTGGGAGTTCCTGCAACAGTTTATATTGGCCATTTTGTTTCCTGGCTAAACTGATTGCATTATATCATGATTTTTTTTGACAACTTGAAAATCAGATTTTATTTCTCTCTCATAAACTCTTTTAATACCATTCTTAATAAGGAAGAAAAATGTTGCATGTTGTGACTGATAAATGGAAAACCTCATTTGGGATTTGGTTTACACATTCCAAATGGTAAAAGCTCAGTAACATGAAGATCGTGTGTACTCAGGCCAAGAAGATCACAGGATTGACAAATAACATACAGTCCTGGGCACCCATTGGTGATTGTGCAAGATTTTCATTTTTGCTTTGTGATTAACACTGCCTCTGAACTGAGGAGTTACCATGCTAGCAAATCATTTGTCTATCACATCATCCACCTTCCCGCTCCTACAGAATAAACTCTCTTGATGGAACTGTAGGCACTGGGGACAAGTCCGCAGGGAAGCTATTTTTGAACAGGGATTCTCAAGTAGGTGGCTGTCGACTCATATGTCTCCCCTTCTCACACACTAACTAGTGTGGGTTTGTGTTTAAAAACAGACACCCACAGACACACAGATTTTCTCTTTCTCTCTCCATTTATTTTGAGCTACTTCCAAGGGAACTGTATCCTATTTATCTTTGTTCACCAAGTGCCTGGTCATCGAGGTTCAATACATATTTGTTGAATGAATAAAAAGAAATCTGTTCTCTACTTCCTGGGGAAAGGAGTGAGCCTTAATCACGAGTAGAGTCTTTGTGATGTGAAGCCTTGGAAAAGCCATTTTTTTTTTTTTTTTTTGGTCTGGGAGGGAAGCAAAGAAGGGAGTCAATGAAATTTGGAAACAGAACCTGTTCATCCACTTATCAATTTATTCAGCAAATAGTCATACATCTTCCTTGTTTTCATGGAATTCACAGTCTACTGGAGAGTTGGGTAAGAAGTAGAAGTCAAAAACAGAATGACAAGTTATAAGTGCTATAAGGGAAGTAACTGGTTGTTGGAACAGACATTAATAGGTTGGCCAGAGAATGTCTCTTTAAGCAGACATCTGAGCTGAAACCTAAAGGATGAGAAGGTCAAGGAAGCAAGGAGCTAAGGAAGCAAGGAGCTTGATATCATTAAGATACCAAAAGCAAGTCAGTGGGGCCTAGCAGAGTGAGCAAGGAGAGAATGGTGTGCTAGAAGATGAAGGCTGGATGGGCCATGGTGAGGAATCTGGATTTTTATTCTGAGTTAAACTTCTTTACGAAAATGGAAAATTGAACTCTATAATTCTCAATACGGAACTTAGAACAGTACTTGACATGTAGCAAGTGATCAATAAATGTTAGCCATTATTTTACATGTATAGTACCGAAGTAAATTAGCAAGGCTTCGTCATAGTAATTGGAAAAAAAATGATTAAAACTTTAGCAGTGAAAAAGATGGTCATTTACCGGATAAACATAGTTTTTATTTAGCAATTTTTCTTGTTTTTTTTTTTTTGGTATTTTTTTTGTAGAGATGGGATTTCACCTTGTTGCTCAGACTGGTCTTAAACTCCTGGGCTCAAGAGATTCACCCACCTAGGCCTCCCAAAGTGCTAGGATTACAGGTATGTCCAGCCTATTTAGGAAACTTTTCCATACAACCAGTCAAATTCCAGACAAAGCTGGTCAGATTCCACTTACAAAAGGGAACGCTCATTTTTTATTGATCCATTGATACTGTTTTCCTTTGTTTTCAACAATAAAAGGACAGCATGGAGGATTATATTGTCAGTACCCTAATTTTAAAAATTGATGAGGTGTATCATTTTCATCTGCTCACATAAGCTGGCATAACTTTTTACCACAGGTAGCCGTTTCTGAAATGAAAGTTACAGCTAATCAAACACTTAGCCCACATGCCTTGGTGATTTTAATGATATGATTTGTTGCTATGAGACAAAAATATGTTGTGAGGGAAATAATTTGTTAGAAATCATATGACCTTGATTCAAAGGCTTTTGATTAACAGCACTAACATCCGCTTTCTGGAAAAGAAATAAACCCTATGATTAGAGCTTGGTAGTCCTTTTAAAGCAAATAAAACAATATTAGCCATTCATTAATGGATATAGGAAGAAAAATGGCTTCAAACATTAAAAACTTCTCAAGATACTTTCAGCTCTTTCCTCATAAAGGCTTTTAAGGCCACTGGCAAAGTTTCTCCTCTTTTACCTTGTGTTTCTCCTTCCTACTTCTGGAGGGAGACACTGATTAAACCAAAAAACCCCCAAAACAAATGGACAGCAGAAGAGAATTAAGACAGTCTAGGGCAGTGGTCCCCAACTTTTTTGGCACCAGGGACCAGTTTCATGGAAGACAATTTTTCCACGGACTGGGGATGGGGATGGTTTGGGGATGATTCAAGTGCATTACATTTATTGTGCACTTTATTTCTATTATTGTTGCATTGTAATATATAATGAAATAATTACACAACTCATCATAATGTAGAATCAGTGGGAGCCCTGAGCTTGTTTTCCTGCAGCTAGATCTGGGGGCGATGGAAGACAGTGACAGATCAGCAGGCCTTGGATTCTCATAAGGAGCGTGCAGCCTAGATCCCTCATGTGCGCAGTTCACAATAGGGTTTGCACTCCTATGAGAATCTAATGCCACTGCTGATCTGACAGGAGGCAGAGCTCAGGCGGTAATGCAAGTGATGGTGAGTGGTTGTAAATACAGACAGAGCTTCACTTGCTCACCCACTATTTACCTCCTACTGTGTGGCCTGGTTCCTAAAAGGCAATGGACTGATACCAGCCTGTGGCCTGGGAGTTGGGGGCCCCTGGTCTAGGAGACCTGTGCCCTAGAAAGTATTAATAGATTGTGCAGTCCTAAATGGCTTCTCTTTTTCTGTAAGTCGGCTTTGTAACTATTGAGCCTTCATTCATTCATCTATTGAGCATCCCCTGGGTGCCAGTACTATCCTTGGAGACATGGTGGCAAGAGGACACAGTCCATGCTTTCACAGAGCTTATATTCTAGTAGGGAAGGCAGGTAAGAAGTTGACAGGTAAAAGTCATGCTTACTTATGCAAACCCATGATAGGAACTATGAAGAAAGCAAAATAGGGAATGGGATAAAGTAACTGGGTGAAGACGCAGGCCTCTTTGGACAGGTGATATTTGGGCTGAGCTCTGAATGGCAAGAAGTCAGTCTGTGAAAACCTAGAGCAAAAACATTCTGGACAAAGAGGGTGGCAAACTCAGGATCCCAAAGGAGAGGACAAGTTTGGGATATTCAAAATGAAGCCAGAGCTTAGTGGGCCAGTGACAGTGTAGTGGGAGGCAAGATCTACAGGGGCTGGAACCTGATCAAGCAGGGTGGATTGTAAGTGCAATCCACCAAGACGGTTCTGTCTACAGCTGGGTTTGTAAAGGGTCTGCTCACGAAAGGTTCATCAAAAAGCAGGGCTGGCCCCTACCTGGGGACCTGATAGCAGTGGCATTTTTTGCTATTTTTTAAACTGAGGGAAAGGAGCAGTAGTGACCTGCTCTGTTGCCCTGAAACTGCAACTGGTGATCTGGACCCCCTGGAATATATCCGCCCTGCCCTGAGAAGGCTGCCAAGGTGAAGCCTGTGCAGTAGACCTTGTCCTAGACCATAGGAGTCTCTGTGGGCCTGTCTTCCATTCTGAGAGCAGTCCCTTCAAGTCCCAGTCTCCTTTGTCATCCAGGTGCAGGGATAGATCTAGGCAGATCCGTTTCTCCTCCTCCCCCTCTTTAAACCCCTACTACTTGTCATGACCAGGCCTAAGCAATATCAGGGCAAGGGTCATGGGGTCCTGCCAGGAGACAGCCTGGGTTGGAGGGGCATGGTCACTTTTGCCAGAAGAAGCATGATTGGAAGGACCCAGGTGGTGACATGGGTCAAAGGAGACAATAATAGATTTAGTCCAGGGAATCTGATCACACTTGAGAGACTAGCTTGGGCACATCGCCAGGTCACCCAAACAGTTTCCTGAGTCTAGGCACTGGGAACCTGGAGAAGGCCACACTAGTGAACGTGCACATTATTTACCTCTTGTTCTGTATTTGAGGCCATAATTCCCCTGAATGTTCCTTTGAAAACGTAGATGGCTCCTGACTGCTTTGCCAAGCTAAGAATACAGTTCTTTTTTTTGTTTGTTTTTGAGACGGGGTCTTGCCCTGTTGCCCAGGCTGGAGTGCAATGGCACAATCTCAGCACACTGCAGCCTCCGCCTCCCAAGTTCAAGGGTTTCTCCTGCCTCAGCTTCCTGAGTAGTTGGGGTTACAGGTGCGCGCCATCACACCCAGCTAATTTTTGTATTTTTAGTAGAGATCAGGTTTCACCATGTTGGCCAGGCTGGTCTCGAACTCCTGAACTCAGGTGATCCATCCGCCTTGACCACCCAAAGTGCTGGGATTACAGGTGTGAGCCACCGCACCTGGCCTTAAGAATCAATTTTTAGCCACATTCTCAGCTTCTCATTTTGGTTTCAACCTACCAGTCACTTTTTTGTTTACTTGCCAGTTTTATTTTGCTGTACATCCCTGTATGTATCCTATCTACATGGCAGGCAAACTTGATTATTACTTTTATAATCAGCAAAAGAATTTTAAGATCAATGAGGGTTGATCTTAAAAGAATCAAAATAATTTTAAGATCAATGAGGGTTTTTAAAAAAAACAACAAAACAGCTTCCTTCTTGTCCTAACTAGTTACGCCTCCTCCTGGATTGTCTTACTGCATATGTGGGTAGCAGGGGCAGTGCTTGGATCACTAGGAGGTGCTCATTGTTCGTCTTGCAGGGCTATCATGTGGCTCTCTTCAGTCCTCTTGCATCTCTCATATTTCCCAACACCTCACCCCCTTTGGGCCTGGGCCATTCCCTCAGAGCTCTTCCCTCTCACCCTTACTTGGTTCCCTGCATCTCTCCTCTGGGCTTTTAGTTCTATTCTTTTGCCTGGTCAGGCAGGCTGCCCTTCCCTGGGGACCCTCCTGCTCCTGGTCCTGGCTGGGACCCACTTTCTCCCAGGTTGCACATTCACATAAGTCACTGCCAGCTCTGGCTTTGCTCTGAGCCCAGCCCTCTTCAAGCAGCCCTGGCTCCAAGTGCACGTAGGCTCTAGCAGGAGAGGACCAAGGGAGTTGGAGGGTGTTGCCAGTTGGTTGGCTAGTTCCCAGGAGGATGAGCCAAGTTTTCATTCATTTACCTCTTCTTAAGAGGAGAGTTGGGTGTGTGTGTGCGCGCGAACGTGGGTGTGCACATGCACATGTGTGTCCACTTGGGGGAGGAAAATACAGAGCAGTGATTCTGTATCTATCATACAGATAATTTTTCCTAGCCTTGGGTTCGGGACGTGAAGGAAATTATGGTACGAATGGTGGTGTGAAAGAGGTTCTTCATGGCTGGATTTTCCTAAGTATCTTACGAAAAGAGGAGCCTGTGTAGAGTTTTTGAAAAGTTTTTTGAGCTTTCCAGCTGGAATACCAAACTGGTGATTTCACAGATGTTTTTATTTAGGACAAAAAAAAAGTGAATTTCGTGAAAACACTCAAGTAATTAACAGTAGAGAAATATGGCAAACATCACAGAGGTGGTAACAGATATCTGGACCCCTCAGCTTGGATCAAGACACAAATGAGCATGGAGCTTACAACTCCTTTCACATGAAGGAGCTAGAGTTGATGTTCCCTGTTGTCTTTGTTGTCTTCACCTACAGATGGCCATGACTACCCTCGAGCAGCCTACCAGCAAGTGATCCAGCCGGCTCTGCCTGGGCAGCCCCTGCCTGGAGCCAGTGTGAGAGGCCTGCACCCTGTGCAGAAGGTTATCCTGAATTATCCCAGCCCCTGGGACCAAGAAGAGAGGCCCGCACAGAGAGACTGCTCCTTTCCGGGGCTTCTAAGGCACCAGTAAGTATGACAGGCCCAACCTTCAGGCATTTTTAACATGGAAAGGAATTATGCCAATGCAACGAAGATGGAACAGAATTCTCTATAGGTTTGCTAACCCATGTTAGTGAGCAAGTCACATGGTGGAACACCCAATATAGACTTTTCAGGTCAGGAGGAAATGGAAGCTGGTTGACAAGGATCTCTTTATCAGACATAGAAAGCCACTAGTGGCCGGGCGCGGTGGCTCACGCTTGTAATCCCAGCACTTTGGGAGGCCGAGGCGGGTGGATCACGAGGTCAGGAGATCGAGACCACGGTGAAACCCCGTCTCTACTAAAAATACAAAAAAAATTAGCCGGGCGTGGTGGCGGGCGCCTGTAGTCCCAGCTACTCGGAGAGGCTGAGGCAGGAGAATGGCGTGAACCCGGGAGGCGGAGCTTGCAGTGAGCCGAGATTGCGCCACTGCACTCCAGCCTGGGCGACAGAGCGAGACTCCGTCTCAAAAAAAAAAAAAAAGAAAGCCACTAGTGACTAGTCGAAATTCTCTTGAAGGAAAGGCTCTTCAGATGTCCTCCAAGTCACACCCCTTTCTTTTATTTTCAGATCATCTGAATTTTTAGTCCACAAAATAGATTTTTGATTTTTACTATGACTGACTTCCACTCTTAGCCAATTCTTTAAATGTCTAGTGTCTGTTCCTGTTTAAGCCTATTTCTTACTTTAAAATGTTAAATTCAATTAATTTTCCATCAAAATTTAAAATTACCTGTTCTTTTCTTTTTTTGAGACAGGGTTTTGCTCTGTCACCCAGGCTGGAGTGCAGTGGTGCAAACTTGACTCACTACAACCTCTACCTTACAGGTTCAAGCAATCCTCCCACCTCAGCCTCCTAAGTAGCTGAGGCTAGAAGCACGTGCCACCATGCCCAGCTAACTTTTGTATATTTTGTAATGAGGGGATCTCCCTATGTTGCCCAGCTGGTCTTGAACTCCTGGGCTCAAGTGATCCACCCACCTTGGCCTTCCAAAGTGCTGGTATTACAGGCATGAGCCACTGCGCCTGGCCTATTATTTTCTTTTGTAATAAAAACATTCATATATGTTGAGTACCATTATTGGGTCTCTCCTATGCTTAACCCTGTATTTTCATGACTTCAGTTGTCTAATTCTTCAATCTTTTTTTTTTTTTTTTTTTTTTTTTTTTGAGAGAGAGCCTTGCTCTGTCGCCCAGGCTGGAGTGCAGTGGCATGATCTTGGCTCACTGCAACCTCCACCTCCCGGGTTCAAGCTATTCTCCTGCCTTAGTCTCCTGGGTAGCTGCGCGCCACCATGTCTAGCTAATTTTTGTATTTTTAGTAGAGATGGGGTTTCACCATATTGGCCAGGCTAGTCTCGAACTCCTGACCTTGTGATCTGCCCGCCTCGGCCTCCCAAAGTGCTGGGATTGCAGGCGTGAGCCACTGTGCCCTGCCTCTTTAATCATTTTTTTCCCTTATTCTCTTTGGACTTTCCTTTTCTCTTAATTTATGGATCTAAAATATATAGGTAAAACTCATGTAAATGGAGCTTCCTCATTTATGACAATATTTGGAAGAAAGTAGATTAAATGTTTACTTTTGCGCAAAAACAACTTTTATATACCACTCTAAAACTAGATTCTGTTTTTATAGCATAGAGTAAAATATGAAGTTCCTATTAGAGTGGATTTTTCAGAAATACAGAAAGTGGTAATTAGTTTGAAAACTTCATGGAAAGAAAAAAAGCCCACTTTATTAACAACGGTGAAGAGGCACATGCCTGCTTTCTCTTTTGCTCAGGAGCCCACAAACCCTCATATTTTCTTTCAAGACAGATCTCTTTTTTTCTCTTTTTCTTTTGAGACAGGATCTGACTCTGTCACTTAGGGTAGAGTGCAGTGGTGTGATCTCAACTCACTGAAACCTCCGCCTCCTGCACCCAAGCCATCTTCCAACCTCGGCCTCCCAAGAGTAGCTGGAACTACAGGCGTCCGCTATCACACCCAGCTAATTTTTTTATTTTTTGCAGAGAAGGGATCTCACTTTGTTGCCCAGGCTGGTTTCAAACTCCTGGCCTCAAGTGATCCACCCACATCAGCCTCCCAAAGTACTGGGATTACGGGTGTTAGCCACCGTGCTGGGCCAGATCCTTTATTTTTCTAAACCATAAATACATGGAGTTTAAACAATGGAATTAGGTAAAATGTGATTTTATAGCAGGATAGGCACTCTAACAGAAGAAATATCTAAAATTCCAGGGAAATAAACAAAATGTAAGCATCTTTATGAAATAAGTTTGGTGTTGAATAGGAAAGAGAATAGTAATTTTTAAAATAAACTTTTATTTTCAAACAATTTTAGACTTACAAAAGAGTTGCAAAGATAATACAGAGTAATTGGTTTTATAGCATCAATTTAAGCCTGTTCTGATCTTCTTGATCTATTTTATCATTTTAGGATAATGAAAAATAAGTTCAGGTAAAGGAGCTAGGCTGGGCATGGTGGCTCACACCTGTAATCCCAGCACTTTGGGAGGCAGAGGTGGGTGGATTATTTGAGCCCAGGAATTTGAGACCAGCCTGGGCAACATAGCGAAAACCCATCTCTACAAAAAAATACAAAAATTAGCCAGGTGTGGTGGCACATACCTCTGGTTCCAGCTACTCAGGAGGCTGAGGCAGGAGAATTGCCTGAGCCCAAGAGGTCAAGGCTGCAGTGAGCCGTGATTGTGCCACTGCACTCCAGCCTGGGTGACAGAGTGAGACTCTGTCTCAAAAACTAAAAAACAAACAAAACACACACACACATACACACAAACCCATCCAACTGAGGTTGGGCATAGTGGCTCATGCCTGTAATCCCAGCACTTTGGGAGGCTAAGGCAGGAAGATCGCTTGAGGTCAGGAGTTTGTGACCAGCTTGGGCAACATGGCGAAATCCCATCTCTACCAAAATAATACAAATATTAGCCAGGTGTGGTGGCTCATGCCTGTGGTCCCAGCTACTCAGGAGGCTAAGGTGGGAAAATCACCTGAGCCCAGGAGGTCAAGGCTGCAGTGAGCTGTGATTGAGCATGGGTGACAGAGCAAGACCCTGTCTCAAAAAAAAGGAAAAAAAAAAAAAGAAGCCAGCTAATTCTCCTCTTACTCATAGTTTGAAAGAGAACTTTAATTCAGAAAGTTTACTCTGTCATTAATTTCCACGGTATTGTTTTTATACAGAAGCTTTTGAATATTATCAAGGCCTTAACACTTCTTTATCATATAAGCAATCATCTTCTATAACAACTAAGCAACTTTTGAAACAATTTTTTTGGTATAAGAGAATTTAATGCAAAAGAACTGGAATGAGTTTTTCTTGGAGAAATAAAAAAAAGAAAAAGAGAAAAAAATATGGAATGGGATCCCCCATCAGCTGAAAGCATATTTTATAGAAATTATTTTCTCTATAATAAAAATATAAAATAAAAATAATCTTAAGCATTCATATTTTCAAAATATAGTACAGTTGAGATTCTGTGTAATTTTATTTTAAATCCTGTTACATAAGACTTTTAGAATTCCTGATTACTCTTTGGGTAAAAATATGAAAAGCGTAAGCAACAATCTATAAAAACTGGGCATATACATAGAGATTTTGTAGTCAAAACATTTTTTTAAATTTATAATATGACACAATTTCAAACACACCACAAATAACAACATCCATGTTCCCACTACCCAGATTTTAAGAATGTTAACATATTGTCACATTTGCTTCAGAATTTTTTTTTAAGAAATAAAACATTATAGAGACAATTTTAGTCCCACCACCGGTTAGCGCAATACCACAGAACAGGGCCACCAAAGAGGCTGCCTCCTCTGGCGGTCAGGAAGGTCGAGGATCAGAAAGCCAACACCGCTGTGACCACTGCAATGGTTGGATCGGTTCTGTGCCAGATAGATCTCCACTGGTGAACAATGGATGCCCATGCCCTGCCCTCGACACTTGTGAAGCTAGTAACAGGACACTGGGAGGCTTTCCGGGGAAAACTCAGCACCTCATCACTGTGCTTACCGACAGAAACCACAGAAGCAGCAGAAGCGTGCTCTCCATTTCCTTCTGCCCTCCAAATCTCACACGAGGGCATCTGATTGTTCATCTCAGCAGAATGCTCGTGGGAATACTGGCAACCAAAATAATAAAGATGCTATCTAATATGGTAGCAACTTCTTTAAAGGGTCTTCAAAATCAGATTTGCATTTATATGTCAACAGTACAAATACTTCTAAATCTACATGGCCCTCTTTACCTTTTGATACGTAATTAAATGTTACCTATTATGAGCTAAAAGTCATGTCTTTTTATCTGAATGCCTATAACATCAACCATCTGTGTCACCTGTCATACTAGTTTGTTTTGTTGGTGACCTTGTCTGCCCTGTGCATGAGACTTGTTTTTCCAATTAAACAAATCTTGAATAGAGAAATCAAATCCTTCTTCCCTCTTTGGAGTCAGAGCACAGGCCCTCACATGTGGCAGCCAGCTGAATCACTTATTGACTACAACTCCATGGAGCTCCCCTCTTCCTTCTGTCTCAGATAAGAAATACAGGCAGAGGAGAGATAGCCCACTGGGATCTTCCCATAGTTCTAAAAGGCTTTCTGTCCCTGAAGGTTTGCCTTTGTAAAGAATGAAATTGACTGTAAATGTATTCCTTTCTAGGGACCAGCCACATCACCAGCCACCTAATAGAGCTGGTGCTCCTGGGGAGTCTTTGGAGTGCCCTGCAGAGCTGAGACCACAGGTTCCCCAGCCTCCGTCCCCAGCTGCTGTGCCTAGACCCCCTAGCAACCCTCCAGCCAGAGGAACTCTAAAAACAAGCAATTTGCCAGAAGAATTGCGTAAGTTGTTTGCAACATTGTTCTCTCCTTCTTTTTTTTTTTTTTTTTGAGACGGAGTCTCGCTCTGTCGCCCAGGCTGGAGTGCAGTGGCGTGATCTCGGCTCACTGCAAGCTCCACCTCCCGGGTTCACACCATTCTCCTGCCTCAGCCTCCAGAGTAGCTGGGACTACAGGTGCCCACTACCACACCCAGCTAATTTTTTGTATTTTTAGTAGAGACGGGGTTTCACCATGTTGGCCAGGATGGTCTCAATCTCTTCACCTCGTGATCCACCTGCCTCGGCCTCCCACAGTGCTGGGATTACAGGTGTGAGCCACTGCGCCCGGCCACTCCTTCTTCTTGTGAGGTCTTGTACTTTGTGATGGCTGGATGATCATTCGTCCCTAATCTCGAAGATTTTCCTTTTTTTTAAGACAGGGTCTCACTCCTGTCGCCTAGGCGGGAGTGCGGTGGTGTGATCATGGCTAACTGCAGCCTCAACCTCCTGGGGTCAGGTGATTCTCCCACCTCAGCCTCCCGAATAGCTGAGGTTACAGGTGCACACACCACACCCAGCTAATTTGCTTATACTTTTACTAGAGACGGGGTTTTGTCATGTTGCCCAGGCTGGTCTTGAACTGCTGGACTTGAGCGATCCACCCGCCTTGGCCTCCCAAAGTGCTAGGATTACAGGCGTGAGCCACTGTACCTGGCCTCATAACCTCAGCTATTTCTCATATACACAGTAAAATAAAATGCACTTCTTTGCTTTTTGCTTAAAAAGTAACCAGCATTTTGTATCAATGTTTTTAGTGATTCTGACACAACTAGTAACACTCAAAAACTGCCTACCTCTAGATTTCCTTAAGCACATACTCCAAAAACAAATAACCTCAATGGCTTTTCCCTCTTCTAAATGATGCTCTTGAGTGGACTTGTCCCTGGGTAAATAGATTGGATGTCCATGTGGTATTGGACAGGGACCCAGCATCTCACCATAAGTTAGCAGCAGCCATCAAGAACGAGGTCATTTCCTGTAGGAATGAGCAATCTTGTTTGGAAAAAACGGTCTCACATTCTCCATACTGCATCACAACCAAATGCAAACTAAGCCTTGTATTTAAAGAAACATTCAACTAAGCGTAAGGTGATGATTCTTTTTCCACATTTTGCTGCCAGAACCAGAAATGTTGAAATATCACCAAAATGTTCTCATATTAAGGTCAGTCAGGACAGTAATTTCCAGAAATCTTAAGAAAACAGCCACTACTTGTGAAATTATTATATGATGTGCTTGCTAGAGAAGCTCAGGTAATTCTAATATGCATTTTCCAAATCTGGGAACTTCTTTGAACCAAACCTGAAACAAAGCCTTTTGCATCTGCTAATTCCTTTTGGGGGATCTGTGCTGTTTAGTCATTGACAACTCTGAAAGATTTCTATGACAATGATTCATTGCTGTTTTCATTCAAAACATTTTATTTCTGAACACTTTCTTAAGGTCTTAATCATTTTAATTTTGAGCATTTCTGGAGAACAGATGCTGCCCCACATACGTTATAGTCCTGATATCAGTCTATAGATCATACATATCTTACCATAATCTATAAAGGAAGTCGTAAAATATGTAAGAATTGGGTGAATGTTAGGTGTTCAGAAGAAAATTGAGTGCCATCAATATATCTGGCTGCTTAAATGAGTTAATATGACCATTATACACACTTCCATTTGGGAGGTGTGTTTCAAAAAACCTCAGTGTAGATACAGACTCGTATTTTCTCTCCAGTCCCCCTTTCTTCTCCATCCTCTGCCCCAAGGGCTTCCTGAGATTTAACTGGTCCATTCCAGACTACAAGCCAACACACAGAGATTATTCAGCTTTCACATTAAAATGCTAGTCAGACAATTTCCCCAAGACTTTAGCCTGAGAAAACACTGGTTCATCCTGACTGGGTTAAGCTTGTCCAAACCGTACTGTCTGCTGCTCTAAGCTGACCCAGGGATGAGTGACGGAGTCTGTGATGTTGGACTGCCCAGAGGCGGTGTCTCTCCTTCAAGCTGCTGAAGTGTTTTTTTACTAACATTTCTGAGCTGTGCTTTGTTCTACTCCAAACTTCCTGGCCTTTCTCCAAAAGTGAGTGGATTGCGGGGAAGAAGGGAGTGGGGAACCACTTTCTCACTCTCCTCCCACTTGCTCTTGTCAGAAGAGCGAGCTTTCAGGGCAGCGGAGAGCATCAGGAGATCAAAAGAAGACACTGCTGGGTGGCCCCTTAGCAAGTTTTAGCTTCTTTGCCTGCTGGGAGAGTATTCCTTGGGCACAGTGCCAAGTGTCTCTAAGAAACTAGGCAGTGCCTGATCTTAAGGGCTCGCGGATTCTGGGTGGTGGATTTCCCTAGGCTTGTCTGAGCCTGCCAGTGCTCTCCTCTGTTGCTCTGATTTCCATTCACACTGAGCAGTCTGCACTCCCTTGGACAGACCCGCTGTCATTTTGGGCCTGAGGAGCTGTGCCCTGAGGACAGCATACAATGCAGGCATAAGCTCTTAGAACACCCCCAGCCCAAGGTTTCCTCTTATTATTCTAGAAGAACAAAAGATATTGCATATAATTTATAAGTTTGTTTAGAATAGAATAATTGGATCAGTTTCTAATAAATGTAAAAATTTTCTCTTAGGGAAAGTCTTTATCACTTATTCAATGGACACAGCTATGGAGGTGGTGAAATTCGTGAACTTTTTGTTGGTAAATGGCTTCCAAACTGCAGTAAGTATTTTGTCCAAATAGATAACTGAACAGTTATAGTGAGTACAATGGAGAGAAAAGCAGCAGAAGAAAAAGTGTAATAGCTGCTGGTGTTTTAAATGATATTATTTGATTTATGTGATTATGCATTGAATGCTTATAGATTTAGGTAATAATTATTTTCTAGATTTTAAGCTATCTGAAGTCTCCAGCATTTTTTTCCTGTATGCTGTTTGAGTGACCCCAAGTATGTCTGAACAGCAAGATCAGTGCTAATGCTGACCACATATGCAGCGGCCCCTGGCCTGAAGGAAACGCCGGGCTCTTACTACACTTTGTACCTTTGTCCTTTCTCACCAATCATGCCCACTTTGGCTGAGCTTCCCATGATGCAGGAAGCTGCAGGCTTCACCATGGTCACCTGCTTATTTAACAAGGTCCTTTTGTTCTGCACTGGGTTGTGAGGTTTGAAGTAGAATCCTGCAGCCTAAATCCTCCATTGCGCACAGCTGCCATTTTCATACCTTGATGCAGTGATGCTTCTGGATGGGTGACACTGGCCGGGTTTGGGGCTGGTCTAATCCAGTTCCAGGGGAGGCCGACCTCACCCAGCCCTGCAAGCCCACTGTGATCTTGGCTCCAGAAATCTCAGGAAACACACACTGCCCCTGTCCCCCTGCAGTCCCTTGACACAGTACAGCTTAAAGCCATGTAAATTTTTCTCTATGATAAATAAAGTACCACATGATGCTACTCAGGGGACTGGCTTTCCTCAAACACTGAGATAACTTCTTTTCCTTTCCAGAGCCCTCTTCTAGGCCTTTTCTTGTGAATTCTAGAGAGTGGTGAAAAATTAAGGGAAATATCTATGAATATAAATGTCTATGGGTAAAGAGAGATACTTAGTAACTAAATATCAATTTTAAAAGTTATTTAGTATTGTTTAACAGGAGTTTTTATTTGAAGTTTTCTTTATTCTATAAGATAATTTTTTTTTTTTTTTTTCTTTTTAGATGGAGTCTCAAACTGTTGCCCAGGCTGGTGTACAGTGGCACGATCCTGGCTCACTGCAACCTCTGCCTCCCAGGTTCAGCCTCCCAAGTAGCTAGGATTACAGTCGCCCACCACCATGCCAGCTAATTTTTTTTTTTTTTTTGTATTTTTAGTAGAGATGGGGTTTCACTCTGTTGGCCAGGCTGGTCTCGAACTCCTGACCTCATGATCTGCCAACCTCGGCCTCCCAAAGTGCTGGGATTACAGGTGTGAGCTACTGCACTTGGCCAAGACAATTTTTTAAAAAAATGAAAAAGTTCTTTTTTAAAAAATGCATACAACTTATACAATCCAACGCCATAATTATATAGAGACTAATATTTCCCTTTCTCATTTCTGGTATAAGAAAGCACTACAGCGGCCAGGTGTGGTGGCTCATGCCTGTAATTGTAGCACTTCGGGAGGCCAAGGCAGACAAATTGCCTGAGCTCAGGAGTTCGAGACGAGCCTAGGCAACATGGAGAAACCCCATCTCTACTAAAAACCCCATCTATGGCCAGGCGCAGTGGCTCACACCTGTAATACTAGCACTCTGTAAGGCTGAGGCAGGCAGATCACCTGAGGCCAGGAGTTCAAGACCAGCCTGGACAACATAGTCAAACCCTATCTCTACAAAAAATACAAAAAAATTAGCCGAGTGTGGTGGCGCATGCCTGTAGTCCCAGCTACTTGGGAGGCTGAGGCACGAGGAGAATTGCTTGAACCCTGAGGTGAAGGTTGCAGTGAGCTGAGATCTCACCACTGCACTCCAGCCTGGGTGACAGAGCAAGGCTCTGTCTCCAAAAAAAAAAAAAAAAAAAGTTGGCATGGTGGTGTGTGCCTGTAGTCCCAGCTACTTGGGAGGCTGAGGCACAAGAATTGCTTGAACCTGGGAGGTGGAAGTTGCAGTGAGCCGGGATCACACCACTGCACTCCAATCCAGCCTGGGCAACAGAGCAAGACTCTGTCTCCAAAAAAAAGAAAAAAAGAAAGCACTGCAGCAACTGTGACATAAAATCAAATTACACTGGGTGTGGTGGTGCATGCCTGTAGTCCCACCTACTTGGGAGACAGAGGGGAGAGGATCACTTGAGCCCAGGAGTTGGAGGCCAGCCTGGGCAATATAGCAAGACCAGGTCTGTAATATAAATAAATACTAAGACATAAGGCCAGCATTTCAGAAAAGATCTTACTTTTTGTCATTTCCAAAGACACATACTGATTGCCCCTGGAGAAGAGCTTAGGTTTTGTTTGTTTGTTTATCTCAGCAACCAGGGGCCACTTAAGCAGAATTTAAATCTGTCCCTGACCCTCGTCTCTATGAAGACTTGTGGTAGAAATCACAGAGCCCGGTCCTGGACAGCTAAGTTATTATTGAAACATCTAGATCCCCTTAGTGGAATGAAACACTTAATGACTAATTTAAGGAGAGTGTAATAAAGGGCCTATTACAAAGCTTTGGGTAGGTTTTAGAGAATCCAATTTTACTGGGGATAGTGCAGTATTCTGGCACTAGCAAAAGCAGGGAGTTGTTACTGCCCCTAGGTCTAAAGAGTCAAAGGAGGAATTCTTACTGGAAGATGAAGAGGATGGCTATATTAGTTTGCTAGGATTCCTATAAAGTACTACAGACTGGGTGGCTTAAGCGTAGAAATTTATTTTCTCACAGTTCTAGAGGCTGTAAGTCCAAGATGAAGGTTTCAGCAGGGTTCATTTCATCCTGAGGCCTTTCTCCTTGGCTGGTAGCTGGCTGTCTTCTCCTTTTGTCCTCACACGGTCTCTTCTCTGTGTGGACACATGTCTGTGTTCTAATCTCTTCTTCTATGGACACCAGTCCTATTGGATTAGGGCCCATACATATCACCTCTTTTTACCCTAATTACTTCTTTAAAGGTCCTATCTCCAAATATAGTCACATTCTGAGGTACTGGGAGATAGGGCTTCAACATAGGAATTTTGGGAACACAATTCAGCCCATAATAGTAGCTGTGTGGAGGAATGATCATAACAGGAGCTATGGACTTTGGGAGAGACTTGGAGAAACAAATGGAAGATATCCAGCTCATCGCACCACCCAGGATGTCCACTACAGTACCTGGGAATAATTTAGAGTGCTTGGATAATAACAATAATCACTATTTTTTATTTATTTAATTTTTTTGAGACGGGGTCTTGCTCTGTCGCCCAGGCTGGGGTGCAGTGGCACGATATCGGCTCACTGCAACCTCTGCCTCCCAGGCTCAAGCAATTCTCCTGCCTCAGCCTCCTGAGTAACTGGGATTACAGGCGCCTGCCACCAAGCTCAGCTAATTTTTTTTTTTTGTATTTTTAGTAGAGACGGGGTTTCACCATGTTTGCCAGGCTGGTCTCACACTCCTAACCTCAAGTTAACCACACTCCCCCCTCAGCCTCCCAAAGAGCTGGGATTACAGGCATGAGCCACCACGCCCGGCCAATTATCACCATTCATTGAATGCTTATTTCCTGCCTGGCATTATGATAGGCCTTTTCCATGTTAACTCATTTTAGTCCTTACAACCACCCTAGGAAGTCAGTTTATTAACTACATATTACAAGTCAACATAAGATTTAGAGAGTTTTAGTGACATTTCCAAAGTCATGCAGGTGGGAAGTGGCAAAGCCAAGACAGAACCCAAGCTGTCCATTTCTTCTCAACCCTGACACTATATTGCTTCTTTCCCATATAATAGCAGTGGATTACTGACACAGTCACAGAAAGCTACAAAAGCGTTCTCAAGAGTAGTCGCTGGCCATCACACATTTGAAAACAGGAGTCATCTAAATCAAAATAACAGCCGTTCCATTTTTCATGTAAAGACACATATTCTGAACTCTGTACTCTATGTATGTGATAGTTCGGTGTACACAGGGAACGGTCTCTTTCCGTAGGAAGCTTAGCATCTGGTTGAAGAGACACAGCAGACATAAATGAAACATGTCCCGAATAAAATAATGTTATCATATGTGTTAACTGTCCAGTATCATTAGTGGTCACAATGGGGTAGAGTTAGGTGAAGTGAGGAAGAGGAGGAGATTGGCATGCGGGAAGGATTCACAGAGCAGGGAGGCTTGTGCTGTGCCTTTAGGGTACAGGGGACACCAATGTAGGGAGTAAAGTAGACAAGATATGTGGGGAAAAGAGAGGTGAGGCTGGATCATGGATGGCACAGAAAGCTTGCTGAAGGGCTGGGACTTGACTTGATCAGTCCTAAACAGTGGAGTGACATTTATTATTTATTTATTTTTTTGAGACAGGGTCTTGTTCTTTTGCTTAGGCTGGAATGCAGTAGCATGATTATAGCTCACTGCAGCCTCTACTTCCCATGCTTAACCCATCTTCCTGCCTCACCCTCCCGGATAGGTGGGACTACAGGTTCATGTCACCATGTCCGGCTAATTTTTTGTATTTTTTGTAGAGATGGAGTATCGCCGTATTTCTCAGGCTGGTCTCGAACTCTTGGGTTCAAGTGATCTGCCTGCCACGGCCTCCCAAGTGCTGGGATTACAGGCATGAGCCACTGTGCCTGGCCTGGAATGACATTTAGGACAAGTAATCTGGGAGCAGTGCAGCTGAATCACATAACCCCTCCCCAGGGACACTCTCCCTGAGTCACCCATTCCAGTATATAATCCCTCTTCCCATCAAGAGCACCTCGTAAACACACACGTGCAACACACACACACACACACACACACACACACACACACACACACACACACTGCGGTATAAGCCTGAGCCCAAGAAGGGCCTTCTTTGGTTTCTTATAAAATAAAAAATAACTGATCTTTCTCCTTTCAAAATATCCCTTCAAAAACTTGAGCACTGATAGTAAATATCAGTCTTTTCAAGGCCTAAGAGTTCTACTTCTGACTTTCGTCATAAACCTCTTCCCTACCATTTCAGTAATTGTTTTTGTGACTGTTCCTTGGCTCTGTTCCAAGTTTCATACAATCCTTTTGAAACATATAGATCGAAACTGGACATAATACCATAATAATGACCTCACTAATGCAAGTAAAGCACCACAATTGTATCTCAGTTACTTGTATGCCACACATCCATTAAAATGTTCCAGAGTTATGTTTGCCTTTCAAATTTCTAAATTACAGATATATAATGTATGTATATTGCTGGCTTATATCCAACTTAGTGGTATACCATGTCCCTCAGATTTTTAAAAACCTGATTATTGTGTAGCCATAGATATATTTTAATGTGTATCACAATATCCTAGTTATGGACATAATATTAACTACTTAAGTGCCTACTAATGTTGAAATAGGGAATATTTTCAGAAAATTATATTTTGTTTTTTAGACCTATGTGCTCCTCCTTGCAAAAAGCATTAGTTAAGTTTTGGAGCTTTAAATGTATATAGTATCATGTTTTCTTCTGCTCTGCATCTTGAGAGAACCTCTCATTAAGGGCCAACTCCCACATCTTTTTCTTGCAGATTGACATATTTGAGGATAGAATCCGAGGCATTGATATCATTAAATGGATGGAGCGCTACCTTAGGGATGTAAGTACATTCCAAAAACCAGAGTTTGTTTTCTGGTGAGAAAGACAATGAGCTTACGAAGTTGTTTTATCAAAGAAACCCTGGCATACCCACCTAAGTCTGAAGCTGAGAAAGCCCCAACAAAGCCTCCCTTGTTGGAAGCCGTGCAAGGACTTGGAAAGGAAGGATGGGGTCGCCCTCTTGGACATGCACAGGCAGGAAATAACGGTCAAACCAGACACAGGTGGTTGATAACAATCAGAGGAAATAATCTTTTGACGAGAATAGGAAAGAAGGAAATGAAGGCGGAGAGTGGGGAGAGAGCAGCAGAATTCAATTTAATCTGAGGCCACCCGAAGTGTTTTGTAGAATTGGGCTGAAGAGGTTTCCTAGGCAGCCTCGCAGGCTGCACAGCACACCACCCCTGAGGTGCCCACGCGCGGCCCCATGATTTGTTCTCCACTGACAGAATCTATACCGGCCACTGGGACACGTTGTGCTTTAACAAGATCGAAATTGATTGCTGCCAGCGTGTCCGTGTCAGCTGCTTCTTTCGGAGGGAGTCAGTGGGGGACGGGAGTCTCAGCAGGCTGGGGTGTTGCACTTTTCCTTTTGTCTGCAGCCTGATGTTTGCTTTGTGCTGAAGGGTCTGTTCCTACTGACTGTGCTAATGTGTACACGCAGAAGACAGGGCAGTCAAGAGTGCAGTGACTGGCAGCTCAGAACCAGCTGGAGGGAGGGAGGGTGCTTCTTACTGTTGGTGTTGCAGTGCCTTTTTGCCACGACGCAGACTCACTCAGTGATTCGGGCTTTCATTAAAGGTTTATTAGTGATGGTTGTGGAAAATGGTAGGCAAAAGCACATCTATTTGAGAGGGCCCCTCTCTGAGCCATTTGCTCTGCATGTTCGAGGTGGGGCTGGGCTGGAGACAGAAGGGAGAAGCAGAGACAAGAGTCTGCCTGAGTGGGGGCCAGTGTTCTCTTTCTATGGAGAATGAGCCTGGCCCTCCACCCCATGTGTCAGAGAATGCCCACAGTCCTGCTGGCCAGATTCCAGCCTGCCTTCACCAAACGGACCACACTTTACACTTCCATAAACATGCCTTTCTCCCTGTCATTAATAGAAGACCGTGATGATAATCGTAGCAATCAGCCCCAAATACAAACAGGATGTGGAAGGTGCTGAGTCGCAGCTGGACGAGGATGAGCATGGCTTACATACTAAGTACATTCATCGAATGGTGAGTGGGGAGGGGATCACAACACCTCACTGTCCCCTGGGGATGGATACCTTGTCCAGGGAAGTCCCATTCTTCCCCAGAGACCAACTGAAGGCAGCGTGATGCTGGGTGAAGAGCTCCAGGCCTGCCATGTCAGGAGAGGGGCTGTTGGTTCTGGCTCCATCTACCTTAGGGACTGTGGGCAAGTCCCTGCACCTCTGGGACTCAGTTGTTCCTATCAGTTGCAAGGGGAGAGCAATCTGTGATCTCTAGGATCCCAGATTCTGGAAAGACGTGCTTTGCGGGCTTGGCTGTTTACCAGCAACTATGAAGTCCTAGGAGGTGGGAGACAGGGCGGTGAGGAGGGCTGGCCCCTGCAGCTGTATCATGTTCTGTGCCCTACCTTTTCAGAAAGGCAGGTGGCGTAGTGAAAGGGACACCTGCTGTTGCATCACATGGGCCTGGTTAAAGTTGGCTTCCTCATGTACAGGCTGTGTGGCTGTGGCCCCACTGCTTAAACTCTTTGTGCCTCAATGTCCCTATTCACAAAATGGGTCGCTAATACTTACAGGGTTGTCATGAAGATGAAATGAAATAATGTTTTCAAAATATCTGGTGCATATCAGATACTCAGACAAGGGAAGGGAGTGTTCTTAGCTCATGACAGGTGGGGAACTACGGGGCCTGGTTATATTCAAATCAGTGGGAGACATTTAGGATATTAAACTTGTTCAGCATGGCGTAAAACTAGAACATTCTGACCGAAACAATCACCCAGCTTTGGAACTGGCTGTTTTATGGGCTACCAATCCTCCTGCGTCCCGTGATTATAGAGACGCTGTGGAGACAGTTTCTGCTTGACTACGATGCGGCGCTACACTTGGGACTTTCAGGCTGTCATATGGAGTTCCCAGTGGGTGTCCATATGTGCTGGAGGAGGGGCTGGGTCTGCACTTCCCATCCCTACCTCAGCCAGAGCTGGTCTGTACTTCTCAGGCTTGTTTGTTGACCAAGGATTCTGAGATTTAAAAAGGCTTGGAAAATCACTGGACTAGAACCGATAAGCTCCATTTCCACTCTAACACTTCATGAGGGGGAAGGCACCTGGAATGAGCATAGAGTGTCACTGAGATGGGAAGATGGGGAGGACACAGTCAGGCTGTCTCGGGGCACACAGCTTTATCTCAGGGGAAGCAGACATAGGTCCCAGGTCTGTCCTGTGGGTCAGCAGCGTGGGAAAGGAGGAGGGTGGGTGTTCCCCATCTGAGTCTTCATGGTCTCTGTCTCCCTTTCCACCAAGTGCAGACCACTCATGTGAGCTCACAACCAAGCCGAAGGAAGAGCCGAGGCAAGTTGATGAGGTTAAAAAGTGGGGCCAGGGAGTCAGGAGATAAGGCTCCCTCCTCTTCTGGTCTCAACCAGTCTCACAGCCCTTGTACAGTGCCCCGGAAAGGTATCATTTCTGGGAGTAAACTGCCTTAAAAGGTCATGGCTGGATCTGGGTGCTGCCGGCCCTTGGTTGTCTGATGCATGTCTGCATGGCCTCAGAGCACCCAATGTCCTGTCTGCATCTCTAGGAACCTGCCAGTCCCAGAAGCTGACAGCTGGTGCCTGGGAAGGGCTCGAGGCCTCAAGCCAGTTCCTAAGGAAACCTGTCTAGCTCTGTGGGTGTGTGGTGTAGCCAGGCAGTAATACACAGCTTGGTCTCAGAGCTTGTCTGACTGTACCAAGTGGAACCAGACTGTCGCCAAACTTGGTTTCTTGGGCCACATGTCTTGGGCCCTTACTCATTACAGAAGGGGTCAAAGAGGTCAGATACAGAAGTGCCTTCCTGCCTGCCTGGCTGACTTCCTGCACCCCTCTAGGCAACAGAAAACCCTGGAACAATAAGAACTTGGCCATGACAGAGGTAGTGCAGAGGTACTGATGAGTAACTGCATCATAGAGCGAATTAGTTTACAGAAACTCAGTATCTGCAAGGGTGAGAGAAAATAAAAATGCACTGCTGCTGGCTGGCCCCTCCACAGGCTGGGCAGCCTAGTGCACAAGCCAAACTTCACAGTGTACGGAGTCCTAGAAGTCAAACAAAACTCAGTGCTTCACTTGTAATTTATGCACCCCTTCCCCTTCCTTCCTTTTTTTTTTTTTTTGAGACGGAGTCTCGCTCTGTCGCCCAGGCTGGAGTGCAGTGGCGCAATCTCGGCTCACTGCAAGCTCCGCCTCCCGGGTTCACGCCATTCTCCTGCCTCAGCCTCTCCGAGTAGCTGGGACTACAGGCGCCCGCCACCACGCCCGGCTAATTTTTTTTTGTATTTTTAGTAGAGACGGAGTTTCACCATGGTCTCGATCTCCTGACCTCGTGATCCACCCGCCTCGGCCTCCCAAAGTGCTGGGATTACAGGCGTGAGCCACCACGCCCGGCCCCCACTTCCTTTCATGTGTACTCGGTGCTGGTGTGGTGGGTGCTTCTAGCTGCACAGTACTCGGGTCATTTTAAAATATGTTCTTGGTGTTATCTTACGGTTTTTAGAGAGAGGTGGTTCCGAGAAAACACCTTGTGGAAGATTTGTGTGTGTTGTGTGATCGTGTGTGTGTATGTGACTATGTGAGAGTGTGTGTTTATGAGGGGTTTCTATGGTGATTTCAATAACCAGCCATCACCACTGTCACTTTCTTCTCTGTTCTGTTATTTCCATGCACAATGAAAACTTCTCAGTTACAAAAATGAATTGGAAGATGAAATGGTTGGAAACACATAATTTCTCATCAGATGACTGAAAGCTTTGTGCTGGTCACAGGATTTGGAAGACTGTAACTCCCCTCCTATTGAAAATTCTGATTTTTGAGAGTTCTTGGTAGCTAAATCTTCTTGGGCTACCGCAGTGTCAGAGCATATTGGAACTGGTGCGAGGAACCTAAAGCCTGGCAGATGGAACTCTTCACAATTGACATCCCCTCTCTGCCAAGCCCATCTTATGCTCTAGCCACAGTGCATTAGTAGCTGGTCCCAACCACATCAACACACTTTCACACCTCCAGACATTTGCTCATGCTGTTGCCTCTGCCTCTATTTTCCCTACTTGACCAAAATCTTTTCTTTCAGTGCCCAAATGAACCCTCTTTTGTAACTGTCCTTCCAATCTCTGATGTAGAATGGATGGCCCCCATTCTGGGCTTCCAGAGCCATTGTTCATACTTTTCACCCTGCACTCTGCTTGGTAATTTCCTTTCTGCCTGCTCACTAGACTGCTGGCTTTGTGAAGACAGGGACTGTATCTGTGGTGTTCTGCTAAGCTGGCTCTCCTGATTTGTAGCACTTACCTATTTCCATGGTATAAATATTCTCCAATACCATCGCCAATTTCAGGCTATCAGTGTGAAGTCACTGAACACAGAATTAGGAAGAGTTGCACACAACCAGCTTTTGTGAGCTGCTGCAAGCCAGTTCCAGCATACCCTGGAAGGTATCCTAATCCTTAAAACCCAAAGTCTGACATAGAATGTGACTTCTAATAGGCCTCCAATAAACGACTGATGAGTGAATGGAATAGATGTGTAATGGGGAGGCCTTAAAATGATAAGTGTGTGGCACTCAAGTATGGAAATCAGAATAAAAATGCCATGTGGACGTGCATGATTATGGGTACCATTAACTCCTCATCCTCATTCCTGAAATTAAACCTTCAAATTTGTTTGGTTTCAGATGCAGATTGAGTTCATAAAACAAGGAAGCATGAATTTCAGATTCATCCCTGTGCTCTTCCCAAATGCTAAGAAGGTAAACAAACAAAGAAACAAAATCCTCATAATTCAATCTTTGGTTTGCTTTGCCATCTGGGATTTTAAGTGGAGAACCTTGTCCATTCTTTTTTTTCTTTCTTCTTCTTTTTTTTTTTTTTTTTTTTTTTTGACATGGAGTCTCGCTGTGTTGCCCAGCCTGGAGTGCAATGGCGTGACCTTGGCTCACTGCAACCTCCGCCTCCTGGGTTCAAGTGATTCTCCTGCTTCAGCTTCCCAAGTAGCTGGGATTACAGGTCCCTGCCACCACACCTGGCTAATTATTTTATTTTTAGTAGAGATAGGGTTTCACCATGTTGGCCAGGCTGGTCTTGAACTCCTGACCTCAGGTGATCTGCCTGCCTCAGCCTCCCAAAGTGCTGGGATTACAGGCATGAACCACCATGTCTGCCGTCAATTCCTTATCAATCCTTAGAGATAACAATGTTACCAGAAAGATCAACAGGTTGTACCACTCAGTTCAGCTGTATGAATCAGGAGGGTTTAAAAGCTATCTGATAGGATCACTGCTCTCCTAATTGTTCAAAGAACCGCTGCACACAAAGATGTAGTTTCTGTTTTAACTCAAGAGAGAAAAAGAGAAGGTTCATGTGATACTGCTTATCTCTTGTACATAAAAGTCAAGATGTGTATGGTTTTTGCTGGCTGTTCCAGGGAGGCATTTCATTGCACATAGTTCAGCTCTCAAAGCTAATGATTACAGGAATTAAATCTATAGTTACCAGAGTGAACTTTGCTGTGATTCATATGAGGCTTTTCACACCAGAAGGGTCTGCCAGCAAGTTTGGAGAATGGGGGCAAAACCATCTGAGGCCACATTCCACGCTTGGCAAAGGGAAGGCAGTGGTGGAATAAACATGTTGAGAATCAGACCACAGCACCCTAAACTCAGGCCCTGTTTCATCCTGGAGGGATCCTCAGATGTCAAGACTGCACTGGGACCCCTGCCCTGGATGAGGGAGGCTCCAGTTTATGGGAACGGGACACCTCAGGCTGTATGGTGCACAGCCTGTGCAATGGCACACCTTTATATCCTCCCTGCGCTGCCTTTGCCCAGGGTCTCACTGCTCTCACTTACTGATGAGTCTCCTTACTGGTCTCATCTCCACTTTGACCTTGTGCTAGCCATCCTCTGCTCTGCCATCAAAGAGGAACATCCAAAATGTAGGTCTGATCTGTTTCTTGGTAGCTTAAAAATTCTGTGCTGTTTTCCCATTGACTACTAGATCATATCCACCTTTCTTAGCATGAGCTATGAGGCCTCTCAGAAGAGGACTGTGTCCCCTTGCGTAGTTTTCTTTCATCACCCTCTGTAGATGCTCTGTGCTCTGGTCACCCTGGACCACTTCAGCATGCCCTCACACATGCTGTGTTCCTTCGTGTCTCTGTGCCTTTCCTGTTCCATCTGCTTGCAATGCCCTTCCCTAACTTGCCTGCCTAGTGAACTTTTACTTACCCTTATATCACCCAATCTCTTTAGCCTCCCCGACACCTCTTTTGCTTGTTTGTTTGTTTTGAGACAGAGTCTTGCTCTGTCATCAGGCTGGAGTGTAGTGGTGTGATCTCGGCTCACTGCAACCTCCACCTCCCCGGTTCAAGCGATTCTCCTGCCTCAGCCTCCCGACTATCTGGGACTACAGGCACGTGCCACTAGGCCCAGCTAATTTTTGTATTTTTAGTGGAGACGGGGTTTCACCATGTTGGCCAGGATGTTCTCATTCTCTTGACTTCGTGATCCACCTGCCTGGGCCTCCCAAAGTGTTTTTTTCTTTTTCTTTTTCTTTGAGACAGGGCCTTGCTCTGTTGCCCAGGCTGGAGTGCAGTGGTGCAATCTCAGCTCACTGCAACCTCCACCTCCAAGGTTCAAGTAATTCTCCTGCCTCAGCCTCCAGGTAGCTGGGGTTATAGATGCTCGCCACCACGCCCAGCTAATTTTTGTATGTTTAGTAGAGACAAGGTTTCACCATGTTGGCCACACTGGCCTTGAACTCCCGACCTCAGGTAATCCACTCTCCTCAGCCTCCCCAGTGCTGGGATTACAGGCATGAGCCACTGCGCCCTGCCCTGACACCTCTTTACCTCCATGCTGATATATTTCATTGTCCCTTTCTTAAGAGTGCTTAATTCTAGCACCTTGGGTCAATGGTATGTGTTTGGGTTGAGGGTACTGGGAATAATTGTTTAGAATTATTGGAGGCGATATACAAAATAGACCAAATTTTCATTGGTTTTGTTATTATTTTTAAATCTCCTCAGACAATGCCCGTATTACCTGAGCTCAGCACAGGCCGCTCTCACCACCTGTCCCCTTGGTACACCATTGACTAGAAAATCGTTTGTTGACATTTTGCTTTCATCCTAAGATTTGAAGTCCTCAGGGCAGTCCCTGCGTCCTTTTCATTTGGGCATCCTCAGTACTCAGCATGATGCCTGCCATGCAGCAGGTGCTGCTTCTAAGCACAGTACCTAGAGGAGTCCCGTCCTATAGTCCCTAGGAGTTAGACTCAAAAGCAAAGGTCTTACCGGTGGCCTACAGGGCGCTATCCGATACAGCCCCTTCTACTTCCAGACCTCTGCACCTACTCACTCTGCTCTACTCACAGTGGCCTTGTTGCTTGTGAACAGACCCAACACACTCCTTCCACAGGGCCTTCGCACTGACTCACCTATCTGCCTGGACCCAGACAACCACAGAGCTTGCTTCTTCCACTCTTTTAGGTCTTTGCTCATTTTCTCAGTGAGACCTCTCCTAAGCACCCTATTTAAAACTGCAAATCTTTTACCCTTGCCCCAGCACTCCCTGTCCCCTTTCTTGTTTAATTCTTCCCCACAGCATGCATCACTGTTGAACACACTATCCATTTTATTTATTATCTGCCTCTCCCCACCAGAACGTCCACTCCATGAGGGTAGTCTGACACTGCACCCCTAGGATCCCTGGCTAACAGTTTCTGCCTCTGCCTGATCACTGAGGTCTGATGGGCTCCTACTGCAGGCCAGACCTGGGGCTGGAGTGAAAGGGTAATGAATTGATCTAAGCCTACAGCCCTGGCATACTTCTTCTGAAGTCACAGGGGAATTCACATCACTCTGTGTGACCTCTGTCCTACCCCTTTTATGTGAGGGTGGTGAAAAGCATGTTGAAATGCAAAGGGTAGGTAGTCTGGGAGACTGACAGAAAATGCTGTGCACATGTGGTTTTTATAATGAGATATACAGCTTGTACCCGAAGCCAAGAACATTTCACATGCTAAACCTTTCCAAAAGCAAAACAGCACAACTCCCAGGATAGTTTGGTAGGAAACGCCCATGTAGGGAAAGCCAGAAATGCTTGGGAACTGAGCCTGGGATCTGGAATCCAGGTTTTTCTCTAATGACCTTTGCTCCTGTCATTCTGCTTCCCATAGGAGCATGTGCCCACCTGGCTTCAGAACACTCACGTCTACAGCTGGCCCAAGAATAAAAAAAACATCCTGCTGCGGCTGCTGAGAGAGGAAGAGTATGTGGCTCCTCCACGGGGGCCTCTGCCCACCCTTCAGGTGGTTCCCTTGTGACACCGTTCATCCCCAGATCACCGAGGCCAGGCCATGTTTGGGGCCCTGTTCTGACAGCATTCTAGCTGAGGCTGGTCGGTAGCACTCCTGGCTGGTTTTTTTTCTATTCCTCCCCGAGAGGCCCTCTGGCCCCCAGGAAACCTGTTGTGCAGAGCTCTTCCCCGGAGACCTCCACACACCCTGGCTTTGAAGTGGAGTCTGCGGCTGCTCTGCATTCTCTGCTTTTAAAAAACCCATTGCAGGTGCCAGTGTCCCACATGTTCCTCCTGACAGTTTGATGTGTCCATTCTGGGCCTCTCAATGCTTAGCAAGTAGATAGATAATGTAAGGGATGTGGCAGCAAATGGAAATGACTACAAACACTCTCCTATCACTTCAGGCTCCTTTTATGAGTTAGCCAGATGCTTGTGTATCCTCAGACTAAACTGATTCATGTACAAATAATAAAATGTTTACTCTTTTGTAAGATTATGTTTTACTTATCTCAAAGGAGATAGATACATATAATTTATAATGATATGGGCAGTTGTTTCCAGGGACATCAACAAAGCTGCTTAGATAAAATATTTTAGATAAATATAACAGACCACTCTGTATTAACGGATTAAAGCCAGCTAGTTAAACAACCCTTTTTAACCATAATCATGGAAGCTTTATTCTTGCAATAAAGATTTTTAGGCTGGGCGCAGTGGCTCACACCTGTAATCCCAGCACTTTGGGAAGCTGAGGCAGGCAGATCATTTGAGGTCAGAAGTTTGAGACCAGCCTGGCCAACATGGTAAAACCCCATCTCTGCTAAAATTACAAAAAAGTTAGCCGGGCATGGTGGTGCACACCTGTAATCCCAGCTACTTGGGAGGCTGAGGCAGGAGAATCACTTGAACCCGGGAGGCAGGGGTTGCAGTGAGCCGAGATCATGCCACTGCACTCTAGCTTGGGAGACAGACAGAGCGAAACTCCGTCTCAAAAAACAAACAAAAAACACCCATTTTTAACAAAACAACTTTATATAGCATATAACCATGATTCTAAATAGTATGATTATGATTCTCAGGATCTGACTACATAGGTAAAAATATTTGCATATGTGTATGAAGTGATGGGGGATGTAGGCTAGAATTGTAGTCTGTGTTCTGATTTTGGTTCTACCACCAATTAGCTGTATGACCTTTAGCAAGTCCTTTCACTTTTCTTAGATTCCAGGGACTCATTTATAAAATGACATGGACAAAAGCATCTCTAATCAATCACTCTAAAAGATTTGAAGTTTAGGACCTAAATTCTAAATACTCTTTTGAGGAGTGACGGAGTTTTCATTTTCATAATTGTGTCTCTCAGAGGACAAATTTACATTTTCTTAACAGAGACATTTTCTTCTTCTTTTTTTTGTTTGAGACAGACAGAGTCTCGCCCTGTCGTCCAGGCTGGAGTGCAGTGGCACAATCTCGGCTCACTGCAACCTGTGCCTCCTGGGTTCAAGTGATTCTTCTGCCTCAACCTCCCAAGTAGCTAGGCCTATAGGCGCCTGCCACCATGCCTGGCTAATTTTTGTATTTTTAGTAGAGACGGGGTTTCATATTGGCCAGACTGGTCTTGAACTCCTGACCTTGTGATCCACCTGCCTCAGCCTCCCAAAGTGCTGGGATTACAGGTGTGAGCCACCACGCCCAGCCAACATTTTCCTCTTTTAAAAAATATCTTCTCACGCCTGTAATCCCAGCACTTTGGGAGGCCGAGGCAGGTGGATCACGAGGTCAGGAGATCAAGACCATCCTGGCTAACACAGTGAAACCCCATCTCTACTAAAAATACAAAAAAAATAGCCGGGCGTGGTGGCAGGCACCTGTAGTCCCAGCTACTGGGGAGGCTGAGGCAGGAGAATGGTGTCAACCCGGGAGGCAGAGCTTGCAGTGAGCCGAGATTGCGCACAGTGTCACTGGGGGGGGGAAAAGAGTGAAGCCCCGCCCAAAAAAAAAAAAAAAAAAAAAAAAATTCTACAATACCCTCAGGTTGATAATTTTGGATATCTGTCTGTATCTATACATCTTGTTTACCTGGTCTCCAGAAAAAGAACACATACACATATCCATATATAAAATATGTATACATGTATCAAATCTACGTAAACTATAAAGGTGGGATGGCTTTAATTATGGCCCAAAGCTACTAAGCCAATGAAGACTTTTTGGGGCTGAAAGCTACTGCTTCCCCTTCTTTATCTACTAGCCTCTTAAATAAGGCTCACTTGTGCTACAAGACAGCCCACCTTTTTTTTTCTTTTTTTTGAGACAAGGTCTCACTCTTTCCCAGGCTGCAGTACAGTGACACAGTCTCAGCTCACTGCAGCTTTGACCTTGCTGGGCTCAGGTGATCTTTCCACTTCAGCCCCCCAAGTAGCAGGGACTATAGGTGTGCACCAACATGCTTGGTTAATTTTTGTATTTTTTGTAGAGACAGGGTTTTGCCATGTTATCCAGGCTAGTCTCGAACTCCTGGGCTCAAGTGATTCACCTGCCTCGGCCTCCCAAAGTGCTGGCATTACAGACGGGAGCCACCACGCCCAGCCCAGTCTAGCTCTTATATGTCAGCACAGGGAAAGGACAAATACTTGTCAACTATAAATAAGAAACATTGCTAATGCATTGCAAAGAACACTAGTTTCATTTACTTTATAACTTAGATGTCTACTGGGTGAGATGAATGTCTTTGTTCTTTAAAAAATAGGAAAAGAGAAGAAAAACTAGCATAACATAAGTACTCATTTGTAAGACTCTATGACATGTAACATTAGTTCCGTAGTTTTGAGACCTGGTAGAACTTTCATATTTGGATAACCTGGAAAACACCCAAACACAAACTTCAAGTCTTCTTTCTCTTTTCTCATTGTCTTTTTTAGTCTGAGGTGACACCATCATTAAGGATTCGACACACGTTTGTAAATAAAATGACATCAGCGATTACTCTGAAATGTTTCCAGTTTGCAAAGATTTAGTAATGTTATGTTATTAACTTCCTCCCTTCAGAGACCTGTCCTAAGCTCTGAACCACTCATTCCTTCCACTCTTCCTACCCCAGGTGGTTGATGAGCAGTGGTCCCTGGTGTTCCACAAAGAGTCATTAAAGTGTTACAGCTGGTAGCACTGGTAGCAAAAAAAACCAAAAAGTACACACAGACACACACACACACACATGCACACATACACACACACAGGCACTTGGCCAAGTGATGAAAGCTTGGCCCCTGAAATTTCTATGAGAGACGATGACCACCAGCATCAAAGCATTTTTTTTTTTTTTTTTTTGAGACAGAATCTCACTCTGTCACCCAGGCTGGAGTGCAGTGGTGCAATCACGGCTCACTGCAACCTCCACCTCCTGGGTTCAAGTGATTCTCCTGCCTCAGCCTCTCGAGTACCTGTGACTACAGGCACCTGCCACCATGCCCGGCTAATTTTTTGTATTTTTAGTAGAGACGGGGTTTCACCTTGTTAGCCAGGATGGTCTTGATCTCCTGACCTTGTGATCCACCCGCCTCGGCCTCCCAAAGTGCTGGGATTACAGGCGTGAACCACTGCGCCCAGCCTATCAAAGGAATTGTAACAACTATTTGAGAGCAATGACAGTAAGATTAACACTTGGTTGATTTAGATGTTATGCTGGTCCTCAGGCATTCATCTTTAGATATTTTTGGGGTGGAAGTGGGGTAGGGCTGACCTAGTAAAAATAACCTCTTAGCCCCAAGGCTTTATTCAGACTTACACCGATTTGAGGGGTGGGTTTGTGGAATGCAAGGTTAGGTTCTTATCTAATATTTGATGACTAATTTAGAATTTTAAATGTAATTTTTAATTTTAGTGACAGGTTTCAAATCTATTTTAACTTCTAGATTGTTCAAAGAGGTCTCAGTACATGGCTACAAAGTATTAGACTAGCTATTTCTCAGCTCAGTGCTCAGAAAAATTATTGCTGTTGATACTTTTTTCTTTGTTTCCTGTTAAATAAATCACCTCTTTAAAGACAGAATTTTTCTCAGAGTCATCTCAGCAAGGGATGCAAGTTCTCCATTTTGAACATTCCACCCTAGTTTCATGATGTTTTGCCAAGAGCATTTTTCTTTACCCCAGCTGCTTCGTCAACTACCTCATCCACTTTGCCAAACACCCCATTGTCACCACCACCTTTGCCAAATGGATTGCAAAGTCCTATGATCATGGGAAATGATCCAGAAAGAGTCTCTGAAAACAGGATCTTTCTGTTTCTTCTTAATGAACCAGGAAGAATCAGTGAGACCCACCTCCTAGTGGCAAATGAAAAGAGAAGGAAGGTTACACTGTGGGAAAATACCACAGAGAAGAAATGCCTCTCATCCCAGAGAATTATGCACTATTTTTCAAGATAAATAGTTCTATTTTAGCCTACTAACCAAATAAACAACAACAACCAAAGGGGGAAAAAAGGAAGAAAGAAAGCATGAAAATCAATTAAATTCTCAGATCATTTATTTCTGTTATGGAACTTTCAGTCTAGAAAGAGACCCTAGAAATCATATGTCCCTGCAGCTTTATTTCATACACAAGGAAAGCAGGGCCCAGAGCAGCCGTGGCTTGTCTAAGTTCATCCTAGGACCAGAACCCGGACGTTCTGATTTCCAGACTGCAGACATTTATTTGATGAATCTAGAAAGCTTTCTGGTTTTTCACAGTAGATGTGTTCAACAAATGACCTGGTGTCTCCCTGAAGAGATACTTCCCTCTCCCTGAGGGAAGAAGTACCTCCATCCTCTAGTGATTGGAGGATTAGATGATCATGTTGCAACTTGTTCCGTTAGAAATTCTTTGGGGAATTGATTATTGCTGTGATTATATGAAGTATGACTTTTCTTGAAGTGGCTTGGCATATTTATCTTATACTGCTATTATATGAAACTGAGGCACAATGTAAAAGGTCTTGACACTTGCCTGACGCTTACAGACAAAATCTGCTATTAGTCAGATCAACTTATTTATTTATTTAGAGACATGGTCTTGCTCTGCCACCCAGGCTGGAGTGCAGTGGCATGATCACAGCTTACTGAAGCCTCAACCTCCCGGGCTCAAGTGATCCCCCCACCTCAGCCTCCTGAGTAGCTAGGACCAAAGCTGCATGCCACCATGCCCAGTTTATTTTTTAAAAATTTTGGCTGGGCACGGTGGCTCACACCTGTAATCCCAGCACTTTGGGAGGCCAGGGTGGGCAGGTTGCCTGAGGTCAGGAGTTTGAGACCAGTGAAACCCCATCTGTACTAAAAATACAAAAAAAATTAGCTGGGCGTGGTGGCACATGCCTGTAATCCCAGCTACTCGGGAGGCTGAGGCAGGGGAATTGCTTGAACTAGGGAGGTGGAGATTGCAGTGAGTAGAGATCCTGCTACTGCACTCCAGCCTGGGCAACAGAGCAAGACTTCGTTTCAAAAAAAAAAAAAAAAAATTATTATTATTATTTTTTTTAGAGATGGGGTCTCATTATGTTCAGCCCAGGCTTGTCTTGACCCCCTAGCTCAAACAATCCTCCCATCTTGGTCTCCCAAAGTGCTAGGATTACAGGCGTGAGCCACCTCACCTGGCCCAGATCAGTTTCTTTTAGTTGTATCTGGCCAATCTCCAAAACATCAACAATGAAAAAGATTTTTAAATACTGTGATATTCATCTTCCTGTCACCATTCTTTTTTTTTTTTTTTGAGACAGTCTCACTCTATCGCCCAGGCTGGAGTACAATAGTGCCATGATCTCAGCTCACTGCAGCCTCTGCCTCCCAGGTTCAAACGATTCTCCTGCCTCAGCCTCCCTAGTAGCTGGGACTACAGGCACCCACCATGAGCCCGGCTAATTTTTGTATTTTTAGTATAGACTACATTTCACCATATTGGCCAGGCTGGTCTCGAACTCCTAACTCCTGACCTCAAGTGATCTGCCCGCCTCAGCCTCCCAAAGTGCTGGGATTACGGGTATGAGCCACCGCGTCCAGCCCTTCCTATCACAATTCTGATTCCACAAAAATGGCACTTCTTGGAATAATACTTAGCTGTTTGGAACATCTGCATTACCTTTTGGATGTAGACATGAGAAACGTATGGTCATGCTGGCTCGCCTTTTGGGGGAAGCTGCACGAGGCACTTTAGCACACAAAGGAGCCTCGCTCAGTCAACACAGCTGGCATGCTGGGAGGTATGTGCCCAGGCAGGATAGCATGTTACTAACTGCAGTCAACACAGCTGGCATGCTGGGAGGTATGTGCCCAGGCAGGATAGCATGTTACTAACTGCATATGACTTCTTCCATTTTCTATTGGAAAATGCTTTAGGATAGGATCACTTTCGGATAGGGTACTTGGTGGCATGTGGGTGGCTTTTGCAGACCCTGGCAGTCACGTGTTGCCAACTCACTGTGCATTTGCTCCCAAATTCTTAGCCTCAAGCAAGCAGGTGGGATCTGCAAGAGGAACACTCAGTGTACTTTAGTTTTCTACTTAACTTTTCAAGGAACATAGGAGCATGGGTCCAGGTTATAGGTATTGGGTGATTAAGAAGTGATATTTGAGGCTTTGCTAAACAATGAAAGTCTTGGACCAAAGTGTACCTGGGCAGAGGTGACCATGTTCTGGGCCTGCCTGCTTTTTTCTAGAAACTCTCTTATGGAAGGAGTAACTGCAGCCCCCAGATCTCCCAGGGCTTGTAGAAAACCATAAGGGCACACATTTCTTGTCCCTTGCCTGACCCCCCTTTGCTCCCTTCACCAGGAAGGCGCTGATGGAAATCGGCAGCTGGGGAGAGAGGGGAGAGGGAGGGAGCTAGAGCGAGAGAGAACTCATGCCTGATGGATCCCATTAGGCTTAGTGTGCAAAGCAAGTTGAGATGAAGTAGCTGCTCTGGTATGCATCCAAAACTGCTGTTCTATTTTTAGTCCCTCCCGCGTGCTTCTTAGCCTAGCGTTGTATGCGCCTGGGCACCTGGATCAGCAGCAAAACATGGAACTGAGCCACTCATTTGTAAAAGTGGAAGGCAGGAGGCCATTGATGCAGGGCTTGTTTATTGCTGACAGGGAAGAGGGACCTGGAATGTTAATGAGGGTGGCTCTCTGAAGCATGCCTTCATGCTTAGCAAGGAGTTCAAAGGAGAAGGCAGACTCAGTCCTGTGCTGAACAAATGTGAACCGTTGATAGAGGGAAGGAGAAATCAATTATGCTGTCGCAGGCTTCCATGTCATTGTGTTGGAGTTGTTAGAAAAGGTAGGACAAGGACCAGATCCCAAAAGGAAACAAAGCCACATGGCCTTGAAGTATAACGAGTTTGCCATGGCAACTGATGGAAATGAGCCTCCCAGGCACCGAGCAGGTGTGTTATCTTACAGAATAAACATACTTCTCTCACTCCCTGGTTTTTATAATAAAACCTGTGTTTGGATTACTTTCCCCTCCTCTTTGTTACCCAGAGAAGTTGGCTGTTGCTCAATTAGCCCAAGGCTCCGGTGAGGGAAATGTAATCAGTGTTATCAAAAGGGCTGCTTTTGAAAAGGCTGGCGCTAGACTTGGCTGCCAGCCTCATCGCTGAGCGGCAGCTGGGCTGCAGGTACCTGCCTGGCCTTTGCCACCTTCCAGGCGATGCCCTCTATTGCAAGCCACTTGTTCTTGCCTTCATTGAGGCATAACAGTGAGGCCGGCTCTCACACTGGGCAGTGGTCAAAAGCTGCATTCTTCTCAGGAGAGGAGAAACAGGTTTACATGAGGCTGGGACCAGACCAATTTTCAGCATGCTGTATTGTCTGGGCTATGGGCCAAGGGTTCCTTGAGTTCAGGGATTAACTGATTCTATCTTCCAGTCTGTTGTTATCTACAAGGTTCGGTTACTCAGAAACTTGAAGAAAGCTGCTACTTTCCTGAGCTTTAAATTCCTCTCAAATGGGTTCTGGGGTGGTAGAGTCTCATGTCTGAAATGTACACAAAATGGGGAGATTTTATAAAATCCTCTCAAGTTAAAAAAGTTTACTTTTAATTTTTACGAGGCCAAAATAACAATAAAGTTCAATAGCTATATTTTCATTGCTCTCATTTGTAATTAAAAAGTCCACTTTGGCTTCAAATTGATTTTCAAAATAAGATGCCCGTTCTCCATGGGCTCCTAGAACACAGATGGTTTCCAAACAAGGCTGTGGTAAAACCAATGACCTGAGGAGAAATTCTCCAGCCAGGGCCAGCCAGTGGAGGGCCGCGTGTCAAGCAGCAGCCTGTGCTCGGCAGCACTAAGGGCCCTCCTCTGCTTCTGCCTGTATTCCTACTTCCCTCCAACCAGATGCCCGGCACCACCCCGCTTACCCCTTCCGTCGAGCCCTAGCCTCCCGATGATGCCTCGGCTGCCCCTTCACACGTCACCTTACCTTTGACCCTAAGAAGAAAAAAATGTCTGCCTGAAGAACTAATTCCACCTACGGTGTCAGTGGTGAAAAGGGTTTCATGAGATAATCCTCCAAGCCAAAATAGTATCCCAAGGCTTAGGCACTAAACCTCCCCACTCTTATTCCTAACACAACCATCAGACCCTCACCCAGATCACACTTACTCTTACTTTATATACATGGTTCTAACAAGAGCAATTTTCTGTTTTTCTAACTCTTGGTAGGTTAGATGTTGCCAGTTTAGCAGGACAATAGGGAAGAACGGTTAGAGGACCAGCATCTTGATGGAAATAACAGCTGACATTTTGACAAGGTGGTTTTGTCATGAAAATATTAATATTTTGAAGCACCCTGAAAAGCACTAGTAAATATTCAGCTTTTAAAAAAATCACTAAGTAATGTTTGTAAAAGCAACCTTACATCTAATTTTCACCCAGGTCAAATCAAAACAGCCACATTAAAATGTCCAGCTTCATTGGTTCAGATCATGTACTATAGCAATAAACACCCCTCAGAAGTCACTGATAACATCACAGCTTTCACAGCAAGTGACTGGTTTTAAAAACAATATATTTAATCATCTGGAAAAGGTTACATCATGTTTTCTCTATTTTGTTTAAGAAGGTCATTGTTCATCTCATTTACAAGGTTTCCTTAAGGTGAAGCCATTCGCTCATTCCATTCCTGGATGATACCCCTAATCCAAGCCAGGGCTTGGCTCAGCCTGCCTTACACAGGCCTTGTCAGGCCCTCAGTCCAAATGAGAAGCTTAAGACTGAGGTCCTCCAGGCACCAAGTAAGGGGAGTATTTAGGGCATTTCATATTGGATCTAATAGGTGGCTGCTGAGTCCACTTCTGATGCTGTAAGGTGAGCTTAACAGGGGCATTCCAAAGTGGGTGGGCAGGTTCTTTCCATATTCAGGTTTTTAAAATTCAAGACTCTAAACTGGTACCATATACTTTGGGTACCGGCATATTGTTATTATTTGAAAAGACACATGAGGCAGAAGTGTGAGCATGGGCTGTCTGGTTCCATCATGCCTAACAAAACTGTCATTCAAAAGCTAATCCCAGAAAGGCTGCAAGATGAGAGTTCAGCAGCACCCACAGCAACTAACACATAGCAACCAGACTCCAACTACTCATTAAATGCCTACTGTGTGCAAGGTAATATGCTTGGCACAAAGATGAGTGACACACGCTCTTGCTCTCTAATTACTTAAAATCTAGCTGGCGTGATATAACACCAACATGTGAAAAGGCCATTAACAACCCAAAGCAGCATACAGTAAATGATAAGGAAGTGGGTCAGCTGGTCCCTTTTCTCCGACCCTCACTGAGCTCACATTGATGCAATTTCAAGGTCAGATCTTTAAAGAAGCAGGGACTGCTGAATTTTCCTAATAAACAAACCTGCTCACTTCCTCCTTCCCACATATACCCTTTAGATTATAATATTCAAAGTCTCCATAAATCACCATGTAAATGCAATCAGAGATGGACACAGAATGTAAAAAGTTGGAAAAGTATGTAAAAGCACCACAGAACGTGCATATTAAACCAACAGATGATAACGCAGCCCACAGGGCATACATCACACCTTTCTAAAGAGCAGCCTAGAACCATGCCTCAAGAAGGGCCAGACCACACTGCAGCAAGTGGAGTGGTAAGGATGTGTGTTTTACATTGCAGCCCGCACATCTGGAAAGGCAGATGTGGCCAGTGTTGGAACCAGCTGGGAGAGAGCAAATGGATTTCTGTACTCTGCTAAGTAGGGTGTGGGAAACGTGTGAAGTTGAGTCCATCAGCTAAGTATACAAATAACTGAGCGAGAAAGCAGAAAATGATAATTTGCTGGAATGGGCAAAGAAACTCTATGAATGAATATTGGCATTGTCCAAGTTCCCCAGGCAAAATCTGTTGCAAAAAACACTGCCCAAGCTGAGTCTGTGAGGTGTTTTCATGTTTCTCACTCACACAGTGTAGCTATGGAACCAGACAAAGGTGGGCTTGAACCTCAGTTTACTTATTACAAGTTAGGTGACCTTATGCAAATTACTTTACTTCTCAGAATTTCAGCCAATGAAATGGGGACGACTGAACCGACTCCCATGGAGATAGTTAGAATAAGGTAAGATGAAGAATAGAAAGCTTCTAGAATACTGTCTGGCATCTAGTAAATACTCAGTAAATGTTCCCTTCTTTCGTGCTCTTTCCTTCTTGCTTTCTATCCCACAGTTAATGATTATGGGGACTTTGACTATTACCTTATTTCCAAAAAGTTAAATAGCAAATCCTAACAACAACAAAAAAACTTTCATTTTAAAAAGAAAGCCTAGGAGAGGTTAACAATATGAGTTTTAAGCTTAAAACCTCCATCCAATTTTTCAGGGGAGCTCATCGGCATAGTTTATTTTCTTAATAAGGCCTGGGAGAGGCCACAGCTGACTCACAGAACATTCAGAGCACCTTGAGATGTCTTTCCTCTAACATCTTATCTTGCTAAGGAGCAAAGCTCCTAGCAGCACTGGCTAGAATAATTAAAGGTATAACGTATCAAAATCTGCCAATGATGTTTGACTTTAAAGGAAACTGCCTTAAGAGATTCACAATGGGGCTTCAAAAATAGGATAATGGATTTGAAAGTATTTTAAAAAGTAACTTGAAAGACAGTATTGTGTTCATATTATACTTATTATTAAAAAGGAAGATTTGAATTCAGGTAGAACACTGCTATTCTCTCCTCTGATTCTGCTTTTCCAAGAAATGAGGTTTCACTGTCATCTCCAACACAGCCCACTCTGTGAGCTAGCCAAGAAGGAAAAGCCAAGAGCGTTGGTTGAGCAAACATTGAGACTGAAGGAGAGCCACCATATTGATTAGTGTGTCTCACATCTCTTTTTCTTTAAAGGAAAAAAGTTCTCTTGAAACCCCTCCCCATGTTGACTTAAATAATTTTCATTATATAGTTCCTTAAATATGTACAAATATGTAGTAATTGGGTACAAATGTTTTATGCTTGTAGCTAACTAAAAACTATACAAACACAAAAGGAAACTGTTCTAGAGATCTGTTGAACAACTATGTGAACATACTTAACACTATTGAACTATATACTTAAATTATCTTAATAATTTACCATCTTAATGGTAAATTTTGTTATATATCTTTTTACCACAATTTAAAAAACCACAAGAACAAATCAAATTTACAGATTAAGTGAAAACAAATCATCAGTTAAATTCAAATAAAAAAACATTAATTCAGTGTGAAAGTGGTAACATTTGCTGAAACTAAATAACTAATATTGGGTTTAATTACAATTTATACATATAATGATAAAAGTATAACATGATGCTTTTATAGATTTTATTTCAATTGTTGACTTATATATTTGACTTATATTTATCAAGCATGATATAGTCATTTGACTCATAATCATTATCATTATTATAATTTTTTCCCTCCTACAAGGTTATTCATTGGAAACCATCAGTTCATTGTTTTAATTGGCCCACTTAATTTAAAAATGACATTCTCCAAAATATAATACTGACAAATAATTTTATTTTAATTAATTAATTTTTTTTTTGAGACGGAGTTTTGTTCTTGTTGCCCAGGTTGGAGTGCAATGGCGGGGTCTAGGCTCACCGCAATCCCTGCCTCCAGGCTTCAAGCAGTTCTCCCTCAGCCTCCCAAGTAGCTGGGATTACAGGCACCTGCTACCATACCCAGCTAATTTTTGTATTTTTAGTAGAGACAGGGTTTCACCATGTTGGCCAGGCTGGTCTCGAACTCCTGACCTCAGATGATCCGCCTGCCTCGGCCTCCCAAAGTGCTGGGATTACAGGCATGAGCCACTGCGCCTGGCCTGATCAATAATTTTAAAAGAACTTTTAACAAAAGTTCTTCATGGAGAGTATTTGTAAGTTGGTGTGTCACATAAACACAGAATCAAACCTAATATACTGCTTATAATCCGAATAAAGTGACTGCTTTGCCTGGCTTCTTTTGAGTTCAGCCTATGCTACATGAGCCCTGTAATATTTCAATTTTCCCACTATGTTTCTCTGTTTGAACTACTGTAAAACTTTATTTGTGCTGGGTACCATGATTCACTTGGCCTTCACTTTACATGAATGCATCATTTGTGTACTAAATCAGCCCTGTTCTTTTCTCATTAGTCTATGACAGATTAGCATGTTTATTTTTATGATGGAAAATCAAAATCAATTTATTAAATAAATTAAGAGACTAAACTCAATTGCATCTTATCACTGAAAAAGAACAGTTTTAACTTTAAAACAGGAAAGGTAACTCAATGATTCTCTTTAAACAGAAAGCAAGATGGTTATTGTTATTTTGATGCCAGGACATGCCAACATGATGACTAACGGACACAATAAAAGTTGAATATTCCCAAAAAAGTGATCACATGGTGCCAATCCAATTTTAAACACAAAGCACCAATTCTAAAAGTATGCAGTTTTTAAATGAACATCTCAGGTAAGCCAGATAAGTTTATGCATTTTTATATAAGTTTTTAAAACATTGTTGAAATGAAAACACAATGATGTTGCTTACAATGAAAACACAATGATGTTGCTTATAGCCACAGACTCCTCCAGTTTGAGGAAAAACTGGTATTACATACATAGATAGTAGATAGTACTTTTTGTTTGTTTGTTTTTGGGACAGGGTCTCACTCTGTTGCCCAGGCTGGGTACAGTGGCGTGATCACGGCTCACTGCAGCCTCAACTTCTTGGGCTCAAAGGATCCTCCCATCAGAGCCTTCCGAGTAGCTGGGACAACAGACCTGCGTCACCACACCCTGCTAATTTTTTATTATTTTTGTAGAGACTGGGTGTATTAGTCTGTTCTTGCATGGCTAGAAAGAACTACCTGAGACTGGGTAATTTGTAAAGAAAAAGAGGTTTAATTGACTCACAGTTCCACAGGCTGTACAGGAAGCATGGCTGGGGAGGCCTTGGAAAACTTACAATCATGGCAGAAGGCAAAGAGGAAGCAAGCATGTCTTACCTTGCTGGAGAAGGAGGAAAAGAGTGAAGTGTGAGGTGCCATACACTTTTAAACAATCAGATCTCATGAGAACTCACTATCATGAGAACAGCAAGGGGGAAATCTGCCCCCATGATCTGATCACTTCCCATCAGGCCCCTCCTCCAACATTGGGGATTACAATTCAATAAGATTTCTGTGGGGACACAAATACAAACCATATCAATGGGTCTCACTATATTGCTCAGGCTGGTCTCTAACTCCCGGACGTAAGGGATCCTCCTGCCTTATGATCCCAAAGTGCTGGGATTACAGGCGTGAGCCACCACACCCGGCCATAATTTTTTTTAATTTTTTTTTTTTTTTGTAGAAACAGGACCTTGCTCTGTTGTCCAGGCTGGTCTTGAACTCTGAGCCTCAAGCAACCCTCCTGCCTCAGCCTTCCAAAGTGCTGAGATTACAGGCATGAGCCACTGTGCCCAAGAAGGATGAAAGGGGTGTCCCTGAAGAGGGTCAGCTTGGCTCAAAGTGCCAGAACCAAAGAGGACTGAGAGGATGGCTCAGTGCAGAGTACTGGGGCCAGGTGGGTTAAAGGTGGGAGTGCAGGCCAGCATGGGGTTTCAGGGTCCACATGGGGTGAGGAGAGTGGCTCTTGCAAAGGAATAACCAAGTGTGGGTTGAAGAGGGGTGGCTTGATGTGGAACGTTAGAGCCTAGGTGGGGCGAGGTGGGTGTCTGTATAGGAAAATGGCACAGCACAGGCTGTTACAGCCAAAGCAGATGTTCCATCTAAGGATACAATAAGAACCCAGGCATCAATTTTGTGGTAGTCTTGGTAAGGACATATAACTTAATCATGAGAATACATCAGAGAAAAGCAAATGGAGGGATAGTCTACAAAATGACTGACCCATATTCTTGAAGTGTTAAGGATATGAAAGTAAAGGAAAGACTGAGGAACTGTTTCAGACTAAAGGCGACTAAGGAAAGATGACAAATAATTGCAATGTGTGGTTCTGAACTGGAATCCTTTGCTATAAATTATACATTATTGAGCAATGGAGAAACTTGACTGGGTATGAAGATTAGATCGCAATGTATCAATGTTAATTTTCCAATTTTGCTGTTTGTACTGGAGTTATGTAGGGGAATGTCTCTGTTGAAGAAATACTAAGATATTTGGGGATGATGGGGAAATCAAATTGACATCTTCCTTTCAAATGGTTCAGGGGAAAAGAAGGTCTTTGTATTTTACTTGCAACTTTTCTGAAAAATTGAGATTGTCTCAAAATGTACTTTTTTAAGTTTAATAAGAAGGGAGTATCATTAAGAGAACTGTAGTACAGTCACATGAACAAAAGTTATGCAGACATTAAACATGCTTTTGGAAAATATTAATGATGGAATGTGTTTTTGTTTTTTTTTTTAAAAGAGGATAAAAATTTATGTATAAAGTATGATTAACTTACGTAGAAATATCTTGCAAAATAGTAAGAGTCCCCATATTGAGTACTTATTATGGGTCAGATACTGGACTAAGCAATTTGTATATTTTATCTCATGTAAACTTCACAACAATCTTACAAGGCAGGCATTATTAGTTTCATTCTACAGATAAGGAATTTGAGGCTCAGAGAGGCTAAGTAGCTTGTCCAGATTCTTAACTAGCCTGTTGTACTGCTAAGAACAAAGACTGGGAAAAAAATGCCCAAAATGTTAATAGCAGTACTTTCTGGGCAGTGGGACTATAAATGACTTTTAGATTCCCCTTTTGTAGTTTTCAGTATTTTCCAAAATATCCACAATGGCATGTTGCTTTTGTAATTTGGGAAAAAAGGAAGTTGTTATTTTTAAAGTAAATCATTTGTTGTGGAACAAAGTTGTAAAAATATTCCAATTATTCAAAACCATATTGAGCAACCCAAACTACTAACAGCAATGTTATCTCTTATAATGATACTAGTGGTTATTTCCATTTAAAATGTTTTCCTTCTATGTAATTAATTAAATTCCTATAATTCATTCATTCATTCAATAGTGGGCATCTGCTATGTTTTTTAATAATAAGAAAAAAATTTTAAAGAAAAAAACGTGTAAGTCCAGAGTTATAAATTTTATTCAAAAAAGCAGGGAGGAAGGATATTATGCTTAGAAAAAGTCTAGGCACTAAAATGTTACTAGCTGCTATGTGTCAGTGGTGAGTTAGTAGAAATTTTATCTTTTCTTTATACTTTTCTATGCTTCTCCAGTCTTTGGTAATATGTATTACATATATATTCTATTCATAGCTGTGACTCCATTGGCTAGAAGAGTATCTGGCACATTGTAGGAACTCAAGAATGTTTGTTAAGTAGATGAAAGCTTTTGAGTACAAACAGCCTCAAAACACAGTTTTTAAAAACAGCATTGACCTTTATTCATTCCTTTATGATAGTTGGCAAACTTTACATTCAACCTATGATCTGCTATGCTAGAAAAGATATAAGAGAAGGTCTAAGTGTGGTAGGGAGTTCTAGTTACTATTTACTGGATAATGGTCATGGGGAAAGCCATGTTACAGGAAGGCAGGGTAAGCAGAAAGAGGGACATACTATTCAGACAAACACCACAGTATTGTTTTATTGTATGTATTAAGATCTCTATTCAACCTCTTTCCAGGAGAACTGGAGGTGACACATCACTATATGATACGTTACTGAGGACAGATCTCATGCTGGAGGAGCTGGGTTTCCTGGTAGCGATATCTGAGGTTCACAGAGAAATAGAAGGGTAGAGTGAAGTTGGGATGACCCAGGCATAAGCTCCTATTTTGCTTATAATTATGAGGCTAATTTCTCTGGTTTTATAAATTAACTTGAATCATAAACCCTAAGAGAGACTAGATATGAGGCCAGTATGGCGATAGAAGTCCCTTAGCTGGTGCATGAATCAAGCCAACTGCCCAGAATCCACATCTGCACTTGGCTATTCAACTCTACTTATTTACAGGGGAGTTTACGTGCTATAGAGATACCGCCAAATTTGAAGATTCCCCAAGACCACATGAGGTAGTCCTTACATATATTCAAGGATTACTAGAAAAAATAAACCTTTGAAGTCATTCCTGAATCTTCCCTTTCTCTTACATCCTACCATCTAATACATTAGCAAATACTCTTGCTCTATCCTCAAACTATATCCAGAATCTGACCACTACTTTCCTCTTACCTGACTTGGGTTACTGAAAAGACTCTTACCTACCCTTGTTTCACCCCTTCGCCCTCGAGTATGCTTCCCACTCAGCAGCCACAGGATCCTTTTAAAAACTAACTCATATCATGTCTTTACACAAAAACCTACAATGGCCATAGCCCGTACAATAAAGCTGTACCTTGTGTTCCACAACACTCTGACGTCATTTTCTATAGCCTTCCCCTTGCTCACTTCTGCTCACTGCACTCTAGGCACTTTGACTTCCTTGCTGTTTCTCAAATATGCCAGGTACACTTTGCTCTTGCAGTTTCCTTTGCAGGAAGTTGCCCCCACCTCCATCCAAATGGCTCTCTCTCCCCCTTGGAATCTCTCTTCAAATATCACCTTATTAGAGAGAACTTTCCTGACCATCTACATCAAATAGAAACCTCCTACCCAGACACTGTCTCCTTTACTTTGATTATTTCTTCATAGAAATCATCATCATCGGGGACAGTTCTGTCCACCAAGTGTGTCTGATTTTCTTGAGCATATGATATGATTGCACTACCTCACCTTTTGAAGTTGGGTGTAATTGTGTGACTTGTTTTGGCCAGTGAAATGTTACAGAAGTGCCATGTGTCACTTTCAGGCATAAGCTTTAAGAGGTGGCGTATAATTTATCACTCTATCTTCTCCATCTCCCACAAAGACAAGCCATACACTCTAGACGGGGGTTCTCTAGGCAGGTTGGGTCCCAGAGGGAAGGTGCTCTCAGAGCAGAGCCCCCAGTTGACCTGCAATGAACATGCAGTCTAAGTGAGAAATAAACTTGGTTGTTTTAAGCCACTGAGATATTGGGTTGTTTATTGCCACAAAATAACCTAGCCTATCCTGACTGACACACTTTCTGACATATTGCCTATTTGTTGACCATCTCCCCTTACCCACCTCTAGATTGTAATCTCTATGATGGTAGGACTCTGTATGTTCATGGCTATGTCTCCAGTGCCTGGAACAGTGCCTGGCACATGGTAGGCATCCAATAATATTTGTTGGTTAACTGAATGAAATAGGAAGATTTAACAATGGCAGGTGAATCTAATTCCGGGCTTAGCTAAAAAACGTTTATTCCACCTGATCTGAATGTGAACAAAATGGTTCCTGATTCAAGATCAGAAGTGTGGCCGCTTATCTCACCAGACACAGTTTGAAAGCATGAATCGCCTATGGGTACATAACACAGCTAGTCATGAAAGCACATAAAGTAGCTAAAGTTACAACACAAATGGAAATCTGGCATTCTGCTGAGGGGACTCAGTGACAATCCATAAATAAAAAGCATTAACAATGTTTGTGTCAATGCTGAATGCTGATGTGGTTTCCTTTCCCTGTGTGGACATTAGCATTTGAAATGAACTGAGCTTCAGAGGCCTGGGATTTTATCTGCCATTATCATAAATTGGTGTATGAGTCCCTCTAAGGACTTTTGCAAAAGCAGTGTGTGCTTTTGCGAGCTGCTTTCTTTTCACGTGCTTCCTCCTGGTATGCCAGAATTTGGATGGGGATAATGCATTTCCTGTATCATGTGGCACAGTACAAGGAAACCCATTGTATCCCTACAGAGGAAGAGTACATCTGTAAGTAGTTTTTAAGAGTGTACTGAAGGATCTTGTTAGGGTGACTTATTCTCCCAGTTCCATTTGGTTGATGAAGTGGATCACGTGACAGATGTGCATAATGAACTGCTTCACTTGCTGCCAGTGGGAAGCTCAACCTATAAAATGCAAAATCTCATGGAATCATTGAGGGCATAGCAAGCTGATCACATTAAGAGAGAAGCCGGCCTCATTTGGAGTTGTCATTTCTTACTGCCGCATACAATGCACCAGTGTTACTAGACTGCATTTACTTCCCTTCGCCCAAACCACCCTTATTCCTGTGCCCCCAAAGTAACTGCCTTTCCAATTTGTTCCTAATTCAAACTGGAAAGGCAGTTATTTCTGCATACATTTCCTAAAGATCAAACATTATGAAGATGTGCAAGTCATCATCCATTAAATGCACTTGCAAGGAGTCTTTATGTTTTGTCATTAGAAAAAGGAAACATTACATCAGAGAACAGGATTGCTGGCTTTTTTATTCTTTCTCATCTCTTTTCCTGTCACCCTCTTCCATATTTCTTTTCTTTCTCTGTTCTATTTGCATATATATATATATATATATATAGCCTTTATACTAATTGGTGATTCTCTAATGACTGCAATCGTAAAGCATATAATTTGTCTCCTATTTTCTGTGGGTGGTACAGAACAGTGATGTTCAAGCCAAGAAACACAAGTTGACCAACCTATTCCAGGAGCGGTCCAACTTGCAACTCACTGTGGATGCTCCTGAATCACTGAGGAACAGATAATGACTGGAAAAATGAAAAGAAATAGTGCAAACCCTAGTCCTAGATATGGTAATTCAGGTAATGATGGAAAAGGCTATAAGCCAATTCAATCCACTTCTACCATGGAGCTTCCATATGTACTGGGCACTATGCTAGGCACTGCAGGGGGAGCTGAAAAGGCAGAGCATATGGCCTTTGACATGAAAAGTTAGGGAATAAATGATGGCATATGATGACATACCCAAATGCCATAACAGCTTCACAGATCATAAGGCTTTAGGTGGTCCCAGAGGAAAGATGTCAGTAAGAACTTAAATTGTCAGGAAAGGTTTTGGGCAGGAGGAGAAACTGAGCTAGACCCTGAGGGAAAGGTAGGTTTTAGATGCTGTCAAAAGAGTAAAATACTCTATTAAAGAGGTCAGTTGTGCATGACATCTTGATTGAATTCAGCTCTTTGGGGCAACTCACTTCATAGCCCCAGTTTCCCAACTAACCACACAGTTCAGCCACATAGGTCACCTAGGGAACATTTTTAAAAATATTCATCAGATGTTAGTATAAGGCAATTAATCACAACATAAAGTACCAAGACATCACAGCTGAACACCTTAAATTGATCATGAAGACAGCAGAATTATTTTTCTTGTATACCAATGAGTGTCATGGATTAAATGTTGCTAAATTTAAGGAAAATAGAAAATATAATCTGGGAAATTAGAGCTTAATCTTCTAACAGCAACAGGAAAGTTTATGAGACTTCCTTTGGAGACTTTAAAGTGTGTTGGATTTGGCTTTAGTGAGTTTAGAAAATTTTCCTTTGCAGACAGAAAGCCGGCTTTAGAGCACTATAGAAAGTTCAGTGGCACTTCGGCTACCTCCTTCTGACTCTGATGCTGGCCAGCATCCTCTGGTGAAAAATCCCTGGATCTTTTCTGCAGAGGAATGGCAAGGCCTGGCAGCAACTGTTGGGCTCACACAGACAGGAGTGACTTGTTCTCAGGGTCAGCAGGGGTAGAGGTGAGAGGCAGCTCAAGGCCAAGTATTTGACTTTCTGATCCTTCTAGGACAGTATAGCATTCTCTAATTTATTCCTAATTGGCATACTTTGCTGTGGTTTTCCTGGCCACAAGATGTGCCCTTTTAACGATTTCCTCTCAAAAGAACTTTGTTAGATTTGATCCAGTTTTTTCAATATCAAAATAGCTGCCACCTAAAACTTATTATCAAAAATGTCTCGTATTCCTGTCACATACCTCAATAACATGGCTTCTGAGGTTTTGAGCCTGGGGCTATTAGTCCTTGTGGTTGTGATGGGTGGAAGGAAAAAAATTAAGAGTTTATGAAAAATAGGAACACTTTTGGATCACCTTATTATTTTTTTTTTGAGACAGAGTCTCAGTCTGTTGCCAGACTGGAACGCAGTGGCGCAATCTCAGCTCATTGCAACCTCTGCCTCCTGGGTTCAAGCGATTCTCCTGCCTCAGCCTCCCGAGTAGCTGGGACTACAGGCACGTGCCATCACACCTGGCTAATTTTTTTTTTTTGAGATGGAGTTTTGCTGTTGTTGCCCAGTCTGGAGTGCAATGGCATGATCTCAGCTCACCGCAACCTCCGCCTCCCAGGTTCAAGCAATTCTCCTGCCTCAGCCGGGATTACAGACATATGTCACCACACCCAGCTAATTTTGTATTTTTAGTAGAGATGGGGGTTCTCCACATTGGTCAGGCTGGTCTCGAACCCCTGACCTCAGGTGATCTGCCAAGCTTGGCCTCCCAAAGTGCTGGGATTACAGGCCTGAGCCACGGCACCTGACTGGGTCATCTTATTTTGAATGCTGGGAATACTTGAATGTGGGTGCACAAGCACATGGTTTGCACGTGCACACACATGTTCTCACATATCACCTATTTTACTGAAAAATATTATGATAGAAAATTTTATTATTTTAGTTTAAGTCCTGGTTTTAGTCCTTCAATGATGAGCAGCTAAAAAGCATATGTTTGCAACTAGCTGAAAGTACAGCTAAGTGGTCTGCCTGAAATCTAAAATTAGACTGAGTTGATGATTCTACTAGGAGATGTTTTTCCCTCAGTGTTTTTATTCTCAAACATTGCTACCTTCACTTCCTGCAGGGGCTGAAGTCAAGGTAGATACTAGTCAAAAGTTAAGAACTCTTGAGGGACTCCCTCTGAAAAATCAGCATGCAAAAGGCGGGGTCCAGAAGTCAAAGACTCTTGGCTACAGCAATACAATGTTAAAATTACAGGATAGTAAGAGAAATCTGGTTTCCTATCATTTAAAATGTCTATTGTTTCAACCTTAGCATTAGGAAAATCCAAAGAAATGAGTTAATAATTTTGCTTTTACAGCCTTTATATAAACAAGAAATTTTTGCTGGTATTCCTGGAAAGATGGTGAAAATTAGGTGCTGAAATTTAGATGCCCTCTGAAAATGACTTGAAATAATTGTATTTGTTAAACTGGGCAGCCCTGATATTGTATGCTACATCAATCAACTTTCATTATTCTTTAATGACTTTTTGCACTTATTTTTTCTGAAATTTTGCAAGCTTGACTTGTGTTCACCTTGCTGTGGAATGCTTTAGAGGGCATTTCGTCTAATAGCAGAGGGAAATGATAAATTATAAATGCCAAATCATATAGTAGTGATTTAGATAGCAACAGGGTAAAGTCGCAAGCAATAAAATAAAAAATTTCCCAATCAACCTCTGCATTAGGAGCAAAAAAGAAATAGTTGTCTGCATAATTAAAGAGAGACACATCAACAGGCTTGTTAATGTGCTAATGTGAGGGCTTTTTAAAAAACTTGAAATCATAAAGCCAAACACTGGAAATTGTTACCAGTTTAAGTAAAGAAGTTTTGTATTTATGAATGAGTATGAATTAATTTTATTCTGAGTGTCCTCTGGAAATACAGAAAGAAAAAAAAACACCTCAGTCTCAATCTCTTAAGCAGTTGGGGGGTCAGGACAATGAATGAGATAAGTAAGTTTGCCTGGGTCTAAATTCTGCCTAAGTCCTTCTGAGCCATGTGATCTTAGGCAAGTTACTTCCTCTTTGGATCCCTGTTTCCTCGGTGTAAAATGGGGAATATAGTGGTTCCTATCTCATATGATTATTGTGAGGATTACAAATAAAGCACTGAAAATAGAATCTAACAGAGTAAGCACTCAATAAAAATGGGTTATATAATATCTTACAGTTTCTCTGCCCCAAACTCTCTGGTGGTTTCTTTTCTTCCTCTGAGTAAACGCCTTAGTCCTTATCAGGTCCTTTAAGGCCTCACACAAGCAGCCCTGTTTTCTCTGTCCTGATCTCTGACCACTTTCCCTGTCTCCCTCAGCTCTGGCACTCTGGCCTCCTTTCTGGGTGTTCCTCTGACACACTAGGCAATATGTGCAATAGCCCCTGCATCCAACCACCAGACAATGTTAGGGCAGGAAGAAATCAGCCGGTCCAACTTCCTAAAGTTATAAATAGGGAGATGAAAGCCTAAGAGGGATAAATGACTTGTCCATGGTCACAAAACTGGAACCAGGACCCTGGTTTTCTTGGTTCCTTAGTTCTTCATTATACCATACTATGTCTCTTGTCTTTGTCCAGAGTATGTGGATTAAGAAAAAAGCCATCTGGTAAAAGTTGTGAAGGCAACACAGGGGCCTGTAAAGACTGCAGGTGGGCCAGGTACAGTGACTCACACCTGTAATCCCCAGGAGCCTCCCCTCCAGGGAGGCCGAGGCAGGTGAATCGCTTGAGCTCAGGAGTTCAAGTCCAGCCTGGGCAACATGGTAAAACCCTGTCTCTACAAAAAATACAAAAATTGGCTGGGCATGGTGGCATGCACCTGTGATTCCAGCTACTTGAGAGGCTTGAGCCTGGGAGGTCAAGGCTGCAGGGAGCTGAGGTCGTGCCACTGCACTCCAGCCTGGGCTAGAGTGAGACCCTCTCTCTCAAAAAAAGACTGCAGGTTGGGAAAGGATAGCAATGGAAATAAATAGCAATCACTTTAACGAGGTTGTTAGTAGCAGATACAGAAAAAATGTCAAAGGCACAAAAGATTATGATAATGGACTTGGTAGGGCTCACAACTGATTTGGGGGGATGAATTTTAAGTCAAAGCTGAAGTGAGAACAAGTATTCATATGCAACATGAATTGAAGGAATTACAGATGACAACAATAGGTGCTATAATTGAACATTTACTATGCCATAGGTACTGTACTGTACTTTCCATCTAACAACCCTACACTAAACTTTTTTATTTATTTATTTTTTTGAGATGGAGTCTCGCTCTGTTGCCCAGGCTGGAGGGCAGTGGCACGATCTCAGCTCACTGCAATCTCCACCTCCCGGGTTCAGGCAATTCTCTGCCTCAGCCTCCTGAGCAGCTGGGACTACAGGCGCCCACTACCAGGCCCAGCTAAATGTTTGGTATTTTTTTAGTAGAGATGGGGTTTCACCATGTTAGCCACGATGGTCTCGATCTCCTGACATCGTGATCCCCCCACCTCAGCTTCCCAAAGATCTGGGATTACAGGCGTGAGCCACTGCGCCCAGCCCCTAAACTCTTATTATCCAATTTTACAGATGAAAATATTGAAGCTCAGACAGGTTCAACCTGGAGTCTGAGCCCAGTTAGACTCCAGAGCCAAGTTTTAATCACTATGTCACTGGTCCTCAACATTAGAATCTTTATGAGAATGTTCACAAAATATTCATGCTTGGGTCCCGCTTGCAGAGATTCTGAATTAATTGGTCTGAAGTGGAATCCAGGGAGGAATACTTTGTAGAAGCATCCAGGTGATTCCACTGCAACTAGTTTAGTTTGAGAACCAGTTCCATACACGATAGTCTCCATGCTTAAGTATACTATCTAAGTGGTCAGCTGCTAGTAGGTAGTGAAGCTGGGTTCCAAATTCAAATCTGTATGGGTTCGAAGTCTAGTGCAGTTATCACCATCACCTTGACCACTACTTCCACCATTTCCACTCCAATACCACTTTACATGTGAAGAAGATTTACGTCTTACACAGCATGCTCAAAGACAGAAAAATAAGGATTCTTTAGCCAGTGAATCTTATGAAAAGTGCTGCTTTCAAGAAATATTTTCAGCCGGGCGCGGTGGCTCACACCTGTAATCCCAGCACTTTGGGAGGATGAGGTGGGGGGGATCATGAGGTCAGGAGATCGAGACCATCCTGGCTGACATGGTGAACCCCGCCTACAAAAAACAAAATTACCGGGCTGGTGGCAGGGCCTGTATTCCACTACCCAGAAGGTGAGGCTAGAGAACCTTTGAACCGGGGCAGGAATTGCAGACGGAATAGCCACCGTGTCCAGACTGGGGAAACTTTGTCTCAAAAAAAAAAAAAAAATAAAAAAAAAAAATATATTTATATATATATATGGTTTGTCCCTATTAAAAAACAGAAGAAAAAAAAAAATTTTAATTAAAAAATAAGGGTTTGGCTTCTGAAAAGTATTCCAAGTACAACGGCAAAATATCTACTTTCTCTATGAGTTTATAAATTGAAGTGGTTCTTCAGGACAAACAAAAACCCTTTTCATCTAAATTTTAATTGAGACCAATTTCAGTGCCCTGGGAATTAGTTCCAAAGTTTGGCTCAAGTTTTCTGGCACTGAGCACAGGGCTCTGGCCTCAGGCCTGCACTGGGTCACCTTACAGCTGCACCTCAGGGCTACTTGCCAAGAAGCTGGTCTCATGGCAACACTTCCCTATGGCTTAACACCAGAACATTGAGCTTGGATACCCAACCTGGCTGAAAACAATTCACATGACTGCAACTCTATCTAGCAAGCAACTTGTAGGAGTCATCTTGTGTAGCATTGTAACACCCTCTGACATTTCTGGCAGAAAAATAAGACTAATGTTCATTAGTTTGTCTAGGAGTGGAGATGGGTGTTTCTCAAGGTTTAATTTATAGCTAGAGAGTTGTACATTGCTATAACCACCACATAAATGGAGAAACGTGTCACTTAAAGTTTGTAACCAAGTTTTTAGCAGCTTTTTCAAAAATGGGGAAGATTACAGTCCAGCTATCCTGGTTCAGGAACCAGAAAGATCAGGGTTGGACATGTGATTTTCCCACTAACCAGGTGGAAGAGTTTGGGCAGTTAACTTAGTCTTAGTGTGCCTCAGTTTCCTCATATATAAAATACAATTTGGGCTTATTAAATGAATTCTAAATCTCAGTCTTAACATTTTACTATATGTATGAATATATATTTATAGTTTTCCTATTTTGGTATAATCACTTGAAACCCATTCTCTTACTAGAGAAATCTAAACTTCCAAAAATCTCAGGTTGCCATTAAATATAGCACCTAAGAACAAAGAATTATAGAGTTTAGCTGTAAGAGGTACTTAGATAATTTAGTCCAACTTCCTAATTTTATCATCTCTCTTCCTCTTCACTTTCCTTTCTTTCTTTTTTCAACACATTTTTTTCTGAGTTCTGGTATATGCGAAGCACTGAGTTAAGTGCTAGGGACTGAGTCCTCAGTGTTAAAGAACTTCCAGTATAGTAGAGACAGACAAGTAAATAGTGATTAAAATACAATGAAGTAAGTGAATAGAGGTGAGCATAGGGTGCATTGGAAGACAGAGGCCAATCTTGGGGTGAGGGGTAGGAGTTAGGAAAGGGTTCCTGGAGAAATGACATCTTAGCTGAGATGGGGGGGCAGTTTTCTAGGCAGAAAAGCAGCATGTGGGGCCGGGCGCGGTGGGTCACGCTTGTAATCCCAGCACTTTGGGGTGCCGAGGCGGGCGGATCACGAGGTCAGGAGATCGAGACCACGGTGAAACCCCGTCTCTACTAAAAAATACAAAAAATTAGCTGGGCGTGGTGGCGGGCGCCTGTAGTCCCAGCTACCCAGAGAGGCTGAGGCAGGAGAATGGAGTGAACCCGGGAGGTGGAGCTTGCAGTGAGCCGAGATTGCGCCACTGCACTCCAGCCTGGGCAACACAGCGAGACTCCATCTCAAAAAAAAAAAAAAAAAGAAAAGCAGCATGTGCCTTTGTGTATCAGAGAGGGATCAGGGGAGCAGTGAGGAGGATTGCCCAAGGGTATGCATCTGGCCAGTGGCAGAGCTGGAGTAAAATGGAGCTCAAGGCCGTAACTAGAAAATCACAGGCTCAGTTGAATGTCAATGACACAAATTAAAAGTTCTTGGTTTTGTTTTTTGGCGCAGGTAAAACATCATGGTCCCTGCCTTTGCTGCCACCAACTTAATTCAAATCTGCGGTTCTTGCCTGTGCTCTAGGCTTAGGATTTCCTCTCTGGCTCTAGTGTCTTCAGCAGTAACTTATCATCACAACACAACCACATCACAGGCTTTTCATCTGAGAAGTACCGGCCGGGCGCGGTGGCTCACGCTTGTAATCCCAGCACTTTGGGAGGCCGAGGCGGGCGGATCACGAGGTCAGGAGATCGAGACCACGGTGAAACCCCGTCTCTACTAAAAACACAAAAAATTAGCCGGACGTGGTGGCGGGCGCCTGTAGTCCCAGCTACTCGGAGAGGCTGAGCCAGGAGAATGGCGTGAACCCGGGAGGCGGAGCTTGCAGTGAGCCGAGATCGCGCCACTGCACTCCAGCCTGGGTGACAGAGCGAGACTCCGTCTCAAAAAAAAAAAAAAAACATCTGAGAAGTACCACCACCAATCTACACTAGAGATGAGGATCTTTCAGTTGCTGAGTGGCAAGGATGAATACACATCCTGGCTCTGATAGGCTTAGGAGACAAGTCTTTGTTAGTGATGGCTCAGTTATAGAACAGTTATGACATGATGATCGTCTTCACATATCTGAAGGACTGTAGGAGGGATTAGTTTATTCTGTGTAGGATGGAGGGGAAGAATGAGAACCAAATGGATATGTAGATTACACCATTACAGGTAAATATATTTTCCCTAAATAAGAACTTGAGGGCCAGGTGTGGTGGTTCATACCTATAATCCCGTATATACCTATATATACTTCCAAGTATATACACTCGGAAGGCTGAAGTTGAGGGATCATTTGAGCCCAAGAGTTTGAGACCAGCCTGGGCAACATGGTGAAGCCCTGTCTCTACAAAAAATACAAAAATTAACCAGTGTTGTGGCTTGTGCCTGTAGTCCTGGCTACTAGGGAGGCCGAAGTGGGAGGATCGCTTGAGTCCAGGAGTTCAAGGCTGCAGTGAGCCATCATCGCACCACTGCACTCCAGCCTGGGTGACAGAGGGAGACCCTGCTTCAATTAAAAAAAAAAAAAAAAAAGAACTTGAAGGTGACTGTGTTGGTAAGCACTGAGTATCCCTACACCAAAAGTATAACAAGTGCAGAATGACCACTTTACTGGGATGTTGCAAAGGCAATTCATGCCTTTAATAAGATTTAGATTGTAGAGGCCCTGATCAAATCCTTCCAGCTCAGAGCTTCTGTGAGTTTATATTTTCACAGTTGCCCAGGCTGAGGTCTAATTGTTCTAGTTTTTTATCTATTCCTCACAAAGTATGTACTCTCCAATCTAATTTATTAGCATTTCAAGCACATTATTTTCATAACAAATATATGCTTATTGTATATTGTAATATTTAAGGAGACAAATTCTTTTTCTCAAAATACATTAACATTCACTGCTAGGTATTGAAACTGCTATACTTACATGAGAAAATCAGCAATTTGGCATGTACACATCTGTGTACACCACACCTGCATATTCAGTCTGATACACACATACCACCTTATTTTAGGTATATTTCACCTGTGTATTTAAATGCTGTGGATGCTAGCATCTATACACTCACATGCCCAAAGTTAATTTAATACATTCCTTTCCTTTCTTTCAACCTTTGTTTTTTATTGTGTAAACTGTGTGGCTGAAATATCTGTTCCATTTGTCTAAATATACGGAGGGAGTGAAAGAAAAGTATAGTCAGTGAAAATTGAAGATATTACTGGCAGTTCTGGCAGGTGCAATTTGGATTTTGTAAACTCCAAATTATTTTTGGAGAGCAGTGGTAAAAGATGATTTATATTGTTTTGTAAGGCATGCTACCCTGTTGCCAACATAGTAAAATAAAACATATAATTTGTTTTTACTTGCTTTCCATGCATGGTGCATGTAATGTGTTATCAATCAAATATATTAAGTAATACTTTGTTTTAAATTAGAATTTGAATAATATATTACCTAAAGCCTAAAATATGTATGTTTTAAAACAAAATAATAGCTTTTTCAAAAAGAGAAAAAGAATGCAAGCCCATTTTCCAAGTGTACAAAATCAAACAACATTAAAAGGACCAGTCTAAAATGAGCTGGCTCTTCCCTAAGTGCCATGGAGCATAAATTCCTTTATCATATTGTGCAAAGGAATGTATCCTGCACTACCTCCTATATTCTACCTTACAGAATAGCTTATGCTCAACTCTGCTTTTTTCAAGAAAGGGATTCCATAGCTGCTGGTTATAACAGTTTATTGTGCACTGAGAGAAATGTTGGGAGTGGCTTGGCCAGTCCCTAAGCACTTTGTGGAAAGTTAGAGAACTGCCTCTGGGACAGTGGTTTACTACCCTATGTGCATAGGATGAATAAGTCATTTCTCTCAACACAATCCTGTGGAGGGCTTCTCCTCAAAGGCTCATAATCATCGGTCCTCTGTGTGTTCTATTGTACTAATAGGGTAGAGCGCATCACCAAAATCAACAGGCAGGACTTGTGGAGGCAGCAGCAAGCCACATATATTAGCTGATAAACGCTTTTTTCTTTCTAGTTTTTTTTAGATAAGATACAAATGTTTTCACTAATGATCTTTTTACCATACAGAATGCTAAAAGTAAGAGGACACCAGGCAAAATCCCCTGAAATCACTGCAGGGACACTGCCAGACCCCAGGTGGGGCACTGAACAGAAGAGGGCAGCGGGCCATTTTGAAAGGAAGAAAAGGGCAACTGGGAGTGGAGGATGTGGACAGAGTCTGAGGAGCGTAGGAGCAGATGACACAGAAGATGCTACAGCTGCCTACCGCAGCTGCTCTCATAGTCGCCTCTACTTCAGAGTAGGGGCAAATGTGTTTAGAGATGAAAGGCAAGAGCGGGTAAGAAAAATGTACCTTCCATTTCTAACCAACTGCAATATAATGTTCACAGAGCTCATTCTGTTCTTATGAAGTGGTTACTTTCAGGATTCAAATATAGGCAAAATACGAACCGGCAAACCCTATGTGTTTCTTAGCTGCAAGCACAATTGGATACACCCAAATTACTGACAGCACATTGTAATTTCTAAGGCAACTTCTAAGGACAAACTTGTAGTTGGAACCTTGAACATTAGAAATGGTAGCAATTCAGTAATGTGATAGTTTATGGCCTTGCCCAACTGTTTGTGAACTCAAAAAGTGTTTTGTCATATGTAACCTTAATGTTTATATGCTTTAGGCCATATAATGACTTTAAGTCATTATTTCTTGTTTTAGACTCAGTACACATAAGGGTAGTTGATCTGCCCACTCTGAGATGATTTCTTGGAACTCTGAACCCTACTGAACTCTATACTATCCTAAGGATTGGCTCTGATTGACTTAAAATCCTACCCTGAGGAAATAAATACATGAGTGGGGAGGGAGAGGGGAAGGGTTGGGGCAGGCCAACTTCATTGACATCCCCATGTTTTCTTGAGGATCCACAGGGATCCTAAAGAGTAGTTTTCAACTCCTTGGCAGTAGAGGGCATTTACGATTAGACAAAGATGTTCTTCAAAAATGTCAGGATCTGAGAGAAGTCACAAAAGGAAAAAAAGAAAGTTAACAATAACTGCATAGTTATTGGGCTGTTTTATAGATTAAAAAATAAAACAGGCTCATACACATTTGGTAATTTGCCTGAAGTCACACAGACTTCAGATTAAGGTCTGTGAGACTCCAAAGCTGCTTTCTATTACCACAAAATGGCATGGAGATCTGAGAATTCTATAGGGTTCCTCCCTTTTAAGAATTATAAAATGCAGCCGGGCGCGGTGGCTCACGCCTGTAATCCCAGCACTTTGGGAGGCCGAGGCGGGCGGATCACGAGGTCAGGAGATCGAGACCATCCTGGCTAACATGGTGAAACCCTGTCTCTACTAAAAATACAAAAACTTAGCTGGGCGAGGTGGCGGGCGCCTGTAGTCCCAGCTACGCCGGAGCCTGAGGCAGGAGAATGGCGCGAACCCCGGGGGGCGGAGCCTGCAGTGAGCCGAGATTGCGCCACTGCACTCCAGCCTGGGTGAAAGAGAGACTCCGTCTCAAAAAAAAAAAAAAAAAAAAAAAAGAATTATAAAATGCAGAGATCACACATATCACTGGTTCAAAAAAGTTTAAGCCATTTCTTTCTTTCTTTCGTTTTTTTTTTTCTGAGACGGACTCTTGCTCTGTCGCCCAGGCTGGAGTGCAGTGCCATGATCTCAGCTCACTGCAATCTCCATCTCCCAGGTTCAAGCAATTCTCATGCCTCAGCCTCCCGAGTAGCTGGGGCTACAGGTGTGCACCACCACACCCAGCTAATTTTTGTATTTTTTAGTAGAGATGGGGTTTTACCACATTGGTAAGGCTGGTCTCGAACTCTCAGGCTCAAGTGATCTGTCTGCCTTGGCCTCCCAAAGTGCTGGGATTACAGGCATGAGCCACCGCGCCCAGCCAAGTTTAAGCCATTTCTTAGGCTATATGCCTTCACAAGGCAGTGGCACTCTCCTGCCAACTCTAGTCAGCCACTTAGAATCACTTTAAGCTTCTTCCAAGGCCTCTGGCCAGGGGTGAGTGAAGGCACAGGACTATATGATCTCCTAGCCTAATTAGGCATGACACAACTTTGAGTAGAGAATCAGGAAAGGCCAGTGGTCCACAGATTAGGTTGTGATCCGAGCAGACTTAAGGATAACAAACATACTACTTGATCCAAAATGCTAAGTTTTGTTGAGATGTATTCTTACAAGCATGTTTAGAGAATTGAGATAATTTCACTGAGCAATTCAACTAATAGAATAATAATGCCAGACTCCAGCATGCAGCCATATTAATGATCTGACCCCACTCTATCTACTTATAAAGTATATCCCATTACTCCCCCAAACCTATCTTTTCCAGAGGTGAGGTCTCCTCATTGCTTCCACATACTTCCCTCGTTGCTGCCTTCATGCCCAGCTGATGTTGAATCCTGTCTAAGATGCCTCTTCTTTCCACCACAAACCCTATCCCATCTTTCAAGGTCCATCTCAAAACACACCTTTTCTACATCATTTGTCTTGATAACTCCAGTCATAGTGGCCTCCAAAATCCTGACCAGCCATAACAATGTCTCCACTCAACATTTTCTTTTTTTTTTTTTTTTGAGACGGAGTCTCGCTCTGTCGCCCAGGTTGGAGTGCAATGGCACAATCTCGGCTCACTGCAAGCTCCGTCTCCCGGGTTCACGCCATTCTCCTGCCTCAGCCTCTCCGAGTAGCTGGGACTACAGGCGCCTGCCACCACGCCCGGCTAATTTTTTTGTATTTTTAGTAGAGACGGGGTTTCACCGTGGTCTCGATCTCCTGACCTCACGATCCGCCCGCTTCGGCCTCCCAAAGTGCTGGGATTACAAGCGTGAGCCACGGCGCCCGGCCAACATTTTCATATTTGATTATTTTCAACTTAGAACTTGACTGTGAGCTTTGTTAATTCTCATTATCTCATCTTTGTAAATCCCCCCAGTCACCAGGTTTCACGCATCTTGAAGGCAGAGGCTTTGTTGACACTAAAGTGATTGGCAAAAAGGGAACACCACAGCAGTGTTTCCTACCCCGAAATCTGTTTCTTTACTTTGGTTTTAAACCAGATAGAAGGTAAGGAATGCTGTCCTTTGACACTCAATTAAATTGGCTCAAGTCCTGTTTCTTTGTGTAGAGGGGGCTCTATATTCCTTCCTCACTGTTTGGGGAATATGGATGGTTTACAATTTCTTTTCTAGTCACCGTTAGGTCCAAGCTCTTTGCTTTTGTATGCTTAGTTCAGAGACTGGAAGGGGCATATTGCTGTCCCTGAGCCCCATATCTCCCAGATGTGAAACTCAGCTCTTTTTTCTGCATCAGTAAAACGGGCTGAAGCTGAAGTGATATCAACTTTGACAAAAAGCCAAGAAGTAAGGCATGTGTGTACTAGATCTTCAAATATTAAAACTTTATTGTGGGTACTATTTGCTTTTGAAATTTTAGAAGAATATTTTGTATTAATTAACTCTTTATTATATAGAGTAGCATACCAGAAATTTACTCGGAATTTTCTTTCCTATTTTTTAAATGACTGACTTATTACTTGTGCTATAGTATTACGTTGGTGCAAAAGTAACTGCGGTTTTTGCCATGATTTTCAATGGCAAAGAAGAATGAATGAAGCTGCTTCTTTCTCACATATGATAACCTAGTAACTGCTAATTAAACATAAACAGAATTTTCAAGTTAATCATAATTTTACCTCAAATAGATATTACTGTGTCTTGTTTCTTTGCTCCAAACTGGGTATTTCTTGTTTTTGTGATGGACAGTATATACACTGCATAAAAGTTCAGATTCTGGAGTCAGACTGTAGAGCTTCAAATCCTATTTCACTTACTAGTAATGTGACCCTGGACAGACTACCTAGCCTCCCAGTAACAAATGAGGATAAGGATAGTACCTATCCTCATATGGGTTAAATACATATGTACAGAGTGTTTTGAACAGTGTCTCACACATAGTAAACACAAAGTGAAGGTTAGGTGCTCTTATTTTCACATGCTTTATGCTATATATGCATTGTTATGGGCTGAATATGTCCTCCCCAAATTCCCAAGTTGAAGCCCTAACCTGCAGTACTTCAGAACATGACTGTATTTAGAGACAGGGCCTTTAAAGAGGTAATTAAGATAAAATGGAATTGTTACGGTGAGCTGTAATCCAATAGGACTGGTGTCTACATAGAAGAGGAGATGAGGACACAGATAACATGCACAGAAGGACAACCATATGAAGGCACAGCAAGAAGACAGCTGTCTTAGCCTGCTCAGGCTGCTATAACAAAATACCATAAACTGGACATCTTACAAAAAACACACAATTATTTCTCACAGTTGGGAGGCCAGAAAGTCCAAGACCATGGTGCTGGCAGATTCAGTGTCTGCTCAAGACCCATTTCCTCATAGGTGGTGCCTTCTTGCCCTGTCTTCACATGGTGGAAAGCATGAGGGGTCGCTTTGGGCGTATCTTTTTTTTTTTTTTTTTTTTTGAGACGGAGTCTCGCTCTGTCGCCCAGGCTGGAGTGCAGTGGCGCAATCTCGGCTCACTGCAAGCTCCGCCTCCCGGGTTCATGCCATTCTCCTGCCTCAGCCTCTCCGAGTAGCTGGGACTACAGGCGCCCGCCACCACGCCCGGCTAATTTTTTTTTGTATTTTTAGTAGAGACGGGGTTTCACCGTGGTCTCGATCTCCTGACCTCGTGATCCGCCCGCCTCGGCCTCCCAAAGTGCTGGGATTACAAGCGTGAGTCACCGCGCCCGGCCGGGCGTATCTTATAAGGGAACAAATCTCACTCGTGAGGGCTTTGACTTCATGACATAATCACCTCCCAAAGTCTCCATTTCCTTATGTCATCACCTTGAGGTTAGGATTTCAACATATGCATTTGTGGGGACATAAATACTCAGACCATAGCAGCAGTCATCTGCAAGTCAAGAAGAGAGACCTCGGAAAAAAACAAACCTGTCAACACCTTTAGCTTGGACTTCTTGCCTCCAGAATTACGAGAAAATAATTTTCTGCGGCTTAAGCCAACCAGTCTGTGGTACTTTGTTATGGCAGCTCTAGCAAATACATGTACCAAAATTAAATATGGACAGAAAAAAAAATATGATAAGAAACTAGTGGTTTGTCATTACATTTTCTTTTTCTTTTTTTTTTTTTTTTTGAGATGCAGTCTTGCTCTGTCACCCAGGCTGAGTGCAGTGGCACAGTCTCGGCTCACTGCAACTCCACCTCCCGGGTTCATGCCATTCTCCTGCCTCAGCCTCCCGAGTAGCTGGGACTACAGGTGCCCGCCACCATGCCCGGCTAATTTTTTTTTGCATTTTTAGTAGAGACAGGGTTTCACCATGTTAGCCAGGATGGTCTCGATCTCCTGACCCTGTGATCCGCCCGCCTCGGCCTCCCAAAGTGCTGGAATTACAGGTGTGAGCCACCGCACCCGGCTGTCATTACATTTTCTAACAGCATTAAACTGGTAGGATATCTCTAAGAGATTTTAAATTTCGTGAAGCTAAAATCACAGTAGCTAAGAGCACTGTGCTGTACAGTAGTTTGGCTCTACTACTTCCTAGTTATGTAACTTCAGGCAAGTCAAGCCTGAAGACATGTACAAAGGCTGTATAAGCTCCAGTGCTTCGTATGTGTGTTAGGACTAAATGAGATGTGGAGCACAATGCCTGGCACATAATAAGCATTCAGTTAATAACATTCCATCTGTCTGTCTAGCTATCTATCTAAATGTCTTCTGAGAAGGGTAGGGGCAGTGAAGTAACATTTTCTTAGCACCTAACATTTTCTTCTTTCTTTTTTAAACCAGATAAAGAAACTGAGGCCCATAGAAACGAAGCAATTTTGCTAAGGTTATACAGAGAGTATGGTGGAACTGGATTCACAGGTGGGGTTGCCTGACTCCAAGACTCATTCTCTTTCCACTATACCACATTACCTTTCTCATTAATTTCCTAAAACCAATGGGTTCCAGCATGCTGTTCACAGTATACTCACACAATACCTGCTTCCTAGTACATATATCTATATAGGCGAGGGATGATAGAGGCCAGGGCATTAGAAAATTAAATATCTTTTATTATTATTATTTTTTAAGACAGAGTCTCACTCTGTCACCCAGGCTGGAGTGCAGTGGCACGATCTTGGCTCACTGCAAGCTCCGCCTCCCGGATTCACACCATTCTCCTGCCCCAGCCTCCTGAGTAGCTGGGACTACAGGCGCCTGCCACCGCACCCGGCTAGTTTTTTGTATTTTTAGTAGAGACGGGGTTTCACTGTGGTCTCGATCTCCTGACCTCGTGATCCGCCCGCCTCGGCCTCCCAAAGTACTGGGATTACAGGTGTGAGCCACCGCGCCCAGCTAAATATCATTTTAAAAGAGTCTTAGGGCCGGGAGTGGTGGCTCACGCCTGTAATCCCAGCACTTTGGGAGGCCGAGGAGGGCGGATCACAAGGTCAGGAGATCAAGACCATCCTGGCTAACACGGTGAAACCCTGTCTCTACTAAAAATACAAAAAATTAGCCGGGAGTCGCGGCGGGCGCCTGTAGTCCCAGCTGCTGGGGAGGCTGAGGCAGGAGAATGGCGTGAACCCGGGAGGCGGAGCTTGCAGTGAGCCGAGATCGCGCCACTGCACTCCAGCCTGGGTGACAGAGCAAGACTCTGTCTCCAAAAAAAAAAAAAAAAATTAAAATAAATAAATAAAAGAGTCTTCCAATATATGAAAGAAAAAGAAAAAGAAAAAAAAATAAAGCTCAAACGTTACACAGAGGAAATTCTTGCTTTGGTAATTCTACAGAAATTGTGACAATTATGGTTTAATGACCTCGTAAGAATGTGGCATAAGTGATTTATATTCACACTGCGGTGTCCTGATTTAAACTAACAGACTACAGTTTCTAAAGAATAACTTGTGCAGCTATTGGACCAACCTCAATGTTTAATGTTAGCACAAAACTTGCTCCAGAAGTACTTAATCCCAGTTAAATAAGCAAAGTGTGTTCTTAATTGCTAAATAATAGCTCTCTATTTCATTCTGTAACTTTTCCACACCCCAAGTCCGCAATCACAGAACAGCTACCTATGGAGTTATTTTAAGATATCCGAACAAGGCATTTTTCCAACTAGTTTCTTTAACAAAACAAATAAAACATGAAGATAATCATTTCTTGAATCATCTGATTTTTATTAAATTACCACCCAGAAAATGTTTCATTCCTTCATGTGAGCTGTTAACTCACATATTTATTTTATTTTTTTTAAAAACCGTGGCTTAAAGAGGATGACACCATATGCAATACCAGTTTCTAAATGTCTCAATGAGGATGACCACATACACATTTCTACCACTTCAATTAAAAACAGAAGACCAAAGCTGAATGATAAGAAAGTATTTTCTAAGTAGAGCTAAGCTGGTTGGTGTGAACTACTTTGCTCCAGCAAGTATACTGACAGGAGCATAGTGTGCAATTATATTTAGGTATTTGGGCTTGAAATGTGAAACCCCCTATGTTCAAAAACTCTTTAATCCATTGGAAATATTTTAAATGCCTACTGTAAATCAAAATGCAGTTCACTAGACAGTTCCCTAGATTGTTATTGGCAACAGCATGAAAGAGCAAAAGATTGAAAATTGTTTTTTTTTAAATATTTGCATCTAAAAGAACATAGATAGAGCATAGTTCGAGGCAAATAAACAAGTAGGAAGGCTTTTCTTCCTCCTCTTGCCCAAGTTCAGAGGCAGTAACACTCTGGAAAGGCTACAAAGTTATGACAAAGGGCCTGAAAATCCACATATTCTCCAAGAACAGATTGAGGGTTGCATAAAAAAAGGACCCATATCTTCTAAGAGGTTGGAAACCACTGCCCTATCCCCTCTTTAACTTTGTTCCTTCTGCCTCTTCAGGCAGAGAGGAATAGGAAAGGGAGAGAGAGCAGCTCGAAGCAGAGAAGGGGAGGAGGTGGGGACACAAAGCACTGTCTGATACTGTTCTCATCAACCAGATGTAGGAGGGAGCAAAGCTGGGATACTATCCCTGTTCTATTCTAACTCAAGCACTGAGTTACGATGCCCTCAAAGAAACAATGAAACCACTATATGGAAAATGACTATATTTCACCTGAATTTCTGTGATTTGAGATCCCTCAAAATGAGAGGGAGACTTGGGAGCGTTTCTCAATAAAGCAGGCTGTTAAATTACATTATTTCCTAAGCCAAGACAATATCAAATTGAAAATGAATCAGTAGAATTTCCAATCAAGGTGGCACAGTAAATGCATGTTTCAGCTTATCTTATATGCTCTAAACACATGGTAATGAGAGGTAAAATAGAAAAAAAGAAAACTAAAAGGCCATTGTTGGGTTCAAAAAACAAAACTAACATCTTTGTGGACCAGAAACACAATAGAAATGCAAAGCAGTAAGCTGGGCTAGAGCTGTAGTCGATCAGGGTCTGGGTCTTGAGGCAGCTAGTGGCAACTGGAAACTCAGCTCTTGTGGAATACGCAGACTAAAATGCTCTGCTCAAAATGAAGACCAATGCCAGCCATGTTACTGGAAGCCAGAAACTGAGGCATGACTGAGGTGATCAGCCTTCCTGGTTTTCCTAGGACTCTTCCTGTTTCAGCACTGATCATCCCAAATCCCAAGAAACCCTTTAGTTCTAGGCAAACAGTGGTTTGTCACCCAGTTTCCCCCAGTCTCATGAAAGGAGGCTAAATAAAACTGCTTCTGATTCTGCCTAGGGCTGTGCATTTACGGGAAGCTTTGGACCCAAGAGGGCAAAATGACAAAAGAAAAACATCACTACAGCAACTGAGCTGAGCTAATAGCTGGTTCAGTTACTGAACTGGCCATATTCCCGATATCAGTAAGGAGTAGGAGCCCTCTAAAGCCATTTTAAGAACTGGTTCTGGACTGGGATATGGAATGAGGAAAAGGGCAGACAGAAATATTCATCAAACTTGGAGACAGGCCAAGAAAGGGTGACAACAAAAATATCTCCCACTCAAAGTGATTATGCTAATCAAAATCCTAAAACTTACAAAGAAGTAAATGCTAAAAAGACAGAATCAGGCCGGGCACGGTGGCTCATGCCTGTAATCCCAGCACTTTGCGAGGCCAAGGCAGGGGGATCATGAGGCCAGGAGATTGAGACCATCCTGGACATCATGCTGAAACACCATCTCTACTAAAAATACAAAAATTAGCTGGGCGTGGTGGCGCATGCCTGTAGTCCCAGCTACTAGGGAGGCTGAGGCAGGAGAGTCGCTTGAACCTAGGAGGAGGAGGTTTCAGTGAGCCGAGATCTCGCCACTGCACTCCAGCCTGGCGACAGCGAGACTCTGTTTAAAAAACAAACAAACAAGCAAAAGATCAATGATGGAGTAACTAATATGGGACTAGCATCTGCTATAAAAAAATAGTAAAAGTAGACAAAATATATGAAGTAACCACTTTGAAAATCTGAACAAGTAGTACAGGAGGACTGTGATCCCTTGGGAAAGAAAAATGAACTGAGTAGTTCCAGCCTTCTGCCTGGAGGCACTCTATTGACTGATATACAAAGAAGGAGAACTAGCCGGGCGCGGTGGCTCACGCCTGTAATCCCAGCACTTTGGGAGGCCGAGGCAGGCGGATCACCTGAGGTCGGGAGTTCGAGACCAGCCTGACCAACATGGAGAAACACCGTCTCTACTAAAAATACAAAATTAGCCAGGCGTGGTGGCATATGCCTATAATCCCAGCTACTAGGGAGGCTGAGGCAGGAGAATCGCTTGAACCTAGGAGGTGGAGGTTGCAGTGAGCCGAGATCGTGCCATTGCACTCCAGCCTGGGCAACAAGAGTGAAACTCCATCTCAAAAAAAAAAAAAAACAAAGAAGGAGAACCTAAGCAGAGTACCGTGGTTTTGTTGGGCTTAAGAGAGAGACAGGAACTTAGGAGGGCAACCACAATTTGAGAAAGAGAGCACCACCAGAAAAGAGAAAGCTGTCAAGAGACAGAGCTCCAGAAATCTGCATAAAAATCATCTTGAGTCTACGTGAATACTAAGATGTACATCCATAAAATGGGACTATGTAAGGCCAGGCAGAGAACAACTACTAGAAGAACAACTCTCAGAGGAAGAATTACTGGGGCACTGAGACCTCAGCAACACTTTCACAGGGCTGACAAGCATTTGAGTTACAACCAGTGGAAATGCCTCTTGAACACGTGGGTGCTAAGCAACAATCCTCCAAGGCATTTCTGTGTGTCTTGTGACAAATTTTGACCTAGAATATCCTTCGAAGGATGTTTGTCTAGCCAACAGCCTTTGGAAGGCATAGTGTCACCCTCCAGCACAGAGGACAGATTTGTTTCCCGACCAGAAAAATAAAGTGAATGGCTTCTTCCAGGACAAAGTGTGGCAGATTTACTAGCGGTTTCCTTATAAGATTAGAGGTTTCATAAGCTTGGGGCTCCTCAGATGTGACACAGACCAACTGTATTTGTAGCATTTACCTGGACCTACTCATATTGTCCCCATTGTCTTGGTTTGGTTACAAGGAAAACCAAGAGAACATAAAGCCCATGCTATTTGCTGTACTGTGAATAATAAGGTTGTCTGTTTCCGACCTAGAGTCTCATGTCTTCTGCCAGCATCTGTGAAACTGTGGCAAGCTCATTTACTGGCTTTGAAGTAGGGTAAAATCTCAGACCGTGAATAGTCTCTGACTTGACAGAGGAGTATTTAATAACAAAAGTATGGCTAAAGTAGCCCTAAAGAATTCTTTAGAACAGCAATTGGTGGCTCCAGCCCATAGGCCAAATCCAACCCACAGCCTGGTTTTGTATGGTTCACAAGCAAAAGATGTTTTTTACATTTTTAAGGTGTTGTACAAATATGCAAAAGAAACTGTAGAAGCTAAAATACTATCTGGCTCATTAAATAAAAACTTTGTCGTCTTCTGCTTTAGAACCATCTTAAGAAAGCATAAAATAAGCTTGAAAGGATCAAGTTGACCTTCAACTATCTGCTGGAACTGAATGTTCTTGGAAACAAGATAAAATAGACACACACTACATGGTAATCACAATGTACAAAACCAATAAAAAATTATTAGACATAAAAAGTAGCAAGGAAACATACCCCATAACTAGGATAAAATTAGTCCGTAGAAACAGACTCAGAATTGACAAAGATGACGGAATAGGAAAAGCCTTAAAATAGCTAGTATAAATATGTTCAAGATATAATGGAAAACATGAAAAGACAATGGTCTTTCTTGATGAATATTTCATGTGCATTGGGAAAAAAAATGTGTATCTGGCAGTTGTCAGAGTGTCAGTTGCCATTGAGCAAGTCTCAAAAAATTTAAAAGAATTGGCATTATAAAAACATGGGTTCCGAGTATAAAATAAATTAGAAAGCAATAGAAAATACATCTGCAAAATTCCCAAATATTTGGAAATTAAGCAACTTAAAATAACTAAAGAAATTGCAAGGAAAATTACAGAAAAATATTTTGAATTGAATGATAATGAAAAGGCAACATATCAAAATGTGTGTAATGCAGTTAAAACAGCACTTAGAGGGAAATTTATAGCAGATCATCTCTAAATAGGGACCATAAGAAGAATAACTATAAATATCTGAATGTCTACATTGAACTAAAGTAATTTTTAACAGCAACCTATTCAAAGTATAAAAGTTTAAAAAGTATTAAAATACATACTTTTCTCATGGTGTACTTCTTTTAAAATACAGTTGACCCTTGAACAATGGGGCGGGGGGGGGGGGGTCCCCACACCATGCAGCTGAAAATCTGCATATAACTTTTGACTCTCCTGAAACTTAACTACGAATAGTCTACCATTGACCTGAAGCCTTACCCATAACATAAACAGTCCATTAACACATATGTTGTATTTTGCAAAAAGTGTAAAGTTTTCACATCCACTGGCATAGCTGCAGCAATGGCTTCCCAAGTTCCCTTTTCTTTTATTTAAGAGACAGGATCTTGCTCTGTTGCCCAGGCTAGAGTGCAGTGGTGCAATCACAGTTCACTGCAGCACAGCCTCCTGAACTACAAGTACTACAAGCACACCTCCATGCTTAGCTTTTTTTTTTTTTTTTTTTTAACATGAGACTTATTTTATTTTATTTTCCATAGAGACAGGAGTCTTGCTATGTTGCTCAGCCTGGTCTTGAACTCCTGGACTCAAGTGATCCTCCCACCTCAGCCTTCCAAAGCATGGGATTACAGTCATGAGCCATTGTGTCTTTTTATAGTGGTCTTTAGGCTGAATTCATTCATCTAGAAATGGCAGGCAACTGCAGCTGCAGACCTCAATCTATGGTGCGTATCAAGGAATTCAACCTTTTCTGGTAATGTCTTGACTTTTCTCTGCTTATTGGGAGCACTTCTAGCATCAGTAGTGGCACTTCATATGGGCCCCATGGTCCCATACATCCAAGGTTTATAGCATTGAACTAAACACGATGAAAAAAAATACTCAAGAACCCCTAGAGATCACTTTTTACTGAGATATGCAATTTACTGGAGGCGAACTGTTCACTCAGAGGTGATTGATTAGCATCACACAGAATTTTAAATACTCCCAACACTTAAGCTCACTGCAACAGCAACAGGAGGTTGCTACAAAACTATTACACTAGTACAGTTAATTTTACGCAGTTATGACTTAATACTGTTTGTTTCCATTTCTTTCCACTAGGAATCTTCCATAGTATGGTCTGTGTGTAAGGTTTGATAAATTTTAAATTTTATAGTGGACTTGTATATATTTTATGTTAGTAAATTATAAGAGACTAGTATGTACATATATTTTATGCATTCATAACACACCTTTTTCTTAATTTCTTCAATATTTCTAGGTTACACATTTACCTGCAAGTTTTTTCAAATTGTCAAAAATCTCCAAAGAAATTTCCGAAGTATTTATTGAAAAAAAAAAATCTGTGGGCTGGGCATCATGGTGCATGTGTGTAAATCCCAGCACTTGGGGAGGACAAGGCAGGAGGATTGCTTGAGGCCAAGAGTTTGAGACCAGTTTGGGCAACATAGCAAGACACTATCTCTACAAAATAAAAAAGAAAAAATTAGCTGGGCATGGTGGCGTGAATCTGTAGTCCCAGCTACTCAGGAGGCTGAGGCAGGAGGATCCCTTGAGCCCAGGAGATAGAGGCTGCAGTGAGCTATGATGGCACCACTGTACTCCAGCCTGGATAACAGAGGGAGACCTTGTCTCTTAAAAAAAAAAAAAAAAAACTTGCGTGTAAGTGGACCCATATAGTTAACCGTGTTGTTCAAGGATCAACTGCATGTAAGAGGGAGAGTCCCACAATTTCTAGAAAGAGGAATGCCTATAGTGACTCAACTGAAGCTAAAACTGTATTTAAATTATGTTTATAAAGCAGAATTCAGTCCGGCGTGGTGGCTCACACCTGTAATCCCAGCAGTTTGGAAGGCTGAGGTGGGCGGATCACTTGAGGCTAAGAGTTCGAGACCAACCTGGACAACATGGGAAAAACCTGTCTCTACCAAAAATACAAAAATTAGCTGGGAGTGATGGTACGCGCCTATAGTCCCAGCCACTTGGGGGGCTGAGGCAGGAGAATCGTTTGAACCTGGGAGGTGGAGGTTGCAGTGAGCCGAGATCACACCACTGCACTCCAGCCTGGGCAACAGAGTGAGACCCTATCTTCAAAATAAAACAAACGAACAAACAAAAACAGAATTGGTGAAACAGATTTAAAAAAATTCAGTCTGCATGACTGATACTCCTAGGTCATTTTCCAGTTATACTCTATTATAGATTCATTCTTTCAACAAATATTGGTAAGTACCTACTATGTTCTAGGAATACACCAGTAATATGGGAGGGAGTAAAAAGGGAAAAAAAAATCCCAATCACTCAAGCACCTTACCTGGGGTAGGGTTGAGGGGGATAACAGACTATAAACAACAATTAACAAGTAAAAATATATGGTATTTCACAACATGGAGATAAGTGTAACCGAGAAAAATAGAGTAGTGGAGGTGGGGGCAGTTATACTTCTAAAGAGTGGGCAGGAAAGGCCTCATTGACGATATGAAAGATGAAAGGTCAAAAAAGGGTAAGGGAACAAGCTAGATGAAAATCTAGGGCAAGTAGTGGGGGTTGTAGGAAACTAGAAAATCTGGGGCTAGGTGGAAGTTCTAGCCAGGGTGTTCTAGGAAAAATAAAATCAGTGTGGCTGGTGCAGAGAGTTGAGGGAGCGGAGTAAGATAGGTTAGAGAAGTAAGAAGAGGTAGAGGGCAGGGAAGACCAAGTAGGGTTGTTTTTTTTTTTTTCTTTAGAGATTTTAACTTTTACACTTAATGAATGAAAAGCCTCTGGAAGGTTTTGAGCAAGAGTGGATTTTAATGGAATCATTCTGGCTATTGCGATGAAAATAAAGTGAAAGGGAGCAGGGGCTAAAAGGAGACCAGGTAGGAGGCTACCGCAAGAATCCAGGAGTGGGTTGATTGTTGCTTCCACCAAGCTGGTTGTGGGAATGACCCAATAGAGAGGGTGGGAGTGATGCTGCAGGGGAGAGGAGAAAGTTGCTGAATCACTCTTTGAGTAGGGGAAGGAATGGGATCTAGTGAACAAGTTGCAAGGATATAGCTCAGAACATTTCATTCACAAGAACAGATGGAAGACAGAATACAAGGCACGGTTACAAGTAGGTGACTCTATAGGTGGTGGGGGGGAGGTGGTCTGTGGAAGTCCTTCTCCGATTACTTCTATTTCTCAGGGAAATAGTAAGTAACACTGCAAAGGAAGATAGGAGAAAAAGTACTTGTGGCTTGAGGATGAAAAGGTATGAAGCGGTGGATGAGGAGAGCAGGAGAATAAGTAGATTAGGTTTGATATAGTTGGTATTTTTAACCAAGGAACTTTTGAAACAATTTTCTAACATTTTGTTCCTAAATTTAGGTACACAAAGAAAGCATCATTTTGATGCAAGTAATTATCAATCTCTATCCATCTTTATTATGCATATGCTACTCCAGAGAGATAGCAAATCCTGTCCTCTAGTAAAGATAGATGTGTCTCAGAAATGTGTAGCTAAATGTGAATGGAATATTGGCAGGTTTGTAGCTTTCTTGCACATTTGCAGAGCTGCAAACAAGTTCTGTTTTGAATTCCTTCCTCATTACAAGACTACCTTCACAAGAGAATCAGTGCATTATAAATTTAAATGCACTTATGTCTATTTCCCATTTACCCTAAGATTACAGCTGAAGAGAAAACTTTAAGGAGTAAATTAATGTCATAGAGGAAAAAATGCTTATTGTTAGAGGCTGGAATATTAGAAATGTTTTCAAAAATCCCATGAAGCATTCTAATGACCAACTCACATAGAAAGCTTAGAAAAGATTTTTTTCATAGCCTGCAGGTTATCATCTAATAAAATCGTCTCAAATAAATAAGGGTGTAAGTTATGTCATAAATGTGCTATACATGAAAATTACAAATCTATAAAACCTCTGATGAAGTGACAGGGAGACTAATTATCATTTTATGTTTTTTCTATTGATGTAACTCAGGAAAATAGAAAAACAATCTTGGTGTTTTACGAGACACGAATAGTGTGTTGATTTTCCTAAATTGTCTTATTCTCCTAAAACTTTGTATTTGAGAAACAGGAATTTGAGAAGCAAAATTACATTGGACTCCTTAGGGGTGTGTGTGTGTGTGTATTTTCCCCCCCTAGAAAAAGACTTGTATATATTTTTCCAGAATCCAAACCTTTTGCAAATATCTCATCATACCAAATCCCCTTGTTATGGAATCTTTCGGCAGGTGTTCCAAGGCAGGAATCTCCTGTACCTCCCAACATGCTGATTCAAAGGACAGGTATCTTTACAACTGACACATTTTTAACAATAAAGTAATGATTTTTTCCGTGTGTGTCTGTGTGTGTGTGTGTGTGTGTGTTATGGCAGATTATTATTTAAGAAAATTAGGCCACTTCCCATAAGTAACTACTGTTCATGTATGGGAATGAGATGTCAAAAAATAATCACTGGGAATATTCAAAACCAACCAAAGACTCAATACCCTTTTTTTTTTTTTTGTATGAATGAAGCAAAATTAACCAAACTAAGTCACTGGTTCCTAGAAAACATTTAAAGGTTTAAAAATGCTGTTCTGATTCCTCTTAAGAACAGAGGAAAATGTTATAATTCTTAGGTAGAACCGTTTATTCTGCTTAGTTCAAGTTTTGGTTTTGAATGGCGGTAGGCAGTTTTCACTCTTGGACAAAGTCCATGATGCCATTCTCAGGTAGGTTTGACTGTTTTCAAATCTAGATAATTTTTTAAATATTGGCTAAGAGTGAATAATACAAATGTTCAAATTAGGGCCATTCCATGATCACAAGGGCCTGGAGTCTGTACATGTAATGAGCGAGGCTTGTGCTCTGAAGTAATTTCCCTACAAGTTAAGAATACATTCCAGGCCAGGCACGGTGGCTCATGCCTATAATCCCAGGACTCTGGGAGGCTGAGGCAGGCAGATCACTTGAGGCCAGGAGTTTGAGACCAACCTGGCCAACATGGCAAAAACCTATCTCTACTAAAAATACAAAAATTAGCCAGGTGTGGTGGTGTGCCTGTAATCCCAGCTACTTGGGAAGCTGAGGCAGGAGGAAGCTGAGGCAGGAGAATCACTTGAACCCTGGAGGTGGATTGCAGTGAGCTGAGATGGCACCATTGTACTCCAGCCTGGGCAACAGCAAGACTGTCTCAGAAAAAAAAAAAAGAACAAGAAAAAGGAAAAGAAAAAAAGAATACACACCAAAGAAACCTGGATCCCTTTACTAATATATTATAAATGAATGAAATATTATGAGGGGGACCCAGATTTTAACTAAAAACAAAAATAAAAGGGTTATTCATATTTTCAGCCCATTCTACCTCAAAGTAATAAGAATTTTCATAATCACATTATTACTTAACCCAAATTTGTCTTTTCAATCTTTCACAGAAGGGAAATGTAACTCAAGAACAAATTTCTATCATAAAGCCTCTCGTTTAAGATATTCCTGATGAATAAGTCTTTTAAAATAATAGCTAAAATAAGCGTTTTGTTTTATTCATGCTTTTAATCATCTCAGCAATTCTTGTCCCTCATTTGCACATATAATTGAAGGTTGACTATGCTACTGCTACACTCCAAATTTCATTCTGGTACCATCTGTACCATCAACCCTGTTCAAACTTTCAAAGTGTCTCAGGTCTAAATTTCTTTGCCTTCTAATAATAGAGGACATATCTATTTTGTGTGGGAAAAGACACGGAAGAGCATGTTCTACATTGACTTTTAAGTAAATAATTAATCCTAAAGCCTTATTTGTACCATTAATTTAAAACAGAAGCTATAAAGCCTGGGGAAACTTAAAGTTCTCTTGAGTGGAGCTTCTCTGATTCTTTTTTTTTTTTTTTGAGATGGAGTCTCGCTCTGTTGCCCAGGCTGGAGTGCCTCAGCCTCCCTAGTAGCTGGGACTACAGGTGCCCGCCACCACGCCCGGCTAATTTTTTCTATTTTTAGTAGAGACGGGGTTTCACCTTGTTAGCCAAGATGGTCTTGATCTCCTGACCTCATGATCCGCCTGCCTTGGCCTCCCAAAGTACTGGAGCTTCTCTGATTCTTCCTAAAAAAAAATTTAGTCTGGCCAGGCATGGTGGCTCATGCCTGTAATCCCAGCCAAGTTAGGGGGATCACTTGAGGTCAGGAATTCGAGACCAGCCCGGCCAACGTGGAGAAACCCCATTTCTACTAAAAATACAAAAATTAGCCAGGTGTGGTGATGGGTGCCTATAATCCCAGCTACTTGGGAGGGTGGGGCAGGAGAATCGCTTCAATCCAGGAAGGGAAGGTTGCAGTGAGCAGAGATCGTGTCACTGCACTCCAGCCTGGGTGACAAAGTGAGACTCTGTCTCAAAACAAAACAAAACAAAAATTTGAGCCCGTATTTGCCTCTGCCTCTGTGTTTGAGAGCACTCCTGTCAGCATGCCTTATAAGTGCTGTTACAGTCTAATACAATCCTTCTTAGCTTCTCCAGGGTAGGCACCTCACCTTACTCACCTATCACAGACATACCTATTCAATACTTACCTAGAATGCCTTAAGTACCAAATACATCTTTGCCAGGTTGATAAATAATTCTGTAAGACAAGGGGTTTGAACTTGATGACATCAAAGTTCCTTTCCAGGTCAAAATTCTATTATTTCTATTTGTCTCAACTTCCACCTATAGATTTTGAGAATTCCTAGGTATGTTCATATTAATACACAGAAGTTGTCAATTTGGTCTTTAATGGGGTGCTAATCCTTTTCCTGCATTATGCTGGTGATTTAAGACCCAATGTGAAGCTAATACAAGTAAAATCCTATTAACAGTTATTCTAGACCAGTGCTGTCCAAAAGCAATATGATACAAGCCAAAAATACAAACCACAAATAAAATTTAAAATTTTCTAGTAACTACAATAGTAAAAAAAAAGGGTGAAATTAATTTTAATATTCTATTTAACACAATGTGTCCAAAAAGTTTCAATATGTAATTAGTATAAAATAATGATTAAGATGTTATTCTTTTATAAAAATTGTCTTCAAAATTCAATGTGTATTTACACTTACAGTATATCTCAATTGGACTAGTCACATTTCAAGTGCTTAACAGCCTTATGTGGCTAGTTAGTGGCTGCTGTATTGAGAGCACAGTTTTAGAGCCTTGATATTCGAAGTGTAGTCCATGGACCAGTAGCACTGGAATCAAGAGGAAGCTTGTCAGAAATGCAAATCCTTGGAATCACAATATGCATTTCAACAAGCACTCCAGGTGATTTGTATGGACATCATGTTTGAGAAGCACTATTCTAGGAGTATTCAAATTCTTTTTCAGTGAAACTTTGTCTTGAATATTTTTGTAACGTCTACATTTCTAATATGTACAAGCTTTTAATATGTATATGCTTGCTGGGTCCCTCACCCCTGTATTTTAAGATAACTACTTTTTTTTTTAGTTACAAAAGCAGAACTTGTTTATACTATAGAAACATTAGAAAATACAAATAAGCAAAAATAAAATAGGCCAGGTGGGGTGGCTCACGCCTCTAATCCCAGCACTTTGGGAGGCCGAGGCAGGTGGATCGCTTGAGCTCAGTTCAAGACCAGCCTGGGCAAGATGGTAAAACCCCATCTCTACAAAAAATACAAAAAATTAGCCAGGCATGGTGATATGGGCCTCTAGTCCCAACTACTCAGGAAGCTGATGTGGGAGGATCGCTTGAGCCTGGGAGGTCGAGGCTGCAGTGAGTTGAGATTGCGCCACTGCACTCCAGCCTGAGCGACAGACACTGTCTTGGACAAAAAAAAAAAAAAAAAAAAAAGAAAGAAAAAATTAAATAAAAGACACTTATAGCTCCACCAGCCAGAGATAACTACTATTGACATTTTTGGTGTTTATCCATCTATTCTCTAAAATGTTGTTTACTTCTTAATTATACAATACAGAAATATATTCTTATAAGTAATTCAAACAGCAACCCATAAACTAAGGTCTCAAATCACTTCCCCAAATTTAGTCCCTTCTTAGAGGTAATTGCCCTTGTAAGTTTGAAGTATATTCTTTCACATCTTGTTCTAGGCATTTAAATAAATTTATATAACCCAGAGATACACATGAACTTACACACATGTATATGGATGACATTTGTTTTGTTTTTAGAAAAACATTTAACTTGCCTTTTCACTTACATATGTTATCAGGTACATTTATTCAAGATCATTTTTTTAAAACATTAGTATACTTTTTAAAAAAGCATATTGAGTATACACAGTATATTGTATATTGAGTATGTACAGGAAAATTAACCTTTCTTAGCATTCAGTCCTATGAGTTTTGATGAATGCATACAATAATGCAACCATCACAATCAAGATATAGAACAGGTCCATCACCCTCAAACTGTCTTTGTGCCTGATTGTAGTTTAGAGGCACTTGCTCCTTCTTCAGCAATCACTGAACTATTTTCAATCCCTACAGTTTTGCTTTTTTTGTTTTTTTGGAGACAGAGTCTCACTCTGTCAGCCAGGCTGGAGTGCAGTGGCATGATCTCAGCTCACTTCAACCTCCATCTCCCAGGCTCAAGCAATTCTCCTGACTCAGTCTCCAGAATAGCTGGGATTACAGGGGTGTGCCACCACGCCTGGCTAATTTTTGTACTTTTAGTAGAGATGGGGTTTCACCATGTTGGCCAGGCTGGTCTCAAACTCCTGACCTTAGGTGATCCGCCCACCTTGGCCCCCCACAAAGTGCTGGGATTATAGGCGTGAGCCACTGGGCCCAGCCCAGTTTTGCCTTTTCTACAATGCTACATAAATGGAATCATACATTTGCCTTTTGAGCCTGGCTTCTTGCCTAATGCCGCTGCAATTCATCCATGTTTTCTGCATATATTTGTAATTTGGTCCTTTTCATTGCTCAGTAGTATTCTATTCTATGGATGTACATTATATGAATGTTTGTTGATCTGTTTACCAGTTGATAGACAATGGCGTTGTTTCCAGTTTTTGGTAATTACAAATAAAGTTGATATACACATTGAATTGCAGGTTTCTGAGTACATATGTAGGAGTGAGATTGCTAATAGAAGACATCTTTTTTAATGGCTGCATTTTACTTCAGGACTGAAATGTATACGTATATTTATTCATTCAATCAACGAATATTAAATACACTATAGTAGATAATGAGAGTACAGTGAACATAGTGTTGGTTAGTGTTAGTCCTAATCCTCGTGGAATTTGCTTTTAGGCAAACTCCTATAAATAGGCATATAAATTACTTCCAATTCCCCCATCATATACGATTAATTTTTTTTACCTCAATTCTATCATTACCAACCATCTGCCATTCTGCCCAATATTTTCCTAGGAATTTTCAAGGAAACAAATGAGGTCCTAGGCAGTAGTCTTGGTTGAGAGAGCTGCATATCTCTAACAATGGCACTATATTAGAGATGGGGCGGTCGACTAGTCCCAGGAAGCTGTCGCAATTTGATGTAGGGAACCTGCGATCATCATTCTTGTCCTAGGACAGTTGTTTTCAAAATTTAGTATACATCAGAATCTTGTTGAAACACAGATTTCTGGGCTCCACTTCTCATTCTGTAGGTCTGGGATGGGGTCCAAGAGCGTGTGTGCGTGTGTGTATATATATAAAATTTGAGATGGAGTCTCGCTCTGTTGCCCAGGCTGGAGTGCAGTGGCGTGATCTTGACTCATTGCAAACTCCGCCTCCTGGGTTCACGCCATTCTCCCGCCTCAGCCTCCCGAGTAGCTGGGACTACAGGCGCCTGCCACCATGCCCTGCTAATTTTTTATATTTTTAGTAGAGACGGGGTTTCACCGTGTTAGCCAGGATGATCTCAATCTCCTGACCTCGTGATCCGCCTGCCTCAGCCTCTCAAAGTGCTGGGATTACAGGTGTGAGCCACTGTGCCCGGCCAAGAGTCTGTATTTTCAACAAGTTCCCAGGTGACACTAATGCTGCTTGTCCCAGGAACATACTTTGAGAACTGTTCTAAGTTATTTCTGGCAGTTTCTGAGCCTGATAATCCTAAACTTGGATGCTCTTTCATCTCCTGTCAGGAATTCGGAGATCTAGAAGTATTAACAGCTATCTTTGAAGTTACTGATGTAGAAAAAAACTCCTGTGGGCCAGGGACTCCACTGCAGGATCACCTGACAATTGTAGTTCTTCAAGACTTTATTTTCATTTCTCTTATCATCTTCAGGTAGGTTCTTCCCTAAGTTACACTAGTTGGCAGGGTAGCATGTTATCTGGCACCTCTCAGCACCACCAATAGCACAGAAGGGCTTCCTGCTTTGAAGGATTCTACTAGAGCAGGGTCTTAATATCAAACTTAAGAGTTACATCTTCTAGGTTAGAGGTGGCTAGGTTTCCTAGATGGGAAGCCTTGTGAAAGTTCTGGGGGTATTCACCTGAGACTTCAGAAGGGCTAGGGGGAACACGCTTACCCTGGATTTAGGGGTAGGGGGAGTCTTGGGCACATGAGCTGGCTGCAGGGGCCAGGTCCCACAGGCAGAGGAGCCACAGTTGCTTGTAGTTGTTGGTGAGTATAAAGCTAACCGCAGTAAAAGGCTTTTTGGTTTCCTTCCCTTAGCTAGTTTGATGGGCAGGCTTAATGAAGGGATCCCTGGTTTCATTCCCTTCATAGGAGGTTTCAAATCAGTTTTACCATTCACTAGCTCCACCACCAACTAGTTAGTTCTTGGGAAATTTCCTCATCTGTAAAATGAAAACAATCCCCCTACCTTTCAGGGTTATTGTGAAGAATAATGAATAAATGAATACTAAATGAATATAGAAACATATGTAAAGTAGTTAGTGTGGTACCTGACACACAGTAGGCCCTTCTTTATCTAATGGGGACATGGATCCCAGGTGGGGAAGCTGCAGTACACCATTCTGTGGGAACTCTAGTTGCCTCATCACAAAGTATGCCTAATTCTCCCATATAAGGGTACTGACATTACTGTCTTTGAAAAATGAGACTAACTAGCTTTGGGGGCCTGCTGTTAAGTCACCCACAACAACATGCATTCTCTGGAGGACATGTAAGATTGGAGCCTATATTAGCTGACAGGTTAAGAGCCACACCACATTAGCACTTGAAGACTTGCAGGATCTAGGACAACTATTCACAACATGGAACTTTCGTTTTTGAGCTAGAAGGAACACGGCTGATTTATTTCAATCACTCATTCTACAGATTATCCTGGGAGGTTAAGTAACCTGCTCAGGGTCACAGAATATTGTAATATTTAGGGTTCCTCTGAGGAGGCCTTGTTTTCAGCCACTCCATTCTTTCTGAATCTTGCCCATTTTGTCAATAAAGCACTTCCTCTATTACCTTTTTTATTTTACATATACATATACAAAATGAGGAGAAATTCATTAGCACCATTTTGTGGCTCCATAATCTTGCTTAGAAAAGGATTTTGGAAGAGTACAAATGTAAGGTAAGTTGGAAGAGAATGTAGGTTGGTGAGACAGAAGCAGTGGCACTCCTCTCTGCTCCCATCTGTCATTCCCAGATACTCTAAAAGGTTATACTACTTATAGTTTCACTATGAGCATTATTCCAACAACCTGATTTTAGCTGGTTGGCAGTTTAGTACCTATGCTTATATTCCAATTTTATGTTTTAACAGTCAGGAATCTTTTCTTGTTGCCTTAGACATGTCTTAGCCAGTGAAAATGATTTTTCCCCATATCAGAAACTTAAGACAATCAGCCCTCTTCTTAAAAAGTCTATGAAACATAAGCTTTAGGTATATCGCAGAGTATTTCTTTTATAAAGGCAGGTTTCCTTTCTGTTCTTTTAAAAAATAAGCTTAAAAAAAAACAGCACAAACAAACTCTGTCAGCAGAGAAAGTGGCAAATAATTTCAGAATGGTATGGGGGAGTTGACTCTTGTCCCCCAACACTCAGCATTCCCGTTACATTTGCTGAGAGCTAAGGAGCCCTCACAGACAAGATACCTATTACAGGAGAGCTTGACTCCTCAACTCCCCCTGGCAGAGGAATAATTTCGGAAGAGTATACATGAAGTATACTCTGTCCCCCGACTGTTTACTCTGAGTTCCTGCTACTTTTGCTGAGAGAGCTAAGGACCCATCACAGACAAAATCCCTATGACAAGATAACTTGACTACCCATTTTCAATAGAGAGGAAGATGAGTGGTGGTATTCCCTAGAATTCTAATTGCAAAAGAGGCATTTTTCTGGCCGAGTGTGGTGGCTCACACCTATAATCCCAGCACTTTGGGAGGCTAAAAGCAAACTTGAGGCCAGGAGTTTGAAACCAACCTGGGCAACAAAGCAAGACCCCTCCTCTATAAAAAGAATTAAAGAAAAAAATTTAAAAAAATTAGCCAGGCATTGTGGTGTGCACCCATAGCCCTAGCTACTTAGGAGGCTGAGGCAAGAGGATCACTTGAGCCTAGGAGTTAGAGGCTGTAGTGAGTTATGACTGTGCCACTGCACTCCAGCCTGGGTGACAGAATGAGAGTCTAATTAAAAAAAAAAAAGAAAAAGAAAAAAAATTTTTTTTTTGAGACGTAGTTTCACTCTTGTTGCCCAGGCTAGAGTGCAGTGGCGTGATCTCGGCTCACAGCAACCTCCGCCTCCCAGGCTCAAGCGATTCTCCTGCCTCAGCCTCCCAAGTAGCTGGGATTACAGACATGCGCCACCACGCCTGGCTAATTTTGTATTTTTAGTAGAGATGGGGTTTCTGCATGTTGGTCAGGCTGGTCTCGAACCCCCAACCTCAGGTGATCTGCCCACCTTGGCCTCCCAAAGTGCTGGGATTACAGGCGTTAGCCACCATGCCCGGTCAGAAAAAAAAATTTTTTAAAGAGGCATTTTCTCATTGAAACAATGTTAAAAATGATGGGTAAGCTTCCCTAAACTATGAATTAGATAAGTTACGGAGAGCTGGCCTGAAAACCTAATGGCCATTTTAAGATTGTTTCTATGAAAAACACATTTGTAGGTCCAAAAATTGGCTTACCACCAAATTTTTGAAATATATTCTATCATAGATTGGGAAATGGAGGGATTTTTAAAAATTTTCATGTACACAAATTCTTTCAAGTGGGGTTTCTGTTCCAAGATGGCCAAATAGGAACAGAGTCGATCTGCGGCTCCCAGCATGATTGATGCAGAAGACAGGTGATTTCTGCATTTCCAACTGAGGTACCTGGTTCATCTCATTGGGACTGCTTGGACAGTGGGTGTGGCCCACGGAGGGCAAGCCAAAGCAGGGCAGGGCATCACCTCACCCGGGAAGCACAAGGGGTTGGGGGACTTCCCTTTCCTAGCCAAGGGAAGCAGTGACAGACTGTACCTGGAAAAACGGGACACTCCTGCCCTAATACTGCACTTTTCCCACGGTCTTAGCAACCAGCAGACCAGGAGATTTTCTCCTGTGCCTGGCTCAGCAGGTCCCATGCCCACAGAGCCTTGCTCACTGCTAGCGCAGCAGTCTTAGATCAACCTGCGAGGCTGCAGCCTGGCTGGGGGAGGAGCGTCCACCATTACTGAGGCTTGAGTAGGTAAACAAAGTGGCTGGGAAGCTCCAACTGGGCAGAGCCCAGTGCAGCTCAGCATGGCCTACTGCCTCTATAGACTTCACCTTTGTGGGCAGGGCATAGCTGAATAAAAGGCAGCAGAAACTTTTGCAGACTTAAACGTCCCTGTCTGACAGCTCTGAAAAGAGCAGTGGTTCAGTGGCGTTTGAACTCTGAGAACAGACAGGCTGCCTCCGCAAGTGGGTCCCTGACCCCCATGAAGCCTAACTGGGAGACACCTGCAGTAGGGGCCAACAGACACCTCATATAGGTGGGTGCCCCTCTGGGATGAAGCTTCCAGAGGAAGGATCAGGCAGCAATATTTGGTGTTCTGCAATATTTGCTGTTCTGCAGCCTCTGCTGGTGATACCCAGGCAAACAGGGTCTGCAGTGGACCTCCAGCAAACTCCAACAGTCCTGCAGTGGAGAGATCTAACTGTTAGAAGGAAAACTAACAAACAGAAAGGAATAGCATCGACATCAACAAAAAGGACATCTACACCAAAACCCCATCTGTAGGTTACGAACATCAAAGACCAAAGGTAGATAAAACCACAAAGATGGGGAGAAACCAGAGCAGAAAAGCTGAAAATTCTAAAAACCAGAGCGCCTCTTCCCTCCAAAGGATCACAGCTCCTCGCCAGCAATGGAACAAAGCTGGATGGAGAACGACTTTGATGAGTTGACAGAAATAGGCTTCAGAAGGTCGGTAGTAACAAACTTCTCCGAGCTAAAGGAGCATGGTCTAACCCGTCGCAAGGAAGCTAAAAACCTTGTAAAAAGGTTAAACGAATGGCTAACTAGAATAATCAGTGTAGAGAAGACCTTAAATGACCTGATGGAGCTGAAAAGCATGGCATGAGAACTTCGTGACACATGCACAAGCTTCAATAGCTGATTCAATCAAGTGGAAGAAAGGGTATCAGTGATTGAAGATCAAATTAATTTGAAATAAAGCAAGAAGACAAGTTTAGAGAAAAAAGAGTAAAATGAAACGAACAAATATGGGACTACGTGAAAAGACCAAATCTACATCTGATTGGTGTACCTGAAAGTGACGGGGAGAATGGAAGCAAGTTGGAAAACACTCTTCAGGATATTATCCAGGAGAACTTCCCCAACCTACCAAGGCAGGCCAACAATCAAATTCAGGAAATACAGAGAACACCACAAAGATACTCCTTGAGAAGAGCAACCCCAAGACATTATCGTCAGATTCACCAAGGCTGAAATGAAGGAAAAAATGTTAAGGGCAGCCAGAGAGAAAGGTCGGGTTACCCACAAAGGGAAGCCCATCAGACTAACAGTGGATCTCTCAGCAGAAATCCTACAAGCCAGAAGAGAGTGGAGGCCAATATTCACATTCTTAAAGAAAAGAATTTTCAACCCAGAGTTTCATATCCAGCCAAACTAAGCTTCATAAGTGAAGGAGAAATAAAATCCTGCACAGACAAGCAAATGCTGAGAGATTTTGTCACCACTAGGCTTGCCTTACAAGAGCTCCTGAAGGAAGCACTAAACATAGAAAGGAACACCAGTACCAGCCACTGCAAAAACATGCCAAATTGTAAAGATCATCAATGCTATGAAGAAACTGCATCAATTAATGGGCAAAATAACCAGCTAACGTCATAATGACAGGATCGAATTCAAACATAACAATATTAACCTTAAATGTAAATGGGCTAAATACCCCAATTAAAAGACAGACTGGCAAATTGGATAAAGAGTCAAGACCCATCAGTGTGCTATATTCAGGAGACCCATCTCACATGCAGAGACACACACGGGCTCAAAATAAAGGGATGGAGGAAGATCTACCAAGCAAATGGAAAGCAAAAAAAAGCAAGGGTTGCAATCCTAGTCTCTGACAAATTATTTCAAGTGCACATTAAGCAACAAGCATTTTTTGAATTCCTGAACATCTGTTGCATCAACAATCACAGTATCTGTACTAACATATTACTAAAAACTCAAACAAAACTTGGAGGTTCATGCTATTTGCTTTATTTTTGTATATGTTTAAAATTTTTCATTAAAAAAATTTTTAAAAATCCTTCAAACATAAATTCCATGAATCCCCAAAAGATCAACTTAGGCTGAAATTGGGTGGCAATGTAAAGAACCTAATTCTTTAATAAAAATAATAAATAGAAATATAATAAAAAGAAAAATCTTGAATTTTGAATTGCATCCACAATATAGACAGCAAACCAACTATCAAAATGTTGAAAACATTTGAAATAATGCATCTATATTGGATCTTCCAAAATCTCACATAACTATTGTTCATAATTAAGAATGCCTTTCAAATGCTTACATGTGACTTTTTTTTTTTTTTTTTTTTTTTTTTTTTTTTTTTTTTTTTGAGACGGAGTTTCGCTCTGTTGCCCAGGCTGGGGTGCAGTGGCGTGATCTTGGCTCACTGCAAGCTCCGCCTCCCATGTTCACACCATTCTCCTGCCCCAGCCTCCCCAGTAGCTGGGACTACAGGGGCCTGCCACCACACCCAGCTAATTTTTTTGTAGTTTTTGTATTTTTTTTTGAGACGGAGTCTCGCTCTGTCGCCCAGGCTGGAGTGCAGTGGTGCAATCTCGGCTCACTGCAAGCTCTGCTGCCCGGGTTCACGCCATTCTCCTGCTTCAGCCTCCCAAGTAGTTGGGACTACAGGTGCCCACCACCACATCCAGATAATTTTTTTTTTTTTTTTGAGATGGAGTCTCGCTCTGTCACCCAGGCTGGAGTGCAGTGGCACGATCTTGGCTCACTGCAACCACCACCTTCCAGGTTCAAGCGATTCTCCCACCTCAGCCTCCCAAGTAGCTGGGATTATAGGTGCTTGCCACCACGCCTGGTTAATTTTTGTATTTTTAGTAGAGATGGAGTTTCGCCATGTTGGCCAGGCTGGTCTCAAACTCCTGACCTCAGGTGATCCACCCACCTCAGCCTCCCAAAGTGCTGGGATTACAGGCATGAGCCACTGTGCCGGGCCTTTTCTGTGTTTTTAGTAGAGACAGGGTTTCACCATGTTAGCCAGGATGGTCTCGATCTCCTGACCTCGTGATCCACCTGCCTTGGCCTCCCAAAGTGCTGGGATCACAGGCATAAGCCACCATACACGTGACATTTTAAAAAATCAATATACACCACAAGTAAAACTGAATTGAGGCAAATCTTACTAAATTTGGCACAAATGAAAGATCTCTGTTAAGTCCCTGAAGAGATTATTTAATTTTAGCTCTTTATTTTAATCTCAACTCTGATATTTTGATTCAATTCAGTTACCAATTAGTACTTTCAGAACCACACAGCAAAATACATATTCCCATTAATTTTTCAAATGTCTAAACACTACTTTTATATATTTCCATATTAAAGTATCTAAAAATCCATTGTAATTAATATAGAAAGGAAAATTCATCTTTTTAAGTATCTCTTTTTAGTATATTTATCTTTTTAAGATATAGCTTAATAAAAGTCTACTGGGCTTCCTAAGATATAATTTTATTAAATTCAGAGTTGAAACTTTTACTCTTTAGATATCTACAGTTAACTAATACATTTTCTATAACATACTTCCATATCTTTTATAAACAGAATATTTTTAAAACCCACAATTGCATGATATAAAAGAAAACAATAATTAAGTAGACAAAATAATAATGAAATATGATATGGCTTCTGCTAGGTACCTATGAGTTTTACAGAATAATCATTACAACAGATGTCTTTAGAGAACAAAGGAGAATGAGAAAATGAAAAAGTGGGGGTGGCATGGAAGATATTTTGTTATCTTCTACTGTGTGGTCTTTCACTGCACTACTCTTTAAGCAGAAAAAGGCCTCCTCAAGGGCAAGTCCTGCTTCAAATGTCCCCTTCCCTTCCTGACTACAGAATAATGTGTTTGTGTAGTATATGATTACACCAGACAAGACTGTGAACACATGTGATTTACTCAATGATCCTATTCTGCTTCCTTTTAAAGATAAAGAATGCATTTAAGTCGATTGTGTATGAGACTGTGGTAATTCCTTAGAAGGCTTCATTCAAACAGAGAATAATATTACCTATTTTAAAACATTAAGAGCATAGCTATTTTCCTGGTCTTCATTTTCCTTCCAGACAACAACATTAATACTTTCATTTATTTTAGAAGAGACAAGTGTAACACGAGTGATTATTTTAAAATAGTTTCAATTTTTCTTTGTATAAGCAAGATAGCCCCATAAAACATTCACTTTTCAAAAACCTTTATATGCAAATAACTTACAAAAATCTGTGTAAGATAAAAGAAACAACTAAAACCAGACAGCCACCACCACCACAGATCCTAATAGCAGGCCAGATCAAGGTGCAGATCTCATGAAAACAAGCTGCTCACATTCCCAGAACCACAACCCCCTGGGGGTGGAATCTTGTCTTCTTTAACTCGCTGGGTGATAGAGCCCATAGGAATCACTCAAACTATGAAAATCCCAAAGCATGGTCACCTACAGGGAAATGAGACAGATACGACCTGAGCATAATTATTTTCTTGTAATAACAGTTAAAGAAAACAACCTTAAATAGTAAAAGTTGTGTGAGCTTCAACTTCAACAGGTAGATAATTGTGTTTGTTTCTACCAAACAGCATTTGTTAGCTTACCAAGGAGGAAAATATACAATGTATACTTGCCATTTTTTCTTTAAAATAATATTCTCTAGGGCACTCATATATAGTGATTATAGATACACTTAACCAGACATAGTGTTCTTGTTATTTCACATGGTTTATTTCATTTAATCCTCACAATAACCTTATGAGGTAAGAACCAATTTTTTTTTTTTTTTTTTGAGACAGAGTCTCACTGTCGCCCAGGCTCGAGTGCAATGGCTGATATCTCGGCTCACTGCAACCTCTGCCTCCCAGGTTCAAGCAATTCTCCTGCCTCAGCCTCCCAGCTACCTGGGATTACAGGCGCATGCCACCATGCCTGGCTAATTTTTGTATTTTTAGTGGAGACAGGGTTTCACCATGTTGACCAGGCTAGTCTCAAACTCTTGACCTCAAGTGATCCACCTACCTCAGCCTCCCAAAGTGCTGGGATTACAGACATGAGCCACCGCAACTGGCCCCAAGAACCATCATTATTACTATTTTTCAAATAAAGAGCGAAGACACAGGGAAGTTAAATTACTTGGCCAAGATCACACAACCAGAATTCAAAACCAAGTATCTTGTCTCCAGAGCTCTTACTTTTAATTTAGTAAAAGTAAATGTGAAATTGGATTTTTAACCCCGTTATAATACAGAACCATTCCTCCAAGACTGTAAATTCTGAGTTTCTTCCCCGTGAACTTCCACCTCTTTGACTCATTGTGACTGCCAAACTGTCAGTCCCTTCTAATTCATCTTCTGGTTTCACTTGCTTTCCTTTACAGCCTGGACTCTAGTCATTTCAATTATGCCCAAATCTCCTGCTCAGTCCTCACCAGCTAGAGCCAAACCAAAGTGGTCCCTTGTACCAGCAATCTCTGCTATCACTCTTCTTAGCAGGGATTCAATCAAGAAAAGTCATGCTGCTTCTTTTTAAGTGAGTTCACTACTGCTCAGCAATTCTTTCACTGACACTACACAGCATCTATAGCAGCAGTTCCGAAATTTTTCTAGGACTAAATCCCTGAATATACCCATCTATCCCTTTATAGATTACATTACCATGGATTTATTTAAAATTCATCCAAAGTAGGGTTTCCAAATAAAATACAGGATGCCTAGTTAAATTTTAATTTACAATAATCAAGAAAAATTTTAGTTTAAAGTATGTCCCAAATATAGAAACACGTAAATAGTATTTAAGATAACAAAAAATACCAAATGTACTGAGCCAAATATTGCATGAGACATACTTAAATACTAAAAAAAATTGTTTACCTAAAATTCAATTTTAACTGGGCATCTTGGATTTTAATTTGTTAAATTTAATCCAATCAAATTCCCTTCTTTCCATTCCCAGAAGTATCTTTTCTGTTTTCAAAGGTTAATTCTCTGAACTTTTATTTGTCTTTCTCCTTACTTCTCTTTCTTCCTCATTCTACATATTCCTTCTTTGTACTTTCAAGCATGTTCGGGTCATCTCTACTGTGTTTTGTTTTGAGACAGGGTCTTGCTTTGCTGCCTCCCATGCTGGAGGGCAATGGTGCAGTCATAGCTCACTGAAGCCTCAAATTCCTTGGCTCAAACAATCCTCCCGCCTCAGCCTTCCTAGTAGCTGGGACTATAAGCACGTGCCATCACACCTGGCTAATTTTAAATTTTTTTTGGAGAGACAGCATCTCCCTATGTTGCCCAGACTGGTCTCAAACTCCTGGGCTCAAAGGACCCTCTCACCTTGGCTTCTCAAAGTGCTGGGATTATAAGCAAGAGCCACCACTCCTGGCCTCCTACTGTGGTATTAAGGGTCCCAATTCTTCATCCCTCTATGAATCCATGCCCTTCGCCATGTCACTTTGCAAGTTCTCTAAAGAGAAGAGTTCTGTTTCTCTGCTCCTTGAATACGCGCTTGGCCACATATATTGCTTTGGTCACTAGAATGAGGGAGAAGTGCCAGTGTCAGTTTAGAGTCCATGTGTTTGTGTCTGCACCCCCCCTTTTTTTTTTGAGAGAGTCTCACTCTGTCGCCCAGGCTGGAGTCCAGTGGTGCAAACAGGTTCAGGTGATTCTCCTGCCTCAGCCTCCCGAGTAGCTGGAACTACTGGCACGTGCCACCACACCCGGCTAAGTTTTGTATTTTTAGTAGAGACGGGGTTTTACCATGTTGGCCAGGCTGGTCTCGAACTCTTGACCTCAGGTGATCCACCCGCCTCGGCCTCCCAAAGTGCTGGGATTATAGGTATGAGCCACCGCGCCCGGCCTCTGTTTGCCCTCTTCAACACTTCTTCCATCTTCATGAGAAAGATATGCCTAAGTGAGCTGGACAGTTGCAGAAGGAGGATGATAGGTAAGTGTCCAGCCTAGAGCAAAGCTCCCAGTACGTCTGCTGATGTATGAGCAAGCCCAGCTGGGTGGAGCCAACCCACAGACATGTGAGCTATAATAATTATTATTGTCTTAAGCCACTTTAGAGTGTTTGTTACACAGCAAAACCTAAATGATGCATCTACCCTGAAAAACCTCATCCTGACCATACTATTCTAATTCCCTTTGTTGTATTCCCAAACTGCTGCAAAAAGTATCCTTTAGTTTTTGCTTATATTCTTTTGCCATTTATTCTTATCTGTACCACTTCTCTTTTAATTGACACCAAAATTCTAATGGTCAGTCTTATAGCTTTGGCATGATCCTCATCCATGCTGGCCTCTGTACAGCACCTGACACTATAGGTCATTTCATACCACTGTTAAATTTCTCCCGCTTTTATTGTACTCCACTAGTTTTTATTTCTTTGATTGCTCCATTTACTTCAAGGGCTCATCTTCTCTCTTCCACTCTTCTGGGGAGTTTATTCATTCTCTCAAGGGTGACTGTTATATATCTGACTTACACATCTTTATTTCTACTCCTAATCTCTATTTCAAGCTCTAGTTCAGTTGGTCCTCAAACTGCAGTGTGCATCAGAATCGCTTGGACGGCTTCTTAATATTCAGATTGCTGGGGCCTGACTCCCAGTTTCCTATTCAGGAAGTCTGGGATAGGACCTGTTAATTTTCATTTTTAGTAAGTTCCCAGGTGATGCTGATTTTGGTGTTCCATATTTCCAACTCTCTTAACAGTTTTCTCCTGGTTATCCATAGGTGCTTCAAATATCACATACAATGTCAATTAGGGTAGTTTTTGTTTCGTTTTGTGTTGTTTTTAATACCGTAACCACTAGTAACTAATGGTCTAACTAATGTGAAAGAAAGATTTATCAGGAAGCTCACTAAAGACTGCAGAACCATGTTCCAAATAAAAAGAGAACCAGAAACTAGACTACTTGACAGTAGGAGCATTACCCCTAAGTCTGAAGTAAACTGAGTGTTTCTTGTTTTTGAATCCCTCAGTTCAAAGGTCAATTCCAAATGAGAGTCACCTATCTATCCCTTAGTTGTACCAAGGGAGAGACAGAAAGGATTATGGTGGAAGTAGCCACCAAGGACTCCTCTTCTTTTCTTTTATATTGTCTTAGTGCAGGCCCTCTTAATTAAGCAGGTAGATTACTACGACAGCCTCTTAACTAGTTTTCTTGCCCCTAACATAACCTCCAATTCATTCTCCACATCATCTTCAGTTATCTCTTTAAGACACATGCCATTTTCTTCTTTGCCTTATCTGGTGCAGTATTCATGTCTTATCTTGTTTTAAGTAATAAATTGCTTTTCTCCATATACAAGTGGTTGCAATATTTTTGCCTTAGCTGACACAAAAAATGGAAAGGCAGTTTGAGAGGGTAGGAAACACAGCCCATTGTAAACTGAGGATCTAATCACCTAGTAATCAGGCAAGAGTCAGCAGTAGAGTACCAAATTTTGGATAGAGACCCCTCAAGGAGCCTTTAAGATATCAATGTCTCTCACTAGACTGAAAACTCCCTCATGGCAAGGACCTAGTTCTCACTCTATCCCCAGCATCTAGCTCAGCACCTCACAAATAACAAGATTTAATGACATGAAGAAAGTCATCTCCAGACCCTCCCCTACTTTAAATTACTAGTTTACAGTCTCTGCCTGTGTATCGCCTCACCACCAAATCCTTTCTATATACCACTGCTAAATCAAGCCAATTATCATTTCATTTCCTGCTCAAAACCTTCTGACTGTCCTGTCCAATACATGCTTGCCAACTCTAAACTCTTCACCATTCAAAGCCTTCCAGAATTTGGTTCTAACCAATTTTTCTAAGCTTTCTTCTACTCCTCATTACACTGTCAAACAGTCTGGATAAATAAGGTTTAACATAACATTTTTTCTGTTCTTGTTGGTTCCAGTTTTTGTAATATCTGTCTTCCACAATGTCTCCCCTATCTTACCATCAAAATCTAGTTAAGATGCCACCTGTCAGTGACCTACCACTCTAGGTTATTGGTAACGTATCCCCATACCCTATGCTCCTTAATTACTTAGGGATCTACTTGAAGCTTTTGTTAATTACTGTCCTGTTCATATATATAACTTCTAGTAGTTGAACACATACTGTCTTAAATTATCATTATGTAGTTGTATTATTTGTCCTACCAGATTTTAAGAGACTTAAGAGCTTTCTGCCGCTAATCTTCTATATCCCCAGAAACTTCTGTAGTGCCTTACACGTAGCGTGCAATAAGTAAAATCTGTTAAAAAGATGAATAAATGGATGTTTATAATATAGCACTAGTGTTTGGGACTGATCCCCTTGAGGTAGCCAGCCTGTGACTGTGCCAGGGATTTCTGAGCTGCTGAAATCAGAGGGTAATAAATCCTAGCAGCCTGGAACTGGATGGTGAGTCTAAATCAAAGATCATCAGGTTGAATGGGGATTCAAATGCCAGGAACAAGCATCAAGTGAAAAGGTCCAAAAGACAGAACCTGAGATGAAATGTAGAGCAAAGGGTATGGAATCAGGCAGAGACACAGTAAAGGCAACAGTAGTCATAACATATTGATGAGGATCTGGAACGGTGGACTTTGGAGGAGGGGCCGTGCAGTGCATTCATCAAGGTGAGTGGTTTGTTAGTAAAATAATCACCTAAAAATTGGAAGTTAGGTTGGCACCCAATTATCATCTCTAGCAAAGAAACACATACATGAAAATAAAAAATTTAGAATAGCAAATATAGAGAAATTAAATAGAACCTGCTTTGAGAGGTGGATTTCATTTGAGCTTCATTTTCTTGCTTCTGCCCTGTCACCTTAATTTGTTTCACACATTTGCACAAGTTCACATACAAGTTGTAATGTATTTTTTGATTCTTTTATATTATGGAAAAAGAAAAACATATTTTAAGAGATAATATCACAGCACCCAACATCAATACAAAAACTCAGAACTTATTTTTACTGTATTTTTTAGATTTTTAATCTTTCAGTGAAGCTGCAATAACAGTGTACATAATAACCACTGATTTTTCTACATGAACTGTTCACAGACTAGAAAATTCTGAGATTATTTTATAAAAGTTTAAAAATCCTTAAAAATGTTTTAAAAACCCTAATTATGAGAAGTACATATGCTGTTATTGAAAGTCCTAAAAAGTTTAATTCCTACAGCTACCTTGCCCTATAAAACATTTGTTTGCCTGTCAATCTGTGAGGTTGGATCGAGCAACTCTGTCCCACACAGCGTTTTCTTGTACTCATTAGTAGTAAGCATTGTGGCAAAGACTCATGTCCTCATGAAAAGGACAGCAAAATTCACTTTAAGTTCTACTGTACAGGTGCAATAGTCCTCTGAATAAATTGTAAAAATAAAAAAAAAATTTTTTTTTTTGACACGATCTCACTCTGTTTCCCAGGCTGGGAGTGCAGTGGTGTGATCATGGCTCACTGCAGCCTTGATCTCCTGGGCTCAAGCAATCCTTCCACCTCAGCCTCCCTAGTGGCTGGGACCACAGGTGCACACCACCACACCTGGCTAGTTTTTTTTTATTATTTATGGAGATAGAGTCTCACTATGTTGTCCAGGCTGGTCTCAAATTCCTGGCTTCAAGGGTTTCTCCCACCTCAGCCTCCCAAAGTGCTGAGATTACAGATGTAAGCCACCATACCTGGCCGGAATTTTGTTATTTTGATTTAAATGCTGAATAAAGTAAGTTTTAAAGCCTATATTATTATTCTTGATATAACTGACAGAAGGATAAGTTCTCGTATTAGGTTCTTTAAAAGTTAATATATTTGGTGGCAACACAGAAGAATAGGAAGATCGCTTACCAAGGAGGTAGGTAACCTGGATCTCACTTACTCTATGGGGTCTTAGGCAAGTGATTTACTTTCTCTGAGTCTCAATTTCTTCATTATAAAACCTAAAGACTTGGATTATTTCAATGGTCTTGACAGGAAGACTGCATTGGAATTGCCTGTGGGCATTCTGACTTGGTAGATATGAGAAGAAAGGGCCTAGATAAATGTATCTTTACAACATCTCATAAATGATTCTGATGCATATTACTGGTTAAGAACCAATAGTATAAATAATTTCTTGGGTTATTTGAAATTCTAAGAATCTACTTTTTACATCTAATCAACGAAATTTTAAAAACTCCTACCTTTCACTATTACATCATTCTTCTTGATGAATAAGTATATTTTAGGAAATAGAGAAGCTAAATTGTGAATAGTTTACAGTTATTGAGTGCTTAGCAGTCTAAGGTGTTAACTCATTTAATATATGTAATTCAATCTTTACAACAACACGAAGAGGTAGGTACTACTATTATTATCTATTATAGACAGGAAAAATGAGGCACAGAAAGTAATTTGCCTGTTATGGAGCAGGTAAGTAGGGAAATTGGGCTGCAGAGTTTAAACACCAGAATGCTCTACTATCATTCAATAAATGACCTATACATACCAATAAGCCCCATTACTATTCCTCACCCAAATAGTGCTGTTTTCCCTGCTACTACAGGGGAAAAAAGGGGCATGTTTTTAGAAAACCTTTGAGAGCAGAAGGGGGAAGCTGGGAAACTCAAGAATGAAAAAACTCAAGGGACCTGGGCCTAAGACCTCTGGCCCTGAATTACAACTAGAGACTACTTTGATTTACAAAAGCCTCTTTAAATAGGGTAACTATTTTTAAGAGTTATTTTCCTTCAGTTATCATTTCATCCCATGATGTCTAAGACATGCTCTTTTTGATTGAATAAATATTAATTTAAAAAATATTAGAAATGTACCTTATCAGATGAACTAGACCCAAAACTGTAAAGTAAAACAGGAAAGGATAAAAGCTACATCTAAGGGAATGATAATCAAATGATTCCGCCTATTGTTAATTTTGGGTATGCAAAGGAGAATTATAATACCATACTTTGGCATAAGGTAGAAATTAACACATAACACGGTATAACCTTCCCTTCCCAACAGTATTAGATGGGCTGTCTACTTGGGTGATGAATTTACTTAGGATGAGGGCAGGAATTCAGGTGAAGGAGGAAGACTGTAAGCCAAGTGCCAGTCTTTAACATCTTTAATAAATTAAGTCTTGAAAGACTATGAATATGCTAAGTACAGGGGAGCAGATATTCTAGAATGGGGATCCTTCCCCTTTCTCTATGAGCTTTCAGTCTAAAAACATTTTATACAAATGCAGAAGTAAGCAGCCGCTTAAGAAAAATGAGTAGTGTTTTCCTTCATTCATAAAACTAATCTTTATACTGCTTTGCAGACTTGGCAAGAACCTCTGGTTCACATTTTCATCCTAAGGCTAGATTTTCCCTGCTAAAGAGGAATGGAGAACGAAATTACCAGCTAATTCGAGCAAGAAAAATATCAGCTCTTGTTCTCATTAATTTGTGAAAATAAATTACAACTAGATTGCCTCAGTTCTGATTTGAAAACATCTGGTGAGACCACTAGGTATAGTTTCTCACTACTTTTTTTTTTTTTAAGTGTAAAAACACACATATACAAAGGTTTTTAAAAATAATCTTAAAAGAATAGAGTAGCATGCTATTTCCTGACAGGTTGACCTTTACACAAAGAATGTTCACTTTCAACAAACTGAAAATTACTCTTACTGATGGCTTTAGAATATCACTGTCTACCTCAGAAAGCGGAATGTTTTGTGCAAGTCATAACTAAGTGGCTAGACGGACACTATTTGGTCATCAAATGATCAATGTAGAGGGCAGGGGGAAATTATTTCTGCAGTACCAACCATATCTGGTACTGTGCAAAGGGAAAAAGGAAACGGGCTGGGAATGGTGGTTCATGCCTATCATCCCAGCACTTTGGGAGGCCCAGCTGGGAGGATCCCTTGAGCCTAGGAGTTTAAAACCAGCCTGGGCAACACTGGGAGACTCCATCTCTACAAAAATAAAAAAATTGGTGGCGGGAGCCCATAGTCCCAGCTACTCAGGAGGCTGAGGCAGGAGAATGGCGTGAACCCAGGAGGCGGAGCTTGCAGTGAGCCGAGATTGCACTACTGCACTCCAGCATGGGTGACAGAGCAAGAATCAGTCTCAAAAAAAAAAAAAGAAAAAAAAAAAGTTTGCCAGGAGCAGTAGCACATGTTTGTGGCCCCAGTTACTTAGGAGGCTGAGGTGAGAGGACCGCTTAGGCGCAGGAGGTCAAGCCTGCAGTGAAGTGTGATTGCACCACTGCACTCCAGCCTGGGCAACAGAGCAAGACCCTGTCTTAAAAGAAAAAAGGAAATGTAGAATATGATACCTAATGTCAAGAAACTTACAGCTTATTGGTCAATTACATAATACTGGAGTCCAGGACCATGTCTCACTCTTTAAAAAAAAAAAAAAAAAAAAATCAACCACACCGTTTAACGTAGGATTTTATAAATATCAATGAGTTAATAAAAAGTTAACATAATACAAAAAGCTTAGAATTGAGCAATAAAATGCATGTTTAATATAGGCGACTGGGCCAGGCACGGCGGCTCATGCCTGTAATCCCAGCACTTTGGGAGGCCGAGGCGGGCAGATCACCTGAGGTCAGGAATTTGAGACCACACTGGCCAAACATGGCAAAACCCCATCTCTACTAAAAACACAAAAATTAGCTGGGTGTGGTGGTGGGCACCTATAATCCCAGCTATCTGGGAGGCTGAGGCAGGAGAATTGCTTGAACTCGGGAGGCAGAGGTTGTAGTGAGCCAAGATCGTGCAACTGCACTCTAGCCTGGGTGACAGAGTGAGACTCTGTCTCAAAAATAAATAAATAAATAAATAAATAAATAAAAAATAAATAAATAAATAAATAAAATAAAATAAATAGGTGACTGAGTGAAGAGATAACAGTTAAGCTGATGTAATTATAATCTTTGAAACCTCTATTAACAATGAAAACACATGGACACAGGGAGGGGAACAACACACACCGGGGCCTGTTGGGGGGTGGGGGACAAGGGGAGGGAGAGCATTAGGACAAATACCTAATGCATGCGGGGCTTAATACCTAGATGATGGGTTGATAGGTGCAGCAAACCACCACGGCACATGTATACCTAAGTAACAAACCTGCACATTCTGCACACGTATCCCGGAACTTCAAGTAAAAAAAGCAAACAAACAACAAAAAAACCTCTATTAAAAAATCTTCTTCCTATTCAAATTTTATAATATTTTGAGTAAGTACTAACACAGGAAGGTCTCCACTCCTACTTACTGAAATCTTTAAGAAAGAAAAGAGTGGGTTAACTGGGCAAAAAGAGACAGGGAAAGGAAGAGCAAACCAGGCAGAATGAGTATCACATGCAATTCTCTCTTCTGTGTAGAAAGAACATGGCATGTACCAAGAACTGGTGATATCAAATAGTGAATTAGAAAGTAAGTTCCTTGAAAAATTCAGGATAGGATCCAAAATGGAGCAAAATTTTCAGCCTAAAAATGCTCAGTGTGATATACACGATAATGTAAAATTTGAACCATTCTGTTGTTGGCCAACAGTGGGAAAATGGTTAGGTAAATTATCATATGTCCACAACACAGCATATTTTGCAGCCATTAAAACAATGTATATGAAGAGTTTTAATTTACATGGAAAATGCTTGTTATAATGCAAAGTGAAAAAACTAGGACATTATTTTCTCTATGTAATATATTTACAGAAAAATTTTCTAGAAACAGAATGGACTAGAATGTTAATCATGAATTCCACTGGGTGAGACTGAATGTTCTATATTTTTCTTTATTGTCTTCCATATTTTCCATGCTATGCATTTAAAACTTTTAAAATTGGAAAAATACATTTTATTGAGAAAATGAAGAAATAGAAGGACTTATCTATATTTACACATCTGAGAATAAGTAGTCTTTTCTGGCCTCTGGAATGAGGATGTAAAATAGAGCAAAATCTAGGAGAATCCAGTGTCAATAACAAAGTTTTCTGTGTGTGTTTGCTTTTTGAGACAGGGTCTTGCTCTGTGACCCAGGCTGGAGTGCAGTGGTGATCACAGCTCACTGCAGCTTCAACTTCCTAGGCTCCAGCAATCCTCCTGCCTCAGCCTCCTGAGTAGGCGGGACTACAGGCATACATCACCACGCCTGGCTAATTTTTTGTAGAGACAAGGTCTCACTATGTTGCCCAAGCTGGTCTCAAACTTCTGGGCTCAAGCAATAATCTCACCTTGGTCTTCCAAAGTACTGGGATTACAGGCATGAGCCACCCTGCCCAGTCTCAGTAAAAAGCTTTTTAGTGGGAGTTTTTCTGGAATGTGATTTACACTGTGAATATTAAAATGCAATAAACTTTGGGGCCAGGGGAAACTACCCTGAGATATGTTGATCCAAATAGATACCTTGCTTCTGAGATTTTGCATCTTAATTATTTAAATTGGGAATTTTATCTATCCTTACTCTATGCGTGTTTGGTCTCCTCCTGCCTATCTATAACATAATCCATTGGAAATGCTCCAATATCAATTCTGGATATGTAATTTAAATGAGGGTCCTGGAAAGCTCAGGCATCAGTTCTAATATTACTCTATTCTGAAAGTTTCTTTTATTTTTTGTTCCTCAAACATCATCTTTAATTTATAGGCTATCGATTCCTTCCTTAAGACTATTACTGCTAATTTACGGAAGTGGAAGAGTTGTTTCAGAAAAGTTTTTCTTCTCTGAGTAACTGAGTAAATTAATTGCTTAAAATGAATAGAGAGATCTCTGTTCAGGAAATTCACCTCTCACCACACGATAAATCTGACTTTGGTTTAAAAAGAAAGAAAGAAAATATGTCTTTTGGCCAAGAATTATTTTATTATTATTCATTTAGGCAATAAATATTTATGTACCTACCTTGTACCCAGGAAGGTTCTATGGAGAAATTGCAGAAACCTGCATAAAGCCTTTTCGGACTTTGTATAGTTGATGTAATTGCCTTCAAAGTTTGCCATACTTACTTAGGCCTTCCAAATGCCTCCGAAAGGGAATGAGTTTCTTTTCCATCATGATTTCATAAAGGCAAGAGACTGCAAGAAGGGCTGGGTAAAAATTTACTTTAAACTAGGCCGGGGTTTTTCAACACCTGCACTATTGACATTTTGGACCGGATAATTCTTTGTGTTGTAGGGGCTGCCCTATGCATTGTAAGATGTGATCATCAAAAATGCCTCCAGATATTTTGCCAAATGTCCCCTAGGGAGGCAAAAATCACCCTGGTTGAGGAACACTGGACTAAATGATTCAGACATTTGACCCTACAGTAGTTAAGAAAACTGAGTTATCTGAAAGTGAAGGAAAGAAAAGGGATGACACAAAGAATAATTTAGCTTGAGGCTGGGCGCCATGGCTCACACCTGTAATCCCAGCACTTTGGGAGGCCAAGGCAGGTGGATCACTTGAGCTCAGGAGTTCGAGACCAGCCTGGGCAATATAGTGAAACTCTGTCTCCAAAAAAATACGAAAATTAGCTGAGTGTAGAGGTGCATGTCTGTAGTCCCAGCTACTCAGGAGGCTGAGGTGGGAGGATTGCTTGAGCCTGGGAAGTCAAGACTGCAGTGAGTTGAGACTGGGTCACTGCACCCCAGCCTGGGTGACAGAGAGAGACCCTGTCTCAAAAAGAATAATTTCTCAGGGCATGGTGGCTCATACCTGTTATCTCAGCACTTTGGGAGGCTGAGGCAGGAAGATCGCTTGAGCCCAGAAGTTCGAGACCAGCTTGGGCAATATAGTGAGACCTTATCTCTATTAAAATAATTTTAAAAAAAAAAAAAAAAAAAAAAAAAATTTAGCTTGAACTCTACCAAATTTACTAGAAAACAAAGTATCTAAATGATTGAATAAGAAATACTGCCACTCTTGTCAAATCACTATGCCCTTCTACCCTCTCCTTAAAGATGAATGAAAAAACAGTGACAAGACAGTCTTTCTTACCATAGAAATGACTACTTATATAGCCGCTCCTCAGAAGATTCTCTAAGTATAGGAGTAAAAGTAATAAATCTAGAGTTTGGAGGCATGAGTTCTCACTAAACAGCTTTATTTCTTTGGGCCTTAGCTTACTGATATGTAACGGACGGGTGTTGGGCAGGCAGTAGAGAGAGTTGTAAACAGATTTTTAAATTTTAATTCAATAAATGTTGGTAACTTATATTCTAGGCATTATACTTGGATCTAGTATATAAAAGATGAAAAGACATGGTCTGCTCCTTCAAGAAGGTAACAGTCTATTAGAATGACAGACTAACAAACAACTACAATAATATAAGCATTACAATAGAAGCACATACAAAGAGAAGTGGAAGGCTAGAAATAACACCTAAATCTGTTTGAGGAAATCAGGGAAACCTTTACAAGGAAGTGGCATTTGAGCTAAAACTTGAAAGATAAATAAGAATTTTGCCAAGAGACAAGAAGGGAGAATGTACTATGCCAGTTAGAAAGGCAAATGCACAGAGATTTGATAGTTTTTCAAAAAGAATGGCATGTTTACGAAGCTATAATACCTCAGTGGTGCTAGAAGATAAATGGAAAAGGTGAAAAGGTATGAAGCCGAGTATCTATCTAGGCCAAATCATGAAGTTGGTATGACATAAACACTGTTTTTATGGCAATAGATGATAATCTGACGAAGACGATAACTTAAAATTTATGTGGTACACAGATCACCCTTGCAGTACAGTAGAAAATGAAATTAGTGGGGAATAAGCCAAGAGACCAATCAAGTGACTACTGCAATAGTATACCTAAAGCTAGTGAAAGGCTACAAAAGGACAATGATTATGTGGACAAAAATGGGGAATGTTCAGGAGAAAGAATAGGCAGGACTTCAAGTATGAATGTTGGTGGGGGCGGGGGGGATTACAGCTAAAGTGTATTCAGATTGTGCTAAGTATTTTTGGCAATACTTCATTTAATCATTATAATATCCCTAATAGGAATGGAAAGCAGTCCAATTTGCTAAAAGGTAATTTGCCAACGAATCAGTTTGCTATATTTACCAAATATTTGTTTTAGAGAATATTCATCCTGAATATATTTAATAAATGTATTCTTTTTTTTTTTTTTTTGAGACACGATCTTGCTCTACCACCCAGGCTGGAGTGCAGTGGTGCAGCAACCTCGACCTCTTGGGCTCAAGTGATCCTCCCACCTCTCGACCAAGCAGCCTCGCGGTCCCACAGGGTTTCAGCATGTTGCCTAGGCTGGCCTCAAACTCCTGGGCTCAAGCAATCCTCCCACCTCTGCCTCCCAAAGTGCTGGGATTACAGGTGTGAACCATCGTGCCTGGCCAATGAATGTATTCTTGGTACACTTTTTTAATGAATTCACTTTTGATGAAATGATTTAGAACCTAAGGTAAGTATACTTTTACCCCTGTTCTATTGAAGAGAAAACTGAGGTTCTTAGAAACTGAAGTTCACAGTTAGCAGAGGCAGAATCAGCTCTATAGAGCTAGAACTTTTTTTTTTTTTTTTTTGAGACAGGGTCTCGCTCTGTTGCCCAGGTTGCAGTACAGTGGCAACTCTATGACTCCACTAACTCAGTCATAGATGTAACATGTTTGTCTTATATTAACTTTATTACTCTTTTGAGCTCTTGCACCTCATAGGTCCACCAGAATCCTATGCTCATGAGGCTCAAGGCTCACTGCAGCCTTGACCTCCCGAAGCTCAAGCTATCCTTCCACCTCAGCCCCCAAGCAGCTGGGACCACAGGCATGCACCATCGCACCTGGCTAATTTTTGTATTTCTTGTAGAGATGGATTTTCGCCATGTTGCCCAGCCTGGTCTCGAACTCCTGGGCTCAGGCAATCCTCCCGCACTGGCCTCCCAAAGTGCTGTGATTACAGAGTTGAGCCACTGTGCCTGGCACTGACAACGTTAATATTCTTAAATGAAGAACTATACCTTAAAAAAAATAGATAAAGTGAAACTAAATTCCAAATCCAATGTAATAAAGAGTAGCATATCTTATTATGACAACTTTCTTAGTTTTTCCTGGGGGCTACCTGATGAAGATAATGAAGGTAAGATGGTTCTCTTTGCTTTTCTGTGGTGCTCTGCTCTTTTCTTTTTTTTTTAAACTATCAGAAATTGCCATCTATCTGGAGTCAACTACCATTTATATGTGATAGACAGAACCCACTAACCACCTTTAAATTGTTATCTCAAATATTTGTTTCATCATCAATGTAGGTGGTATTATTTGTCTGACAATACGAAAAAAGTCATCTTAATTCTGCTTTCCAGGATATGAGAATTTGAAATCTTTTTTAACTCAACTCTGTAGTGCTCATGGTTCATAGCTGTACACAGTGGAGGCCACTCTACGAGTTCAGTGGAGAGCGGCAACTCCTCTTTGGGGACATTTAGAAATACATGGGGAATTTTTTATTGTTACAGTGGCATGTAGTGCACGGGGGCCAGGGATGTTAAGTGTCCTGCACAATGAAAAACTGTTTCGCCAAAAATGCCAGAAGCCCCATTTGAGAAACCTAAGAGCTCAGAGCCATCAACTTCATGAACATGCGACAAGTATAGTCACATAAGGCCCAGTGCTTGGTTTAATGCTCTGCAGTCACTGTCTTGAAAATTGTAATACTTTTATGTTTGACTATTTGTTTTGTAAGTCCAGTGGTATAGCAGAGCATAATATGCAAGCAGAGGTATGTATCTTTTCTTCCTTGCCGTTCTATTTGCATACGGTCTCCATGATGCCTCATGACAAAGGATTCTGGTGGACCTATGAGGTGCAGGAACTCAAGAGAGTAACAAAGTTAATACAAAACAAGCATGTAACATCTATGACTGAGTCAGTGGAGGCATAGACAGTTCCAAGAGGCTATACTTTTCATTCAAATCAGAATTTGCTTCAGGTGCAGAAAGAAGGCAACAGCATCTTTAAGAAACACAAGTGATTACAGCACATCCTTCCTTACTTATGTGTTACTTACCACTATTAGCCAACCATTTACACAAAAAAATGATGACAAAGAATGAAAGGGAAAGTAGGGCAACTCAGCACTCCCTTTCCTTTCATCCTTCCTTACTCATCAGTAAGCAGAAGATGGAGAATGTTGGTAGAATGTGTGCATATCAAGAAGGAAAATAAAAATAGTTTAGTTTTGTGCAGAGTTTACACTGCTCTGATAGCACAAAATACAGATGCATTTACAAGCTATGAATTGTATAATTTTGGTAATTCCACATAAAATTGAAATGCTCTTATATTTTCATTTTAAAATGGCATTATATAATATAAAGATGAATGGTAAAATTCATCCTAAGAATTAAAAAATTTAATTTTTCTTCTCGTAGAATGACATTAAAAAGCAAATTTAAAAACACTATGACAAGTGGAGAGAGCGACGACAGAACAAAGAAAAAGCTTTATATTTTAATACAGATAATAGCACATTTTCCCGTGTTGGAACAAGAGGCCTTAAGTTTTCATTTTGCTCTGGGCTCCACAAATTATGTAGCTGGCTGTGACTGGGCTGGTTGAAGCAAAAAGGGATTAAAAGATACTATTTAGTTCACAGATCTCTCAGAGGGCCAGAGAACCAGACTTGGATAAACAAAGCTAGAAACATCATCCAAGAAAAACCAAACCACAAAGAACACCCATCCCACGTCACAAAGCTATTCTAGTGGAAACCCATCCCAGCACTGCCTGCAAGACAGCACCTATGACTCTAGAACAGATGCCACAACTCCTCCCTACCTACCCAGAGGAACCAGATACCTCCTTCATGGTATTTGTCAGAAGATACTTATCTCCCTGAGTGTAGCTGAAGCATCACGTTGCTTGCTCTCACATCCATGTCCTGAATGGGTACGTACATCTGATTGCTGGAAACTAGGTCATATACTGAAGCCAGCTTCTGATTGTCAGCATCCTTTCCAACTAACTCCACATTTACTGAAGTCACTCTGGTAGGGGACATATTTGTACCACGTAGTCCCAACTAGTTGGGAGGTTGAGGTGGGAGGAGCCTAGCAGTTCAAGACCAGCCTGGGCAACATCGTGAGACCCTGTTCCTCAAAAAGAAAGCAAACAGAATTGGCCAATGCTACAAATTAGGGTCTTCCCTCTTCTCCAGCCATTGTTAAACATTTACTGATCACACCATTGATCTCACACCAGCAATCTAGCTGCAAAGGAGTCTGAGAACTGTAGTTTGTTTTCCAGCTTTTAAAGTACAGAAAAGTAAGGAAGAAGGGGGTTGGATGAATACTGAATAAGCCATCTTATAGTATCTGCCACAGAGGTATGGTAGCTACTACTGTCTGTTCCAGATTATAAACTGCTAACAGGCATATGTCAACAGATGTTGAACAGTATTGGTAAAGGAGATTTGGTAGGCTTTTACTAAAGGCAGACGTGGTAAGTACACGCCAGTGAACTAGAAGAGATGATTAAATGTTAATTGATATGATTAAAATACATTTTTAGAATGCTAGACTATAAACTCCATAAAGGAAGGGACCATGTCTGTTTTGTTTCTCACCATATCTCAAATCTCCTGGCAAGAAATAGCCCCTTAAAAAAAAAAAAGCACAGTCAGGTGTGGTGGCTCACACCTGTAATCCCAGCACTTTGGGAGGCCAAAGTGGGCGGATTGCGAGGTCAGGAGTTCGAGACCAGCCTGGCCAACATGGTGAAATCCCATCTCTACTAATAATACAAAAATTATCCAGGCGTGGTGGCACATGCCTGTAGTCCCAGCTCCTCGGGAGGCTGAAGCGAGCCAAGATTGCACCACTGGACTCCAGCCGGGGTGACAGAGTGAGACTCTGTCTCGAAAAAAAAAAAAAAAAGCATTAAGGATATTAAGTATAGAGTTCAATTTTTGCATTTCTCATACTGTATGTAGATAAGGCAATTCCAAGTGATTTTACTGTTTCTCAATGAATCAGACTTCCGGATATGAACATTTTACTATATTTTCACATACATTATCTCATTTGAGCCTTATAACATCCCTGAGAAGTTAAAACAAGAATTACTATCCATTTCACAGATGAGGAAATAAATTCCAAAAAATAAGTGATCACTTAGCTAAATGATGGTTTAAAATTCACATTCTCTGACTCAAAATTCCAGAACTTTTTCTTACTTCAGGAAGAATATATATATAAAACACATTTGATAGTGGTTAATTAGGGGGCTATTGTCAGGTTTTCAATTTGAGCATCAACTTAAAACTAAATTACATGCAATGAACACAACATGCCTAATTTCATGCTGCAAATGTTTTTCTTCAAGAGTGAACATTCTTGGAGTTCTAGAAGGATTTGACTTGTGGTTACAATTGCCTTTTCTTAAAGTAAATAATGTTGATTCAAGAGGTAAGGAGAAAGAAACCCTCTTCTAGAAATAGCAAATCTGTTAATTTGATGCTTTTACCATTTTCTAGTTAGGAATATTATAATTTAAAAGTTATGGATACACTGATTATAATATAGTACAACGATTCTCAATTTTATTTTGCTTAAGAATCACGGGGTGGCAAGTGGTGTTGCTAACAATACAGATTCCCAGGCCCCATCCCCCAAAACATAATTCAGTAAGAGCCAAAATATCAATATTTAAAGAATTCTAGGTGTCATGGAACACTGAGAATCACTGATACCGTGTATCTGACATTCGGCGTGTACAAAATACTTATTTTATCAAAAATACATCTTAGCATGGTAGTCATATTCTAAAATCACTTCTATAGCCTTCCAAAATTTCAAATCAAGAGATTTTGCCTCTTAAAAATATTAGCTAATTTCCAGCATATTAGTAGAAATCTTGCCACCTATGTTTATAATCACGCTCTGAGGTTAAAAACTACAAGCTAATTTTACTGTAGTAATCAGTCTCAAATCCCTCGGAGTGTAAGTTCTTATTATAGCATTTATATGTTAGGGAATTTATAGACAGCTTCTTACCAGTGAGCTGTCTCTTTGGGCCTTTTGATTTTCCTATTTGAAAATCCACAACGGTTCAAACGAGTAGCTCTCACACCACTTCAAATACGTGGCAACCTGGTAACCATTAAAATGCACCTGTATAACACATAAATGGAAAAGAACGATCTCTACTTGGATGGGTTAGAAATGTGTCAAGGGTCCTAATTCAGGGGCAAATTTCGAACTTGAATCCACGCTTTCTGCCTCCTACAGCTTACATCTTTTTGTTGAGAAGAAACCCTTCAGGATTAGTTTTTAAGAGAAACCTTCCCCTTTTACATATGTAGAAACTGAGCCCAAAGAAACAAAATTATTTGTCCAAGGTCAGGCCCAATATCAGTGGCCAAGTCAGAAGGAACCCCGTTTCCAATTTAATAGCCAAGCCAGCTGCATGTTACTACTCTTTAAAACAAAAATTCCTTAACTGCATCGCTTCACCCCCTCTCGATTTTTGAATAAAGTTGTTTATTCAAAACGGCCCTTCCCCACGGTGGTGCTTTTATGCCTTCGGGTAGTAAAACCTTCCATATCGTGTTAGTGAAAAACACGAGGAGGCCACGTCTAACGCGGTGACTTTCATGGGCCTTTTTCTTTGGCCAAAATTTTCTCGGAAAGACTGTTAATCCTACATTCCGCTGGGGGAGGAGCGACGAGGGAGGAGGGAGGTCACCGGCAGCTGACAAGTCCTTACATGTACTTGCGCGTGCCCGGGACGCAGCCTGCGGGGCCGAGGAAACCAACGAAAGATGTATTACGGCGAGAGGGAAGGAAGGGGGCGGGAGAAAAACATGGTAGTGGGAAATCCCTGTGCACTGGATCTGCCAACCCCTCGCAAAGCTGAGAAGAGCCGTGCGTGAACAAATCTCATTAAATGGCCCGGCGCAGACACTGCAGTAGCAGAGAGGAGGAGGTACGGCAGCTCGCGCGGCACGTTCGGGAAGAGGAAACGCCAGGGCGGCCCTTTTATAGGCCGAAGCCCGCGCCCGCGCGCCCCCACCCTTCACACCGCCCCCGGGCCACGCGCGGAGCCGTGGCGTTACCTGAGAAGGGCCGGCTGCGTCCGCACCCGGCCCCGCCCGTTCCGCCGCCCGCCCGCCCTTCCCTCCCGCGAGGCCGCAGCGGCACGAGATCTGCGCCTCGCCTCCCTCCTCCCGCGGGCGGATTTTCTTACCTTGTGAAAAACCCTCTCAGCGGCTGCCCCCGCCTCCTCTGCTGGATGTGAAATGGCGGTCGGCGAGGCAAGTGTGAGCACCGCAGCTCCGGCCAATCCCGCATAGCCGCCAAAACGGCCCCGAACACTGGCGCCCCCCTCCCGCAAGCCCCTCGGAGCCCATCCATGAGATCGGTGCTCCGCCGCCCCTTCCGCTGCCCCTCACCCAGGTGACCGTGCCCGCCAGCCGAGTCATCGATCCCGCGCGGGCCCTGCCGGCCGCTGGCCGCCTCCCTCGCCGCGTGTCCGGGGGAGGGGGAGAAAGTACTTTCTCGGCCCCCGCCCTCCGTGTCCCGCCCGGGCGCCCGCCCGCTCGCTCCTTTTCCCGCCGAGCCCCCTCCCCCGCACTACTCGCAGCCCTCCCTTCGCCACACACACCCCCCTCTCCCCTCCCCCCCAGTGGTTGCGTCCGTGACATCATCATCATGGCAACAAGAGCTGCAGCCTGGGACCGAGGAGCCCGTGTGATTCCCGGCGGCGGCGGCAGTGGCGGCAGCACCAGCACCGACGAAAGCTCGAGGGCTTCTCTCCTGCGGCCCCTTGCCGGGTGCTCCTGAGGAGGCGGCGGCAGCAGCGCCTACACCGCCCCGCCCGCCGCTGCTCCTCGAGGTGTCTCCGTGTGAGGGGAGGGGGCCTTGCCGAGAAGGGGAGGGGGCGCCGCCGCCGCTGCGGAGGGAGCCGCCGCCGCTGCTGCTGCCGCTGCCGGGTCGCCAGTGAAGGGAGGCAGTGGTGGCGGCGGCGAACATGTTTTCAGTAAGGATAGTGACTGCAGACTACTACATGGCCAGCCCGCTGCAGGGGCTGGATACCTGCCAATCCCCCCTCACCCAGGCCCCTGTCAAGAAGGTGCCGGTGGTGCGAGTCTTCGGAGCGACCCCGGCAGGTAAGCGGGCGCCGGGCGCGGGGCGGGAGCGGGAGTCGGCGGGGCGCCGGGGCCGCCCTCCCCGCCGCGCACACGCGCGCACGCCGCCGGCGCCGGCCGTCTCCGTGGATCGCTGCCGCGTCTTCCCTCCCCTCCACCCTCCGCCTTTTCTCTCGTGCGTGACAAGAGGCGCAAAAATGTGGGTCCGCGCGAGCGCTGCGCGGCGTCCCCACCGCCGGGCAGGGAGGTGGCGAGCGCCGCGTGTTTACACTGCGTGTGGCGGCCGGGAGCGGCAGCCGCACTCCAGGGCGCGGGCCGAGGGAGCGAAAGTCGCGAGCGCCCAGGACAGCGGGCCAGGTGGCCGCGCCATGTCCATCGGTGGACGGGTTCGTAGGGCCCTCTCTGAGGTCGGTCGCTAGTGGGACATCCCTTGGGTCCCCCAAGTGCCGCTTTCTGGAAACGGAGAAGTGTCAGCCTTGTTGTCAGTCGCTCCCCATGGCCTCTTCTCACCCTCGCTCTCCTCTGCCCGTTCCGGAGATGCAGTGGGCCGGAGAGAGTGGCGCCTGGGGACAGATAATCTTTCTCACTGGGGTGACCGTGTGGCTCTGCTGTGAGTGCAGGTCGTGACTCCTTAGAGTTTAGTGCCTGAGCGTCTGGGGACAGGGCAGCATCCTCAGGTGCAGTGCTTTCAGGAAATGTGCATCCATGGAAGTAGGAAATGCGTGTTTATGTTGCCCAACGTAAAACATCACACTTAATGAGGTGAATTTATTAGGAACCACAGCCAGACTCAGCAGCACAGACATTTTGAAATGCTCCTAGGCTGGGCTGTAGGATTGCATTTTAAGTACAGGTATATATATTTTTAAACACAACTGTGTTGAAGAAGGGGTGGGAAGGGGAGACAGCCGTGACAGAAGGTACGTTCTCAAAAACTCTTGGGGCTTGTGATAATATAAAAAAGACAGAGGCCCAATTTACTAGGTGTTTTAAAATGGTTTTGCTTTTTTGCATGCTTTGAACTGCTTCCATGAAATAATGGAGTTCTAGGAAATAATTCATCTTAGGAAAGGATGCTCTTCCCTCTAGCTATGAATTGCCCTATGGGATTTTAGATAGCATTTCCCACTTGATGCTGCTTGCCCTCATCACCATTCCATCTTACTACTACAGTCAGTTTCTGTGGAATACCAAGATAATAGCGCTTTCCCAAACAAGCACTCATTCTAAGCAGTTATCTTTTAATGTGAATTCTCTTTGTTAAAATGTCAATGTCGTGAGATTTGGTAGCATATTCCTTTTTAAACTAGTAAATATGATTTTGATATGAACCTTGAAAGATGGGGAATTTAAGTGCTTTTAACGTGTTGAAAGCGTAACACTTGAAACTTCGGAGGCTGGGAAATCGAGGCGATTAAGTGTTCTATAAGATAGGTTTGCTGCCCTTTTAAATATAGTGGTGCTGTCTTTGTTTCCAATTGTGATTTCAGTGTAATGCACTGTTCTCACTTCAGATGCAGAGGAAGGATAAAATAGTGAAGTTGATATGGCCCTGTTCAGCCAGATTTCCGAATCATAAGGTGACATGCTAATAGGATATACTGTGACATTTCTGTGTATTACAGCTTGTATGGTTTGAGTTATTTTTCCACACATAATTTTTTCTCCTCCACACAAAGTCATTAAATATGTTTCCCTGAGAGATAGTCAAGCTTTGTTTTATAGGAAAGTTTCGTTTGTGGAAATAAATGAGTTTCACTGTAAGCTAATGTAATTCTATTACGCGAGAAAATGTTCCTTAAAAAATAAATAATATGATATACTTTTGTTTTTCTGAATATTTTTTAAAAGACACACTATTTCCTATTTCATCCTTCATGGACATCCCATAATAGATTACCAGCGCCTTAAAAAAAAAAAAACAAAAATGAAAAAAGAAAGACTAAAAACCCCCACTAGGGTTTTTTTTTTTTTTTTTTTTTTGGTATATACTTTGAAATTTATATCTTAAATGAATTAAAAAGTAACAGTTTTTATATATACATTGAAAGACAAAACTTGATACAGAGAAAGTCAAATTTTAAATTGTTAAGGATTACCAAATTGAATTTGCCATATAGTTCACAGTTTCCAACAAAATGTTTGTTTCAACAAGAAAAAATTTGAAGTCATTGGCATACATTTAGAGTTTACACTTTTCATAAACCAAGCCACCATTTTTATTAGCACGTCAGAAACTCCCGGTGAGATTAATACTAATTAAACATAATCAAAAACTGCAGAATTATCTGCTTTTGAATTATCTCCCCAAGGAAAACTAGTCCAATAAAATAAAACTTGAAAATTATTAATATAAAAGGGAGGCCAGTCTGACTTAGTAAAACTCGGAATGCTAGAATTTTTAATGAAGACAGATTTACTTGAAAGTAAAGATGTAAACATAATGCAAAGATATAAACATAGTTTATATTATATCCTTATAGTTTATATCTTTACTAACAAGTAAAATAAGGTAATAAAAATGTGTAACACATGATGAACCTATGCTACATAAAATACCATAAACATACTTTCTTCATATACAAGAATTACTTTGGGAGGTCCTTAATGCTTTACTTTGGTTTGGAGAGAAAATGTTTTAAAATTGAGTTTGCCTTACAAATGAGATCCTGAAAAGTAGCAACCAAAGATATTTTTTTCTCAAATGAAGTGGCCATTTCAAAATTATATTACAAATTCTGAACTGATTGGATTAATACCCTTTTACTCGTTTAGTTTTTCTGTTATTGCATGAAAAGCATTTTTCTGCTTTAGGAAACAGTCCAGTTGACTTTTGATTGTTCTGTGTTTTGAGACGTATCTTGAGTAATTTAAGAAATATAGTGTTTCGGGTTTAAAAACTCCCATGTCTTAAGTTGGTGAAATTTGAAAAGGTATTTTTAAAAAGAGGGATATTCAGGGCCGGGTGCTGTGGCTCATGCCTCTAATCCCAACACTTTGGAAGGCAGAGGCAGGAGGATCACTTGAACCCAGGAGTTGGAGACCAGCCTGGGCAACATAGTCTCTACAAAACAAACAAACAAACAAACAAACAAAATTGGCTGGGCGTGGTGGTGTGCACCTGTAGTACTAGCTATTTGGGAAGCTGAGACAGGAGAATCGCTTCAGCCCAGAAGGTTGAGGCTGCAGTGAGCCAAGATCACGCCACTGCACTCCAGCCTGGGCAACAGAGCAAGACCTTGTCTTTAAAAAAAAAAAAAAGTGGGATATTCAGATTTGAATGGTAAATCCTGACTTATTTAATCCCTTGCCAACTGAGGATATTGATTCCTAAGGGAATCACTTAAAGTTTCTTCATCTGAGTTATGGAATTTTTTAAAAAACAAAAACAAACTTCCTCTCTATTTTTTTAACTAGTTTTTAAAATGTCTTGAACATTATTTTGACATAATCAAATTGAGCAGTATCATTTGTAGAATAAGTTGTTAATTTTTTCTTTTATAACATTTTGGTAACTTGTTTTAATGGAGTGAAGAAAGGTTATGAATAAAGTATAGGACAATGTTTTTTCATTTAGATTTGAATATAGGTGTGACCACTCAGAGAATTCACCACAAATAAAATCATCAGGCTTCATTTAAGGATTTGACTTAGGTGGACTTGGGAAGCTGTCCATTTTCCACATCTCTACTCTTGCTTAGTTGCTTGATGTAACTCACTTCATGCTGAGTTTAGACAGCTCTCACAGTTTCCTCAGCACCAGGTTAAACAGAACTATCCTTTCAAAGAGCTTCCCTGCTGAGATGCAGAGTAGGAGTAAATAGAAGAGTGTGAGATGTCCACAAAGCAAGTAATTAAACAAAGTAGGCCAGACAGACTATAGAGGGAGCTGCTTATCTTCAAGATTACTCTAAGGAACTGCCACTTCCTCTGGCTTAGTGAATATTTTGGTAGATTGTTCTAGATGCTGTTAGCCATGAAATCAAGCTTTTCAACATAAGAAATTGATAATTCTGAAATGCTATATGAGTTTATGTAGATGCTTATCCAAATTATAAATATATTCTCATTGTTTATAAAGTTAAATATAAGAAACTACCAGAATAACCTTTTTTTTTTTTTTTTTGGTAAATTTGAGTTAAATTTGCAATAAGAATAATTTTGAAAATTAGCGTGTATCAACAACTCAGGTTCAAAAGTTTCTCTAATAGAATCTGTTTTGTTCATAGTCTGTTTTTTACTAAGCTATTTAAAAATATTTTAAGATCATATAACACCTATTTGATTACAATTATTGGAGAGATTTTCAGGAACACTATGGAGATGTAATGACTCATCACAAACAAATTGGTCATTTTTTTTAAAGTAGGTATTTGAAGCCGTGAGTAGCAAGTTGTTTTAGCTTTAAGTGCCTTAAGAACAGCTTCACCCTCCAAAAGCTCACAATGTAGTAGAGATGATGGGCATGTAAACGTAAGTCAAATGCAGTGTGACTGGACTATAGAAATGTGTATAAGACAAAGCAAGGATTCAGTGGGAGACATGTTCTATATCCAGGCAAAAAGGGGAGTCAGGGAAGACTTCATGAAGGAAATATGGATTAGTCATGTTAAAGGAATTTTTAAGGAACTTAAAATTTCAGATAGAGGAACAGCTACAAGGTAACTGACAGATGAAGACAACTACTCTTTGCAGGGCAGTTTGACAATGTGTATTTGAATCCTTGAAATGTTCTTTTTTGACCCAATAATTCTAGTTTTAGGGATTTTAATCTATGAGCATAAATCTTTTGGCAAATCTGGTTGTCTTTTGAATCCATCTACTTCTTTTCATAATCCATCACCACCCTAAACTACTAGCATTTTTGGTCAGGTTTACTACAGTAGCCTCCTAATCTTGGTTTATCCCACTCTACTTTGTCCCCTTCTGATCTGTTTCCTACACTGTAATCAGAGGGATCTTTTAAAAATGCAAACCTGATTACATCACCCTACTGTTTGATATGCTTCAGTAGCTTTCCATTGCATTCAGGATATGGACAAAACTCTGTGTCTTATATGGTGGCATCTGCCTGTCTTACAAGGTCTTGCATAGTCTGGCCTTTACCTTTCTGTCTAGTCATGACTTGAGCCATGTTCTTGATTTACTCTTTTTGTTCCAGCCTTATTGGCCTCATCTCAGTCCCTTGTTCTTGCCATGCTCCTTCCCACAGTGAGGGCTTTGTACCTGCCGTTGCCCCTGCCGAGAATGTTTTTACTTTTCTTTCACCTAAACTTCGATTTATCTTTCCTCAGGGAAGCCTTCCCTATCATAGACTCTCAAAGCACCATGAACTCTCCTCATAGCACTTGCTGTCATTGTAATTTTATGTGTGTTGGAGATTAACATCTGTTTTTCCAAATAGATTGTAACCTCCAGAAATCCTGATAATGTGTTTCTTTTTCCTCACCATTATAGAGTTAATGCTTACCACAGTGCTTGAAACTCGTCTACTAATTCTTGCAACTCATTTGTTGCAAGGATTAATAAACAGATGATAATCATCACAGAGAACAACTCTAAATGTTCAACAATTGGCAAATGGTTGCATAAACTGAGTATATTCATTTGGGAGGATGTGTTTAAAACATGTTTTAAAAGTACGTGTAATAACACGGGAAAGTGCTGTCATTATATTATGTGAAAAAATTAGTTTACAGAATAGTCACTTATTAAAAGTGTGGAAAAAAATACACCAAAGTATAAAAGTTGGTTATCTCTGGAAGGTATGTTTTATATTTTCAGATTTTTTACAGAGAACATGTACTGATTTTATAATTTAAAAAAAATCCATATACAAAATTAGGGAAAAATTGGTTTTCTACATATGGTTCCAGAAATGTAGTAGAAGACATGAGATTCGTAATGGTCTCCAAAATATGTATCAACCAAAATACATGATTGCATGATGATCATATTGAACTTAATTATATAAATTCTATTTAGAAATTGCAAAATGATTCATATATTAAAGCAAGCCAGTAATTTCTGGTTTTATTATTCTTACTTGTATGTAAAGTGGTTTTAATTTTAAAATGTTTTGAAAAGTAACATGGTTTTGGCACATGACAGCACTAAAACAGAGTAAAGACTAGAATTAACTCAAATATATATATGAGAACTTAATATAGGTTGAGCATCCCTTATCCAAAACTCCGTAATCTGAAATCTTTCAAAATCTGAAATGTTTTGAACACCAACATGATGCCACAAATAGAAAATTCCACACCTGACCTCGTGATGGGTCGCAGTCAAAACTTTGTTTCAGGCTGGATGCAGTGGCTCATGTCTGTAATCCCAACACTTTGGGAGGCTAAGGTGGGAGGATTGCTTGAGCCCAGGAGTTCAAGACCAGCCTGGGCAACATGGAAAGACTCTATCTCTACAAAAAAATACAAAAATTAGCCAGGCAGGGTGGTACACGTTTGTGGTTCCAGCTACTTGGGAGGCTGAGGCAGGAGGATCGCTTGAGCCCAGGAGGTGAAGGCTGCAGTGAGCAATGATTGTATGACTGCATTCCAGCCTGGGTGACAGAGCAAGTCCCTGTCTCAAAAACAACCAAAACAACTTTGTTTCATGTGTAACATTATTTAAAATTATATAAAATTACATTCAGGCTTGGTCCCATCCTCAGGATATCTCATGTATGTGCAAATATTCTAAAATCTGAAAAAATCTGAAACACTTCTGGTCCCAAGCATTTCAGATAAGGGATATTCAACTTGTATATGAAAATGGATCCCACCTTCATTTATGAGTAGGGAAAAGAAGAATTGTTTAATAAACAGTGTTGGGATAGCCAGTTAGTCATCTGGAAAAATAATGTTGGCTTCCAGAGAGGAGTTAAAGATTTAAATATGAAACAAAGAAACAAAAAAGGTAGGGTAATTATTTTTTACATAATCCGGGATTGGTGAAGTCCTTTAATAGCATACTGGGTTGTTGGATTTTAGGACATAAAAATAAAATTCTGTATAGGGGAAAAAATCAAACAAAGTTAAAAGAGAAACAGACTAGTAAAACTTATTTGTATACTTCACTAAGGGCTAAGTTCCTGTTTATACAAAGAACTAGAAAATAATCCAGTAGAAAAATTAGCAAAGAGAATTCATATGAAAAAATGTACCATTTTATTTATAATAAAGATGTAAATTAAAGCTACAACATACTCGTTGTCACCTATCAAATGAGCAAAGGTTATGTATAGTATAAATCGGGAAAGGTGAGAAGAGAAAATGGTCAGCCTCATACATTGCTGGTGGGATTATAAAGTATTCATACTCTATAGAAAGCAGTTTGAAAATGGTTTTCAAAAATTAAAATACAGGTATATTTTGTTCTAGTAATTCCATTATAGGATTTTATTCTCTAGGAGATTTTGCATATATGTCAAATAAATATCTAAGAATATTTGTGGCAGCATTATTTGTTATTGCAAAAGATTGGAAACAAGCTAAACATATATCAGTAGGGAAGCAGGTGAATTATGGTGTATATATTCAACAGAATACTAGTCAGCCTTTAAAAATAATGAGAGAATACTATGTGTTCTGCTGTGGTGCTATGTCTAAGATATGAGGAAAAAAAGCAAGAGGCATGACTGCATGTGCAGTTTGCTGCCATTCGTGTGGTTAAAATATATATTTTATATGCTATATATGCCTATGTATTAGAATAAAATTCTTTATTATAATAAAATCCATATATATATAGGCAGATGTAGAACATAATATGCATGGGAGGATACGGGAGAGTCTGATGACAGTAATTGCCTCCAGTGTGTAGAAGTGGTTGCCTAGAGGACAAAGATGGACTAACTTTTTAGGTATACTGTTTGGTAATTTTTCAGTGTTTTAAAATCATGTGCATGTAATACTATTCAAAGTTAATATTTTTAAGTTATGTTTTGCTTACAGGAATTGGTAAGAAGGAAAAAATAAAAGACCATAATAGTCGTTACAAACAAATGATTACTGCAATACTGTTTTTTAACTTTAGGTATTGTTAGAGATCTTCTAATTCAAAGTTTTCAGTTGATGTTACATGGCTCACAGAAGGGTAGTCCTAGTGGAATAGGGGCTGAAGGAAGGCGTTGGGGTTCCTGTGAACAGATAGCATGGTGAGTGACAACCAGCAGTTACTGCTCCTTTTGATATTTTAAGTGCATTAAATGAGGTGTGCCTTACTACTTGGAATCTACTTCAGCAGCCAGCCACAGTGTACAGCTGCCTCTTGTGGGAAAGGGATCATGGAATTGTTCCTGGAGTTTGTACTCACGGTGCCGAAGGAACGTGCCACCTACAACAAGGTGCAACCCACTTACAATGAGAGGCCAAGGAAGCAGGGAGGGTGTCCCTGGTGGCCCAGCTCCAGGCCTGACTATCTGTATTCACCTGTATTGGATGCTGCTCACTACGTGCGTTTGATATGCTCTGCAAGGTGACTGCCTAATAGTGCATGTATGTTTGTCAGAAATAAAGCATGATTTTAATTTTGAAATATTCTTGATGTGAAAAAGTTTGATTTTGAAATTCATATTAAAATTTTCAGCATTACATACGTCAAAAAATATCTACCGTAATACTTTACATTTTTTCTTCTGTAATTAGAAAATATGATAATTTTTTTTCACCAGGCACTATGTAGATGCCTTCAAATGCCCTTCTGTTGTCCAGTGTGCTAAAATTTTTTTTGCTAACAAGTTTTGTTTGCAATGTTAAAAGGGTTGAGAAGCATCATTCTAGTCAAATGTACTCATTTTGTATAAAGAAAACTGAAATCTACATAGCAGGCTCAGGGATTTGTCCAGTGTCCTACAGTTGGTTGGTGTAAGGCTGGATTTGAAAATTGGGGATCTTGGATCTTGACTCTTGACTCTTCAGCTCTCATCACCTCACACTGATCCCCTCTCCGCCCGAAACATGAGAGAATATTGGAGGAAGGCATTGATGATAATTGAAAGACAAAAATACAGAACCTCAGAGAAATTATTAAAAGAACTGCACATATGTAGTTCAGAAATCTTTGAGACCCTGTGTCTAATAGTGCTTAGAATCTTCTTATATAATATTAATATTCTATAATCTAGAACAGATTATAGTAGGATTCGTTTTATGATGATTTGGGCTGTATCTTTAAGAAAACAAAAGATTATAGCAAAAGGAGTTTAGGGCAAACATAAACAAAAATTGATACTAAAATTGTATGTATGCAATTTCCAAAAAAGGGAGGAGGGAATATATGAGACCTTTCAAGTTCCTCTGGTGCTGTAATTAAATTTTCTCTCATCTTGCTTTTGATTGGATTAGAATTCACTCAGTTAAAGATAATCTAGGGCCGGCCGGGCACCTATAATCCCAGCACTTTGGGAGGCAGAGGCAGGAAGATTGCCTGAGCCCAGGATTTTGAGACAAGTCTGGGCAACATGGCGAGACCCCATCTCTTTAAGAAAAAAAAAAAAAAAAGATAATCTAAGTGAAAAATGATTCAAGTCTAAATAGGTTGGGTTAAAGTAGGTTTTAGAGGATGTTGTCATTGGCACTGGATATTTCAAAGAAATAGTTTGAACTTACTTATAAAGTAAGAAACGGGCCATGGTATGAGGTATGTCACTTTGGTATCTGGCTGCCATTTTAACATCATAGTGATAATAAGAGGAAATAATGGGAGTTAAGGAACAGTGAACTTTGGGTGAAATTGTGTTAACTTGTAATTTCCATGTAAATACAGATAAGGCAGGAATGAGTATCTTAGGCAATTAGAAATAACTCTGTCTACTGTCCAAACATGATGTGGATTTTGAGACCAAAACAAGTTATAAGTGAAAGTAAGACCCTCTTAATGACAGCCTATTTAACCTTTTTGGTGTTTTTGTTTGGTGTGTGTGTGTGTATTCGGTCATTCCTTCTAAGTTTTCCAGATGATCTTGTGTTTCTTCCAGTTCTCTGTGGGTTTTTAAGTATTTCATTTTATAAATGAAAAATACTTTGTTGCTTAATTAGCATTGGTAAACTGGACTGTTTTCTGTAGCAGAAATTGAATACAAGCCTAGCAAGGTAAATTCTGAGAAAAATAAGTAGTAATTGTCAATGGAAAATTTTGTGGGTTTTTTTTTTTTTTTTTTGGCCAATTCTATTTTTTTAGATGATAGTTTTGGGAAATACTAAGAATTTGAGCTCAATTTATTTGGGGGCAGTTATTTAATCTTCTTTGGGTTCAGAGAGCATTACTACTATATAAACAATTCAAATAATAAAAGAAAGTGTGTTACCTCAAAAATGCCTTATGTCATATATAACAGTTCACAAGATTTCTATTTTTCTTCCATTTATTACGATTACCAAGGAAGTATAACAAGAATTAAAAGAAATATATTATTTTGCATATATATTTATACTTCAAAGTAATTTATATACTAAATTAGGTTTTGTTTGAGATGGTAAAATGAAAGACTTTGTAAATAAGAATACATGTTGATATGTGAAAAATGTAAAGTTAAAACATGTTGGCATACTCCTAGTTTCTCAGAACAAGAAAATGACTAATCTAAATTTCATTTCAGAATAAAACCCAAGACAAGCCACATAAAAGCAACCTAAAAATTAAACTGTCATCATATTATTTGTTTTAAAACTATGGAATAATATATCTGAGGAAGATTTCTCTCAAAATTGTTTTTCTCAATTTCAAGTAAGTAATTTATTTTGGTTAATATATTGGGGGTGAGGGGGGTGGGGGTGAGCCTTGGCATTGAAGTTGGTAAATCCTGCTCATCCTTAAGTAACAACTTAAATATCAACCTCTTTAAAGCCTTCTGTGACTCCTTTGCCCATTCTCAAAGATTATCTCCTTGGTTTTCCAAGTCTTCGTCCCCTTCCACATTGCTGTTAAAGGATCTGTTACAATGGATATTGTGTTTGTCTCTAAGAATAGTCATGTGGCACTACCTTCATGGGCCCCACCTCATACTTCTCAACCCCACTGCCTTCTGTGGCTGAGAGACCCCGAGCAAGTTATTATACTTGTGTTAGCCTTAATTTCCTCCTCTGTAAAGTGAGTTTTAATAATTTCTACAGCATAGCATTATTATGATTGAATAAGATAACCAGCAAATGTCTGGCATACATAGTAACGTAAATGTTACTTTCTTTACCTGTCTTATCTCCAGAATCTGCTACATTACCTCGTATACTGAGTACTCTTTAAAATGTTTGAATTGAAATGAAAAATGGAATTTTTGTAGCATTTATTCCTCACATTAGGAGAAACTAAAACATCTGCACATTGTGGTATGAGATTTTTTACATTTGGTTAGTGACATATCTACAGGCTAGGTAATTGCCTGTTTAAAACACTTTTCAAAAATTTGGCTATGTTTTATAAGTGGTCCATCAGGACCGGAAAAGAACCTTATTTTCCAAAGCTGTCAGTAGTGCCTTAAAAAAAAAGGTGATAGAACATGTTGAAAGTATGCATGCTAGATGTCACAGTAAAGGTGACATGTCAATAGGATTTACTGCTCTCTTCTTGTGAATTTGTAACACACACAAAAATGGAAGCCTTTGTATTTTAAACCTACTTAGGATTGTGAATGTGGACTAAATGATTTATTATTGCCCACAGCGTCACCTCTCATCACCATATATTTTCTACATACATTCCTAGGTTTTGTTTAATAACATTGTCTTTTAATTATTTATTTTTATTTATTTATTTGTTTTGAGGCAAAGTCTCACTCTGTTGCCCAGGCTGGAGTGTAGTGGCGCAATCTTGGCTCCGTGCAACCTCCACCTCCCGAGTTCAAATGATTCTCCTGCCTCAGCCTCCCAAATAGCTGGAATTACAGCCACATGCCACCACACCCGGCTAATTTTTGTATTTTTAGTAGAGATGGAATTTCACCATGTTGGCCAGGCTGGTTTCAAACTCCTGACCTCAAGTGATCTGCTCACCTTGGCCTCCCAAAGTGCCAGGATTACAGGCATGAGCCATTACCACACCCCGGCATGTCTTTTAATTTTTTAATGAAGTCACTAGAAAGATATCCAAATTAATTATGATGTCTCACACCTTAGTTAATAATGCTTAGTGTTTTGAAAATAGAAGCCATGTTATCGTAGTTAAAAGACCTTAATTTTACATCATTTTACTAAATGAGGTGGTAAACCGTTTATTAAGGACTGTGCGCCCTGTTCTAAGCGATTTAGTCTTCACAACAGTTCTATAAAATAGGACTGTTATCCCCATTTTACAGTTGAGGAAATGAGGCATAGACTTTAATTAACTTTGCCTAAAGTGATGCAGCATAATGTTTACCTCATACCATGTGAGGATTAAGTGAGAAAACATGTATTAGGCCATTACCCACTTAAACAGAAGAAACAGTGAAGCAGAATTTGAGATGTCTTCTAACACTTCCAGAATTTGATAATAGCCATTATTGAGATGTGACAGTGACCGTGAATATATTCTTATTCACATTTGTGTGTGTGTGTGTGTGTGTGTGTGAGAGAGAGAGAGAGAGAGAGATAGTAAACCCTGGTACTCTTAACCCATTTTTTTTTCTGAAGCAATTATTAATGTCTCCTCTCAAATTCATGCTCCCATTTGGACTGAATTAATGTATATGTGTTTACAGGGTGATAGTAGGATTTTAATATCAATCTGATATAAAATTTTTATAAGTTCAGTGTCATTAAATAGTATGTGGACATATTCTCATTGTGAAATTTAAAAACCAGAACAGGTAAGGGAAAAATCTTCTTTGACCACCTATTCCCCTCTCTACTTGGATCAGCTTTTGCTGTATGATAAATCTCCCCAAAACATAGTGCTGTGAAACAGTAGGCATTTGTTAGCCTAATTCTGGGCTGGGCTCAATTAAGCAATTCTGCTGCAGCTTATGTCTGGCCTTGCTGATGTGGCTGCAGTCAGCCGATGGGTCAGCTGGGAGCTGGTTGGTCTAGGATAGCTATGTCTGGATAATCCCTACTGGTTGTTTGCTTGGGTGATGGGGGCCATGTGTCTCCCACAGGCTAGGCGTGGCTCTTTCACCTGGAGGGAGTAGTAGGATTTACAGAAGTAACTAGTGACAGCAAGCCTCGTATATTTTCTGTTGTCCATAGGCCAAAGCAGATCAACATGGCCAATTCCAGAGTTGGTATGGGAGGGGTTTCCTAACCCAGTGGGGCTAATTCGGGGGCCATTACTGCAACAATCTATTATCCAACTGTTGCTGGCTAACTCATTTTTCAGGAAGCATGCGCCAGTGTGGCATTGCTCCTTTCTTGAAGTGGTGTTTATGTAAGCAATTTATTCAACAGTTCAGATAAATTTAGTTAATTCATTGTTCTTACTCGTTTTTATTCCATTTTTGTCATCCGTCAGCATTATTCTTAGTTTCATTCAACTCAACAAATACTTATTGAGTACCCATTAAGTGCATAATAAGATATCAAGAGGTGAGCAGCAGATGGAGCAGGACTACTGTGTTAATCATCCAAGTTTGTTTTATTTTGTTTTTTTGTTGTTGTTGTTTGAGATGGAGTCTCGCTCTGTTGGCCCAGGCTGGAGTGCAATGGTGTGATCTTGGCTCACTGCCACCTCCACCTCCTGGGTTCAAGCTATTCTCCCACCTCAGCCTCCTGAGTAGCTGGGATTACAGGCATGCACCACCCCACCCAGCTAATTTTTTGTATTTTTAGTAGAGACAGGGTTTCACCATTTTGGCCAGGCTGGTTTCGAACTCCTGACCTCAAATGATTCGCCCGCCTCAGCCTCCCAAAGTGCTGAGATTATACACATGAGCCACTAGGCCCGACCAGTCATCCAAGTTTTTAAAAGTGGCCTACCTGTCTGCTTCATTATGTGAACAGAATTCTATAAAAGTAGAAAACTTTAACAATTTTTTGAGAATGACCAACAGCCCACACCAGGCTAAATATATCTTACATGCTACATTTTTAAACATCTTACAAGGATTTCTTCAAATGAGAAAAACTAATACAGAGGTTGTTTTGATCTGTACTCCCACCAGCAATAGGAGACTTTTTCCATGTCTTCATCAAGATTATGTTCTCAAATGTTTTGATCATTGCCAATCTAATAGACATAAAATGGATCTCAGTGTAGTTTTAATTTGCATTCCTTTTGTTATGAGTGAGATTGAGTGTTTTTTCATATGCTTGAGAGGCACTTAATGGTATTTCCTTATCAGCGTACTGTTTATCTTTTACCCATTTTCCTGTTGAGACTCTTGGTCTTTTCCTTACTGATTCCAAAGAGCCTTCATATATTAGTAAAGTTCATCTCCATCTGTAAATTGAGTTCCAAATGTTTTCCTCCGTTAGGTCTTATGGTAGATTACTTTTTATTTAAGTAGTATCTTTTTTCATTTCATAAATAATCTTTATATCTGAATTAGGCTTTTAAATCACATTTAGATGAAGTTAAGTTCAAGTATTAGGCATGGGAATGGAAGGAAAAGATCCTGGCATTATCAAATCTTTTGTAGAGAACTTTTTAAAACTCTTGATAGTTAAAATGAAAAACTTCAAAAGGATCCTGTCTTTGATTTATTTTTTCCTCTTCTACGTTTGGTTTTATTATGACATCAGTCCTTTTGACCGGGCAGTCCAAGGATCATAGTCTCTGGAAGGCTGTTTTTAGATGATGAGATTGTATAGTATAGATGGAAAATACTCTGTGTCACTTAGAAGAAATCGTTAATAATGTTGCTTTGAGTCTTGTTAATTTCATTGTGTGTGTGTGTGTTTGTGTGTGTGATGTGTATAAAACATGCATAGATGATGGTAGTGCTTCTAGCAATGCTCTACTCTTACGTACAGTCTTCCCTCAGTGTCCATCCCTTAGTATCTGTGGGGGATTTGTTGCAGGAATCCCCGAGGATATAAAAATCCATAGATGCTCAAATCCCTTATATAAAATGGTGTAGTATTTGCATAAAATAACCTAAGCATATTCTCCTATATAGTACTTCAAATTATCACTTACACCTAATACATTGTAAATGCTATGTAATAGCTGTGATACTGTATTATTTAAGGTAATAATAACAAGGAAAAAAGTTTGTACGCGTTCAGTACAGATGCAACTCTTTCCCTGAGTATTTTTGATCCGTGGTTGGTTGAATCCACAGATGTGGAACCCATGGATATGGAGCGCCAGCTATATAATTTTCAATCTGTTCAGCCAACCTTAGCCTAATCAACCACATGGGTATGTTAGGATGGCTAGATTAGGCTAGCCATTAGCAGTGAACCACTTAAAAGAAAAACACACAGAATGTAGACTTTTTTGAGAATGCAGTAATGCTACCTACTGCCCAAATAATATCCTAGATTTTTTCTGAGATTGTGGGAAGCCAGGAAGAAGGTGGCAGAGACATCTGTGACCTCCTGTGCCACATCTGACATGAAGTACTTTGACCTTTTCCCTTGACTTTTGTATAAAAAGGTATTAGAAAACTGCGAGGCTGGACAGATTATCATGTTTTGAGTAATTTAATGTAATTTTAAACATTTTAAAGTTGTCAAACCCTTTCTTCTTACATAATTTTACCCAGCCGCATCAAAAACAAATAGGAATCCGTAAGTGATTGGTGGGGCATGGCAGAAAGCCAGTTTTTACCATGCCTTATATAGTTTTTAGTTTTTCAAAGTTATTGATGTATTCTTTAGCGTCTGCTTTGTTATTAACATCTTTATACATGTTTCACTGAAAATTGAAAGGAAGTTTTTCATTTAATACCAAATTACTGACTTACTGTTATTTTCTTGGTTAATGCTTTTTAAACAGTTTAAAATTTCTTTTTTCTAATTTTATTTTATTTTTTGAGATGGAGTCTCACTGTGTCGCCCAGGCTAGAGTGCTGTGGTGTGATCTCGGCTCACTGCAACCTCCATCTCCTGGGTTCAAGCGATTTTCGTGCTTCAGCCTCCCAAGTAGCTGGGATTACAGGCATGTGCCACCACACCATAACTGTCTAATTTTTGTATGTTTCATAGAGACGGGGTTTCGCCATGTTGGCCAGGCTGGTCTTGAACTCCTGACTTCAGGTGATCTGCCCATCTCAGCCCCTCAAAGTGCTGGGATTACAGGCACGAGCCACCTCGCCTGGCCCAATTTTAACATTTCCGAGGTTGTAATGTGTCTCACAATATGTACATTTAATACAGTAATTTTCCCTCCTGAAAAGCTGATATTAAACTGATAGGACATTTGTAATCAGTGACTTCTTAGAGAAAACATGACATTTTAAAATTCCTCTATGTGCTTTTTTTTAAAAAAAAAATCTAATGTGTCATGGAATGGGTTTGCTTCCCAAATAAACATTTGTCCTTCATTTTTGCCTTGCATCTGTAATTGTTTTAAATTTGTATATTTTGATGTGTTGTTTGGCACATCCCAGCTTCATGACTGATAAGTCTTTTATCACAGTGCTTTTCAAATTATTTGTGGTGAAGAATCAGGTTTTTTTCCCCTGATACTTCTTTAAAATACATTAAAAATGAATTACTAGAAAAATGAAATAAATGAAATGAGAATAACTGACAAAATAGTAATACAACCTCCATTTTTAAAAATTATTTTATTTAACAGGTATAGAATTTCCCTGTCAGACTGCTGTAAGAGTTTCTAAATGCTAAGTTTTGAGCTTTGTAGTTGTCTTGTTGCATAGCTGTAGCAAACAGCTAGTTCATAGATGGCATTTGAGTAGCACTGTAGAGATCTTTTTAGCAATATAAAAAGACTAATTCATTTCTTCTTAAAATCTTTTTGTCCTGTGTCAAAATTATTATTCGTATTTCCTTTCAGTTTGACTATTTCTGTGATATATTGTGTAAATCATTTTTCATCACTATTTTTAATCCTTTTATGTCACTTCAGTTTTAAACCCATCTGAAGATATTTTAACAGGGAGATTTTAAACAAAGGTTTTTTTTTGTTTTTTTTGTTTTTTTTTTTTGGTTTTTGTGTTTGAGACAGAGTCTCGCTCCGTTGCCCAGGCCAGAGTGCTCTGGCGCGATCTCAGCTCACTGCAACCTCCGCCTCCTTGGTTCAAGCAATTCTCCTGCCTTAGCCTCCCGAGTGACTGAGATTACATTCGCGTACCACACGTCCAGCTAATTTTGAATTTTTAGAAGAGATGGGGTTTCACCATGTCGGTCTGGCTTGTTTCGAACTCCTGACCTCAAGTGATCCGCCTGCCTCAGCCTCCCAAAGTGCTAGGATTATAGGTGTGAGCCACTGCGCTCAGCCAACAAAATTTGCTATAATTGAGGTTGGATTTTGCTTTTTACTCTTGTAATTTTATATTTTTACAATAACTTGGCTGGGTGCCGTGGCTCATGCCTGTAATCACAGCACTTTGGGAGGCTGAGGCAGGTGGATCACCTGAGGTCAAGAGTTTGAGACCAGCCTGGCCAACATGGCAAAATCCCGTCTCTACTAAAAGTGCAAAAATTAGCTGGACGTGATGGTGCATGCCTGTAATCCTGGCTACTTAGGGGGCTGAGGCAGGAGAATCACTTGAAACCGGGAGGCAGAGGTTGCAGTGAGCTGAGATCGCGCCATTGCACTCTAGCTCAACAAGAGAAACTCCATCTCAAAAAAAAAAAAAAACCAAATAAATAAAAATAACTTTATTTTACCCTTTCCTTTAGTGTGTGGCTTTTGCAGCATAGACCGTTTTATTTGTTTTCCTTTTTTTTTTTCAAGACCGAGTCTTGCTGTGTCACCCGGGCTGGAGTGCAGTGGTGTGATCATGGCTCACAGCAACCTCTGCCTCCCGGGTTCAAGCAATTCTTCTGCCTCAGCCTCCCGAGTAGCTGGGGCTATAGGCACATGCTGCCATGTCCAGCTAGTTTTTTGTATTTTAGTAGAGATGGGGTTTCACTGTGTTGCCCAGGCTGGTCTTGAACTCCTGAGCTCAGGCAGTCCACCTGTCTAGGCCTCCTAAAGTGCAAGGGTTACAGGCGTGAGCCACCATGCCTGGCCATGTTTTCCTTTTTGGAAAACATTGATAACAGAACTCATTTTAAAAAGCGTATGTACCAAAATGTAGTTTTTTTTATTGTTGTTTCTATTCATTTCTTTTTTCTTATTTCCTAAGAGTTCCATTTATATCTTAGACTGCATATAAGTCTGTCTTTTTATTTCTTCCTCTATGTATGTTATTGAGAACACACAGCATATACTTTTCACATTTTTTCTGTTTCTAAATGTAAATTATCACAGATTCTTTCCTTTGGCATTTTTAAGAAGATGTTTTGTCTATGCTGCTGAATGTTTGTTTAGGTCCCATTCCATACATATCTGTCTATGAACAAGGGCTATTTTTCCAGGCTTAGTGTTTGCCAGTAGGTAGGGTATGGCAAGTTCACTTTAATCATCTTTATTTTCTGCTTATAAAAAGATAGAATTGCCTTCCCTAGCATAAAGAACTAATGATCGTATACGACCCACTTAGATGAAAACATTCATTTAGTGTACCTCTACTGGATTGAGGTTTAAGGTTTTTTCCGCTTTTCTCATTGCACGGTTCTCTGGTATATGGGAACTAACATATTTATGGATAACCTGAAACAGTGTTTTGTTTTGTTTTTAAATTTGTTATTTATTTATTTATTTATTTTACCAGAACGTTGCATGAAAGCCTCCAGGTTGTTAAAGGCCCTTAGGACTTTTAGTGATTTAATCAGTGATGGGAGCTAATTCATTTATTTAGATTTTGGATGCTATTTAACATGCCAGGATTAAGACAGCTATGCTGCGTCAATTATGTTGATATTGGTTGTTTTTAGAGTAGATGAACAGAGGTATTAAGTGAGAGAGTATGACCTTAGATGTCTTAGAAAATTTTTAATAGGGGACTGGTTTCTGTTGGAGCAGACCGTGTCCCCAAGGTAGAGAATAGAGTTATACAGTAAGTCCTCGCTTAATGTCCATGACAGGTTCTTGGAAATTGTGACTTTAAGTGAAATGACATATAATGAAACCATTTTTTTCTCATTGTTATAATAAAATGAAGTTGAACAAAATGTCATTTGGAGATCTGCTACAAAGTTTTTCTTAAAGTTTAGGTTTCCAAGAACCTATCGACAAAGTTAAGTGAAAATTTACTGTATGTCTTAAATATTTTAGTGAAAAATTGGGAGAAGGATTATTCTGTATTTCATCAATTCTGAGAAGTATATTTTCCCTCCTTGTGCATCTCAGTAATTGGGATATGTCTTACAATCAGTAGTGGACCATATTTACTTAACAGCACTTTTCTTAGAACAAAAATTAATGATGTCATAATCACTAGCATCTTGGATTCAGTGAAATATATTAATAGTTGTTTAGCTTAGTGCCATTCTAAATTGCATCTCTTTATTTGTTGTAACATTAACCTTTCTTCTCTTCGGACAGTTTGGGCCTTGGGTTAACTTCCTAGCTTTGTTCACTTGGAAGCTTGATAAGGTAGAATATCGGTTGTATAACCAAGCACAATTGCTTATGGTAATAATGACTCATGATTACGAAATTGCGTAAGGACCAGAGGAGGACTGTGAATGAATTGTAAATACTGGTAGTTACACCGTTAACAGCTTTGGACTTCCCTGAGTTTGATAACTCTTGCAACTAAGCAAATCTGTTGCTGAAGCTCAGGAAGCTATGCCTAGGAGACTGGAGATATTGGTTGCTATTTGGTACCTGTAAGCTAGAGTAGCTACTGCAAGGACCTTATGCTCTCATTCTCTTACACTTGATCTGCCACCTGAGAGGGCCAAAGAGACTAGCCCCCGAATTGCAGTGAGGACTCCTGCCTGACATGTTAAGTATAACCAACCTGTTTGGGTTATGTGAGTCTCGGTGTCTAGTTAGGCCTAACGGGGTGTTGTACTTACATTCTGTGGCTTTATTTATTTTGTTTTTAATATTTGCTGAGTGAATCTATATTTACTATTCGTCATAAGAATTTTAAATTATAAATATGAGCACATCTCTACTAAGTAATGCCAAATTGTTTTCCAAAGTGATCATACCAACCTATACTCCCACCAGAAGTGTGAGTTTCTGATGTTCCACATCTTCACCAATATTTAGGATTGTGAGACTTAAGTTTTAAATTAGGAATTAATTTAAAACATCTCATTGTGGGTTTGTACATTTTTCATCACTAGTGAGAGATTGAGTTTTTCCATATGTTTGTAGCCTACTCGTTCTATAAAATACTGAGAGATGTGTTGAAGTCTCCAACTTAATAGATTAATCTATTTCTCTTTCCAGTTCTATCAGTTTTTGCTTCATGTATTTTGAAAGTTTGTTAGATCCATATGTATTTCAGATTGGTATGCCTTTCTGGCGGAACAGCCTCTTTATCTCTGGTAATATTCCTTGTTCTGAAATCTTCTTTGCCTTGTATTAATATAACCACTTCAGCTTTCTTTTGATTGGTATTTACATGGTATATCATGTCAAAAACTGAAGTTTGCCACGAATTTCATAGATGCTAGCAATAGACATGAGATTTCCATCTCTCCATTTTATCACTTATTAATAAGGAGTAACTGGGGAGATGGTTGCAGGCCAGATACTGAGAAGCAGGTTCAAAGGCAACTACCTCAACAGAGACCCATGGAGAATTGTCTCCCGACATATTTTTTCTGTTTTTGTTTTTTGTTTTACTTTCACTTTTAACCTATCTGTATCTTTACACTTAATATGGGTTTCTTATAGGCAGCATATAGATGGGCTTACTTGTTTATCCAGTCTGATAATCTCTGTCTTTCATTTTGACATGTCTCTTTTATTTAGTGTGTTTAGATTGTTTATATTTATCGACATTGGTAATATGGTTGGATTAAAATCTACCACCGTGCTATCTGGTTTATGTTAGTCTATCTGTTCTTTTTTTCTTTTGGATTACTTGGATTTAAAAAAAAAAAATTCCATTTCTCTCCGCTGTTTGCTTATTTATTTATATCTCTTTCTGAAATTTGCTTAGTGGTTGCCCTAGGGTTTGCTATATATTTGTAATTAATCACAGTTTTCTTGATACAATAATACATAGCTTTATATGTAGTATTAGTAGGACCTTATAGTTCTATACTCCCATTTCTCCTCTTCATCTTTTGTGTTTTTGTTGTCATACATTTTACTTACATATATATGCAATCAACATACAATACATTACTGCTCTAAGACTTTACAGTATATTGCTATAGATTTTATTGAACTGTTCATGTAGGTTATAATAAATCTATTTTTAAAAAATGTCTTCAATAATAAATTAGCTTACTGTAACTTTTACTTTATTAACTTCTTAGTTTTTTAAACTTTTTGACTCATAGTAACTTAGCTTAAAATGAATACATTGTACAGCTGTACAAAAGTATGTCCTCATTCTGTAAGCTTTTTTCTATTTAAAAATTTTTAATTTTTACTTTTAAAACTTTTGTTAAAAACTAAGACACAAATACATTAGCCCTAGGCCCACAGAGAGTCAAGCTATAAATATCACTGTCTTCCACTTCCACATCTTGTCTGGAAGGTCTTCAGGGAAAATTACACACATGGAACTGCCATCTCCTATGATAACAATTCCTTCTTCTGTAATATCTCCTGAAGGACTTACCTGAGGCTGTTTTACAGTTAACTTTCCTTTTTATGTAAGTAGGAGTACATTCTAAAATAATGATAAAGTATATAATAAATACATAAGCTAGTAACTGTTACCATGATCAAGTATTATGTACTTAACATAATTGTATATGCTATACTTTTATACAACTGGCAGCGTAGGTTTGTTTACACCAGCTTCACCACAAACACATGAGTAACTCATTGTATTACAATGTTAGTACAACTAGGATGTCCCTAGGTGATAGGAATTTTTCAGCTTCATTATAATCTTATGGGACCACCATTATATATGTGGCCCCTTGTCGATTAAATATCATTATGCAGTACATGACTGCATTTTTGCTTTAGAGACAGTTATCTTTTAGAGCAATTGCAAATAAGAAAAATATGAAGTTTTGTATTTACTTTCATTTATACCGTTTATACTGTTGTTCATGTCTTTGTATAGATCCAAGTTTTCTGTCTGGTATCATTCTGTCTACCTGAAGAACTTTTAACATTTCTTATAGGCCAAGTCTGCTAATAATAAATTATTTTTTTTCTCTCAAAAAGACTTTATTTTTCTAAAATATTCTTGCTGAATATAGAATTCTGGATTGCCTTTTTGTTCTTTCAGTACTTAAAAGATGTCACTGTACTGTTTGTTATATGGCTTTTACATATATATTTTTATTTGAATTAAATTTTTTTTCTTTTTCCGCTTTTATTTTAGATTCCGGGTGTACCTTGCAGGTTTGTTACAAAGCTATATTGCATAATGCTGAGGTTTGAAGTACGATTGAACCCGCCACCTAGGAAGTGAGCAGAGTACTCAATAGGTAGTTTTTCCATCCTTGCCTCCCTCTCCCATCTTGTATTCTCCAGTGTCTATTTGTTCCCATCTTAATGTCCATATGTACTCACTGTTTGGCTGCCACTTGTAAGTGAGAACATGTGGTATTTGGTTTTCTGTTTCTCCATTAGTTTGCTTAGGATAATGGCCCCCAACTGCATCCGTGTTGTTGCAAAGGACATGATTTTGTTCTTTCTGTGGCTGTGTAGTATTCCATGGTGTATACGTACCACATTTTCTTTATCTCATTTACTGTTGATGGACACCTGTGTTGATTCCATGTCTTTGCTGTTGTGAATAGTGCTGTGGTGAACACATGGGTGCATGTGTCTTTTTGGTAGAATGATATATTTTTCTTTGGGTATATACCCAGTAATGGGATTGCTAGGTTAAATAGTAGTTCTATTTTGTGTTCTTTTAGAAATCTCCAAGCTGCTCTCCACAGTGGCTGAACTAAGTTACGTTCCCACCAATAGTGTAAAAGTGTTCCCTTTTCTCAACAGCCCCACTGAGATCTGTTATTTATTGACTTTTTAACAAAAGCTATTCTGACTGGTATGAGACAGTATTTCAATTGTGGTTTTGATTTGCATTTCTCTGATGATTAGTGATGAGCATTTTTTCAATATGTTTTTTGGCCACTTGTATGTCTTCTTTTGAGAAGTGTCTGTTCATGTCCTTTGCTTACATTTTAATGGGATTATTTGTTTTTTACTTGTTGATTTAAGTTCCTTATAAATTCTGGATATTAGGCCTTTGTCATAGTTTATGAATTTTTTCTTCCATTCTGTAGATTATCTGTTTACTCTGTTAATAGTTTCTCTTGCTGTATAGAAGCTCTTAGGTCCTACTTGTCAGTTTTTGGTTTTGTTGCAATTGTTTTTGAGCACTTAGCCATAAATTCTTCGACAGGGCTGATGTCGAGAAAAGTATTTCCTAGGTTTTCTTCTAGGATTTTTGTAGTTTTAGGTCTTACAGTTATGTTTTTAATCCATCTTGAGTTAATTTTTGTATATGGTGATAGGTAAGAGTCCAGTTTCATTCTTCTGCATATGGCTAGCCAGTTATCCCAGCACCATATATTGAATAGGGAGTTTTTCCTCATTGCTTATTTTTGTCAGCTTTGTTGAACATCAGATGGTTGTAGGTGTGTGGCTTTATTTCTGGGTTCTCTATTCTGTTTTATTGGTCCATTTATCCTTTTTGTACCAGTACCATGCTGTTTTGGTTACTGTAGCTTTGTAGTGTAGTTTGAAGTTGAGTAATGTGATGCCTCCGGGTTTTTTCTTTTTGGTTAGGATTGCTTTAGCTGTTTGGGCTCTTTTTTGGTTCCATATGAATTTTAGAACAGTTTTTTCTGATTCTGTGAAAAATGATATTGGTAATTTGATAGGAATAATGCTGAATCTGCAAATTACTTTGGGCAGTATAGTCATTTTAATGATACTGATTCTTCCAATCCATGAGCATGAAATATGTTTCCATTTGTGTGTGTCATTTCTGATTCTTTAAGCAGTGTTTTGTAGTTCTTGTAGACATCTTTCACTACTTTCACTAGATGTATTCCTAGGTATTTTCTTTTTTGTGTGGCTCTTGTAAATGGAATTGTGTTCTTGATTTGGCTCTTAGCCTGAAGGTTATTGTTATGTAGAAATGCTACTGATTTTTTACATTGATTTTTGTATCCTAAAACTTGACTGAAGTTGTTTATCAGTTCAAGGAGCCTTTTGGCGGAGTCTTTAGAGCTTTCTGGTATAGAATTATACCATTAGCAAAGAAAGATAGTTTGACTTCTTCTTTTCCTATTTGGATACCTTTTATTTCTTTTTCTTGCATGTTTACTCTGGCTAGGACTTCCATTACTATGTTGAGTAAGAGTGATGAAAGTGAGCATCATTGTCTTCTTCCATTTCTCAAGGAGAATGTTTCTAGGCTTTGCCCATCCAGTATCATGTTGACTGTGGGTGTGTCATAAATGGCTCTTAGATATATTCCTTTGATACTTAGTTTATTGAGGGGTTTTATCATGAAGGGATGTTGGATTTTATCAAAAGCTTTTTCTGCTTCTATTGAGATGGTTATATCGTTTTTCTTTTTAATTCTGTTTATGTGGTGAATCACAATGATTGATTTGCATATGTTGAACCAACCTTGCATCCCAGGAATAAAGTCTACTTGATTATGGTGAATTAAGTTTTAGATGTGCTGATGGATTTGGTTTGCTGGTATTTTGTTGAGATTTTTTGCATCTATTACATATTTTTGTCATTTGTCTTTGATTCTTTGCATTTAGTGTCCTTTGTTCATTTAATTTATTTTTCTTTTGGCTGTCTTTAAGAATTTCTCTATGATGTATCTTTATTTTGAATGTGATGTGTCTGTTTTGTTGGTTTGTTTGGTCTTCTCTGAGTTTTTTGGTTCTGTGGTTTAGCATCTTTTATTTAATTTGGAAAATTCTTAGCCATTATCTCTTCATGTATTTCATTTGACCTGTTCTCTCTTCTTCTCTTTCTGTGATTTCAATTGCAGGTATATGGGCCATTTAATAATTGTCTCATTGCTCTTGTATGCTTTGTTCTGCTTTCATTTTTGTTTTTTTAATACTTGTTTTTTTTTTCTAACGTGATGAGATTTTTCAGGGAGATTACCTTGATGATAACGGTTATTGTTGCTGTTCCTGAAGCATCAATTATTTCAAAAGATGAAGCTATATTTTAGAGACACAGGCTTCTTGAGATCTTTCAGATTATTAGTAAAATATAAGTTTATGATAATCTTTTTCCCAACTAAAAGCAATGTGCTTAGATTTAGGGACCATGAGATAATAGCCTGGGGTTGTGGCTATTGTTGTGAAGATAAAATGTAATGTAATAACTCTAATGACTTATGAACTAAGCTATGTTTTTAGTTTTCTATATCAAAATATTTTCTTATTTTTCTGTTAGATCACTTGAATGTCATTTGATTGTCTTCTGAATTATGCTCGTTATTATACTGTTATATATTTAATTTGGAATAAAGAGTATTACCTATTATCAAGTAGCTAGACCTAGATGTTTTTATTTTTCTCTCCTATAACTATGTAGAATTAAATAGACTTGAGGTACAATACAATTAAGGAATTAACAATAATTTTTTTTTTTCTGGAGTGTGTTAACTTGAGTTTATGTTAAGAAAGTGGTTTGGAAGTATAAATTGGATGCCTTTTAAAGAAAGATTTTTGTAATGCATAAAATATTTAAGACCACTAAAAGGTAATAAACTGAATTAGTATAAACAAAACAAACTTAAAACTTGGAAATATCAAAGTGTAGAGATTTTTTTGAGTAGATTCAGACTTTTTGAACTACTAAAAGTGATGAATGAGAGTTATTCTGGTTTCCTCTTAAAATTATATGGTAGTCAAGTGAAATGAATATTACCTGCAAAGGAAAGCAAGATACGCTTCTATTAAATTTACATCAATTCAGGTGTGTCAGATTTACCAAAGATTCTTTGGGTATGTCTGATTCCAGTGTCTAAAAGTTTAATCATAGAAAACCTTATATTTGAAATCTGAAGTTTAATATTGTGGAATGAGTATTACTATCTGAGAAAAGATTGTTTTGGGGCAACTAGTTATTATATGCATTTTTAAATGTGATCTCTGCTTTACCTAATAGGATTCATTGTCATGGTACATTATACTCTACAGAGAGGAAAGTGTTTTGTTTGACCCATGTTTCAGTAGCTGGCAGATTTTGAGATGGGGACATCTCCAAGTTGATATTGGAGAACAGCCACAAGAAAAGACAAGGAGCCAAATCCATGAAGCATTTGCTTTTTTGGCAGAAAGCCTCAGTATTTATATACAGATTTTTTCTTTAAAATTGAAGTAAACTGGATTATGGACAGTTTCTTGTTTAGTGTGTTAAATTCCCACTACATCCCCAGCACGTACTTGAGAACAGAGGGTCAAGCTTCTGTTGACAACTGTTAACTCTTTCTGGCACTCCTTTTGCAGTTGTAGAACAGGAACAAGGAATTGTTTTTCCTCTGGTAGAAAGGAAGACTGACTCTAAAATTACTTAAAGGTATAGTTGTGTGTTGCTTAACGACAGGGATATGTTCTGAGAAATGCATTGGTAGGCGATTTTGTCATTGTGTGAACATCATGGAGTATACTACACAAACCTAGAAAAAATACATATAAATAAAAATATATTTGTATATTACATTAGAAAACTAAATGTCCCAGCACCATTACTGAATATCAGCCATTTCCCCTACTTGATCTGCAGTGTCAATATCAAGTGCCATATATGAGGTTTCGATATGATGCTCTGTTATAATCTTAAGGAACCACCATTGCATGTGCATTCCATCTTGACTGAAACATTGTTATGTGGCACAGGATTGTAATTGGAGCCCTGATTCCACACACCCACACATATATGAAAGAAAAGTGAAAATGGCATTGTGTTCTTTTATCCTAATATGTTTTTCTCAATAATTTTTAATACATTATGGGGCTTTGGTAGATATTTACTGAAGAAGAGAAATTATTTCTTCTTATTTAATCATAAACAGGTGACAATCACTTACATGTAGATTGTGGACTTTCAAGTCCATTCTCTGTCCATTTCCATGGTTACTGCTTTAATTTAGGTGTCATTATTTTTGCATGGATCATCATAATAACCTCTCAGTTTGTCTCTAACTTTACCTGTTTTCAAATTCAGCCCTTATATATTTTAGATTATAGCCCTGGCCTATAATCTAAAATAAAACTCCAGACAATATAAAGTTTTTTCATGATCGAGCACCTGCCTACCTTTTCAGCGTCATCTTCTGCTTCTTCCTCAAGCACTTTGCTTTTCAGTCTGAACTGCTTGCTGTTGCTCAAATGTATATACCTCATGACTTTGCATGTGCTGTTAGCTTAATGAAAGCAGGTACCTTGGCTGTCCTAGGTGTTCAGTGTCTGGTGTGGTGTCATCCCTTATGAAATGACTGAATGCCATTCCTCTGGATGGAATGGCCTTTTCTACTGGTGAATTCTTCACACTTCAAGACTGCCCTGAGACATCATCTACACTGTGAAGCCTCTCCCGACTTCCCTTAGTCATATCAGTCCTTTGTGCCACCATTGTACTTTGTATCCCTGTTAAAGCAGTTATCACATTAACTTGAAAGATTTTTTGTTTGTTTTTAACATGTCTGACTTGCCTCTTAAGAGTGTGCGTTTCATGAGGGCAGATTCAGTATGCTGCCAGTCTTTGTGTCCTTAGTGCTTACTGCCTACACATGCATTAAAAATTGGAAAAAACAGCCGGGCGCGGTGGCTCACGCCTGTAATCTCAACACTTTGGGAGGCTGAGGTGGGTGGATCACCTGAGGTTGGGAGTTTGAGACCAGTGTGACCAACATGGAGAAACCCCGTCTCTACTAAAAATACAAAATTAGCCAGGTATGGTGGTACATGCCTGTAATCCCAGCTACTTGGGAGGCTGAGGCAGGAGAATCGCTTGAACCTGGGAGGTGGAAGTGTGGTGAGCTGAGATCGTGCCATTGCATTCCAGCCTGGGCAACAAGAGCGAAACTCCGTCTCAAAAAAAATTAGAAAAAAAACTCAGGAAGGAAGGACAAATACATGATTCCACTTATATGAGATACCTACAATAGTCAAATTTATAGAGAACAAACAATAGAATAGTGTTTACCGAGGGTGGGGTGGAGGAGGAATGGGGATTTATTATTATTTAATGGGTACAGAGTTTGTTTGGGATGATGGGAAAGTTCTGGAGATGGATAATGGTGATGGTTACACAATAATGTGAATGTACTTAATGCCACTGAATTGTATACCCAAAAAGGGTTAAAATGGTAAATTTTACGTATATTTTACCACATTTAAAAAAAAGACAAAATTCATGAAGGTAAGGACCTTGGCCTGTTTACTCAGCTTTGTTTTCTGTAGTTCCTAACATTGTTTTGTTTTATTGTTAAATTGTTTTCTTTTGACATGGTAGTACTTGATTTTTTTAAATGTTTGAAATTGGGTCCAGCACAGTAGCTCAAGCCTGTAATCCCTGCACTTCAGGAAGCTAAGGCAGGAGGATTGCTTCAGGCTGGGTGTTAGAGACGCGCCTGGACAACATAGTGAGACCCTGTCTCTATTATTTAAAAAAAAAAGTTTGAAATTAAATTGTGTGTAAGCCCATGGGATATTGTCTAAGAAACCAACTCAATTTATAAAGTAAGGGAGGAAACATAGCACATAACTTTAATTTTTTTATTTTTTAGTTTTTTGAGACTGAGTCTTGCCCTGTAGCCCAGGCTGGAGTGCAATGGCATGATCTTAGCACACTGCAACCTCTGCCTCCCAGGTTCAAGCCATTCTCTTGCCTCAGCCTCCCAGGTAGCTGAGACTACAGGCATGCGCCACCACGCCTGGCTAATTTTTTTGTATTTTTAGTAGAGATGGGGTTTCACCTTGCTGGCCAGGCTGGTCTCGAACTCCTGACCTCAAGTGATCTACCCGCCTCAGCCTCCCAAAGTGCTGGGATTATAGACGTGAGCCACCGCACCCAGCCATAGCACATAACTTTAAAATATCACATATTTAAAGGAAATATTCTTGTGATAATATAAATATTAACTAAAATTAATAACTAAAGTGGTTGTCACCTGCTACTAAGCAGTATATAGTGGTAAAAGAGAGGCAGTATGGCATTGTGAGACTTCAGGCTTGGTAAGGTCAAAAAGTCTTTTTCACCTGCTTAGAATGATCTTCCTATCCAAGTCCAGGATGACTGGGGAGCAGTATAACTTTGAGTATCTCTTATGTTCTAGATAATCTCATTTGAGCCCACTACGTCTCCATGAAATGGAGATACCTCTATTTTCCTATAAGGAAAGCATACGTGCTATTGAATACTATCAACCTGGCATAATTGCAAACCCAGTTGATATATATGTGTGAGTACACACGTGTACATTAGAACTTCTAATAAAGTCGTTCTGTGAGACTAAATTTGCAAAATAATTTATTTGGAAACAGCTTAAAATGGGGTCTTATTTTTACCTAAGAGTGTGTGATGGATGGAGTAGGTCTGGGGTGGTGCCTAGAAATATGTTGATGCCTGTGATTTAGGTAACCCTTAGAATCTACTGTAAGAAATACTGTTTTGATAAAGCAGGTGATATTTTGGATTGATGAAGGTCTCTTTTAGAATCAGATTGTTCTTATTATTGAATGGTTAAAATATATATTTATACATTACATTACTATATATTAAAATATGTAAAGAATGACATTGTTTTTTGTCTTGACTGCATAATTCTTGTCAATTTCTTGCTCTTTCCAGTGATTTCCACATTTTTACTTTCCTACCTATTACTATTTTCTGTCAGGTGTTGATAAATTCTGGTGAGTGACAGGTAATATGAGGGGCAAATATTTTTATTCCCCTGTTCTTTTTCTTTAATCACTTTTATTGAGGTATAATTTACATATAGTAAAATGGACCAATTAGATGAGTTATGACAAACGTATGCCGTCATATAACCATCATCACCACAGTCATGGTGTATAAAATATGTCTATCACCCTAAAAAGTTACCTTGTGCTCCTTTTAGTAAAACCTCTGTCGCTATTCCTGGTCCCTCACAACCACTTATCTGCTACATCACTGTAATCACTTATAGTTTTGCCATTTCTAGAATTTCATATAAATGGAACCATGTGTTATGTAGTTAAGTGTCATCCACATTGTCGTATGAATTAATTTTTTTTTAATTGCAGAGTTGTATTCCATTATATGGATATACCATTCACTGGGTGCTGAACATTTGGATTGTTTCCAGTTTGAGCTATTATGAATAAAGTATTTATGTACAAGTCTCTGTGATTATATACTTTCATTTCTCTTATAAATACTTAGGAGTGGGATTGTTGGGTTAAATGGTAAGTTTACTTCATAAGAAACAGCCAGATTTTTTTTCCCAGTGTGGCTGTACCATTTTGCATTAGCTCCAACAACTTATGGGAGGTCCAGTTTCTCCTACCCTCTCCAGCGTTTGTTTATATTCAGTCTTTTAAAATTCTGTCTTTTCTAATGAAAGTGTAATGATATCTCATTGTGGTTTTAATTTTCATTTCCCTAAGGTCTAAGAATCTGAACATCTTTTTATGTGTGTATTTGCCATTCACCTATCTTCTTTGGTGAAGTATCCAAATCTTTTTTACAAAATTGAGTTGTTTTTCTTCTTGTTGAGTTGAAAGGGTTCTTTATTTATTCTGGACTCAAGTCCTTTATCAGATACATGTTTTGCAGATATTTTCTCCCAATCTGTAGCTTGCATTCTTATTTTTCTAGTGGTATCTTTTGAAGAATAAAGGTTTTAAACTATGATAAAGTGCAATTTATCTTTTTTTTTTTCCTTTCGTGATTCATACTTTTTGGTGACCTAAAAAATCTTTGCCTAACCTAAAATATCAAATGTTTTCTGTTTTCTTGTAGAAGTTTATGTCCTCTGTTCTTACCAGATTGTGGTTTGATTTCTAAGTTATCATTAGGTACTTCTTTTTAGAAGTATTAATGGAGATTATTTTGATAGGCTTTTTAAGCTGTGAGGTAGCTTTATAAAAATTCCCTTCAGTATTGGGCCCAAAATTTGCTTTAAATATAGGCAGAGTATCAGTAGAAGGCAACACAGAGCTATTCTGCGCCCTAGGATTTTAATTTCTGACCTCCTGGTTATAGTTGGTATCTGCCCAGGGATAATTGCTCTTAGGGTGACACTTCTAACATGTAAGCCAGCCTGTCAAAAGTGTACCTAAAAGTTCTCTTTCAGTCATTTTCTGAGTTACTGATAGGAACATAGGTTCTGTGTGAATCAGACCTGAGAGGATTATGAATGTTATAGAATGCCTTTTGTTAGGGAATTTAAGCCCAGTAGAAGTTGGGAAAGTGACAGATTTATATAAATACGAGTGACAAAACCAGTTAAAATGTTCTGACTCAACTCGAAATATGTTGGACTATATAATAAATATAATATTGTGAGATATTCTGAACTAGACTCAACTCTGCTCTGGCTTTCCTTCCTTGTAATTCCATTACTTGGACCCTTTCCCCCTTTTCTTCTGTGGCCTCTGGCAATTTGGCTTCTTACACTTAGAACTTAACTAACACCCAGCTCAGACCCACGGCATCCCCTTACACTTCTTGAAGAACTGTGAACCTATAATGTTTTTTATGGAAACTCATTATGATTCTGTCTCCTTTCTGCCTTATCACATGTGTGGAATAAATTTCATAAACAAATAGCTTCTCTGGTTCTTTCTGTTGTGAGCTGACTAGGATAGTTTATAGGTAATACCTCATACCACTTTTCTGCATAACACAGACTGGTTGGTTGTCTTTCCCAGCCAAAACAGCATAAGCAACAGATTGGACAAAAGCAGATACGATAACCCAGCTTTCTCTTCTGAAACCCAGACGTTAGAGTGATTTACAAAAATGTAAAACAATTTCTGTCTTTTCACAGTTTTTTTCTTTAATTATCCAAATGTGCAGCTTTTCTCATTACTTTCTTCCTCTGCATAATATATAATAGTTTGCTCTTGTAGTACCATTTTAAGCCCATACTTTTCTACCTTTTTTATTTTGTTTTTTTTGGTAATTGTATATAGCACTTACCCTCCACTGCAGGAACTTAAATTATACATACATAAGCCTGCTTAAAGTTGTAACATAGGATACTAATGTTTTGTTCTTTTTTTTTTTTTTGAGACAGGGTCTTGCTCTGTCACCCAGGCTGGAGTGCAATGGCACAAGCATGGCTCACTGCAGCCTCGGATTCCTGGGCTCAAGCAGTCCTCCCATCTCAGCCTCCTGAATAGCTGGAACAACAGGTGCGCACCACTGTGCCTGGCTAATGTTTTAATTTTTAGTAGAGATGGGGTCTCACAATGTTGCCCAGGCTGGGCTCTAACTCCTGGCCTCAAGCATTTCTCCTGTCTCAGCCTCCCAAAGAGCTGAGATTACAGGCATGAGCCACCACACCCGCACCCAGCCTTGTTCATGTATTTTCAGGCTTTTTCTGTGCTTCATTGGATGGTTTCTATGGCTTTGTCTTCCAGTTTATTAATCTTTAATTCTGGCATTTCTGATATATTCTTAGTTCTACTCACATTTTTCCTCTTCATTTATTTTTCATCCTTTATGAGATGAAAATTTTGATTTATGTTTATTGTCCGCATCTCTAATATATTCAGGCATTCTTCTACTTCTTGAACATATAGTTTACAGTTGCAATAACTATTTTAATATCTTTGCTTACTAATTCCATCATCTGTATCATTTCCTGGCTTGTTTCTGTTGCTACATTTTTTTCCTCATTATGGGTCATATTGTTCTGTTTATTACATGCCTAGTTTTTTTCACTGGATGCCAGACATGGATTTTACCTTGTGTTCTGGATATCGTTGTATTTTTAGAAATATTCTTGAGCTTTATTCTGGGACACTGTTATTTGGAAATAGTGTAATCCTTTCAAGTCTTTTTATGCTTAGTTGGGTGGGAACAGAACAAACTTAACTAGGGCTAATTTTGCCGATCTACTGAGTCAATAATCTTACGATTATTCTACTCGATGTCTTGTGAAGTATGTTTCCTTCTTAGATGAAACATTAAGTTATTTCTGCTACTGTGTGAGCCCTTGGGATTGTTCCCTCTGCCCATTTTAGTTACTTATTTTTCTGCTTTAGGTACATTCCTCATAAAGCATGTGCTGATACTTTCAGTAAAACCTTGAGGGAACCCTCTGCAGATCTACTCCTGTCTGTCTCTTTGCAGTTTCTCTTCTGGTATTCTACCAGGCAAATTCTAACAAGCATGGCCTTCAACTTTGTTTCCTCAACTTGGAGATTGCCAGCTTCCACCTGGGTTTCTTATCCCTCTGCTCCATAGAAGCTCTAAGTGGGGAGCTATTGAAGAAGGACTTACAATGTTTGTTTCCCGTCTCTCAGGGATTATTGTCCTATGCTGGCCAATGTCTAATATGTAAAGACCATTGATTTACATGCTTTTCTGTTTATTTGTTATTTCAGGCAGTGGGTAAATTTATTCCCTATTACTTCACCTTGACTCAAAACCCTGCCTACTCATTTTTAAAGTTTAGGCTCAAGCATTAAATCGTCTCCAAAGTGTTTCATATTCCATTTTCTATTCCGGAATGATTTGTTTGCAAAGACCACAAGCTCTTTCAAAAAAGCTGTTAATTGGTCAGGTGTGGTGGCTCATGCCTGTAATCCCATTCAGCACTTTGGGAGGCCGGGGCAGGAAGATTGCTTGAGGCAAGATTGCTTGAGGAGTCTCTAACTCCTCAAGCAGGAGTTAGAGACCAGCCTGGGCAACATACCAAGACCTCATCTTTATTAAAAATTAAAAAAAAAAAAAAAAGCCAAGTGTGGTGGTGTGCTCCTGTAGTCCCAGACACTCGAGAGGCTGAGGTGAAAGGATCATTTAATCCTGGGAGGTTGAGGCTACAGTGAACCGTGATTGTGCCATGGCACTCCAGCCTGGGTGACAGAGTTAGACCCTGTCTCGGAAAGAAAAGAAAATGGCCAGGCACAGTGGCTCACGCCTGTAATCCCAGCACTTTCGGAGGCCAAGGCAGGTGGATCACTTGAGCCCAGAATTTCAAGACCAGCCTGGGCAACCCCATCTTTCCAAAAAATACAAAAATTAGCCGGGTGTGGTGGCACGTTCCTGTGGTCCCAGCTACTCAGGAGGCTGAGGTGGATCATCTGAGCCTAGGAGGTAGAGGTTGCAGTGAGCCAAGATTGTTATATGCCAGCCTGGGCAACAGAGCAAGACCTTGTCTCAAAAAAAAAAAAAAAAAGAAAATCTCTAATAAAAAGGGGATTTATTATTACAGTATATGGAAATCTCACAGATCTTCGTTGCATGGTATAAACAAGTCTCATTTCTCTTCCATTGTTTTCTCTGCAGACCAGTTTTCACACAGTTCTTCCCATTTGCCTTTGGCTCTCACTTGCCTGTTAGGGTATTAACTGTGGCCTTAACTCAACATGACCATTCAGCTCTAGTCCTTATACTGGATTGTTGGATTCCTTATTTATATGAACAGCCCCAAGGAGCCAGAAAATTCATATCTTGGGTGAACAGAGTTCAATACTTACATGATAGTGTTCCATGATTCATAATACAATTAAAGTAAAATTTTTAATTAAAAAAATTTTAAAGTAAGGATTTTGTGTGGGAAATAACCTATGAATTCTAACTTAGTAAGTTGAGTCTCAATACTCAACACAGTGTTTGTACAGTAGTAGAGACATTTGGTTAAGTTTTTTGCTTATTAAATAATATGATTCATCAATAAACATTTATAGAGCATCTATTATGTATCAAGTACTGCCCAGAGCTTGTATTCTGAAAGAGGAGTTGACCAGCTATAGTCTGTGAGCCAAATCCAGTCCAACCACCTATTTTTCTAAGTAAAACTTTATTGGATCACTGCCCCTCACATTGATTACTTATAATTGCTGTTGTCATGCTTCAGCAGGAGGTAGTTGCACCAGAGGTTCACTGTGACCCACAGAGCCTAAAATATTTGCCATTTGTCCTGTTACACCTTATGCCAACCCCTGACATAAGGTGAATTTTTTTTTAATGTGAAAAGGTTAACAACTTTTTACACGGTGAAAACCATCTTTAATCAGGTCTTAGACTTTGACGAAAATTAATAGAGGTTAAATTACTTTCCTTAGGGTCCTGACATTTGAAGTTTTTGGTTTTATTTGCTCATTAAGACCACAGGTTTGTTTTGTCTCTTTATTAATTTCTAGTTAGTGAGATTGCATTTTTCTCTGTAAGTGTTTTCTAATAGCAAGCATTTGAAAGTTGGAGTTGAAATAATCTTACACGAGGGCATCCAGGTTTACTGGTGATTCAGAACACATATGGTATGGTATTTGGTAAGAGGCTAAAGGCTAAGTTTTGCGGCCACCCGTATTAAGTCTTTTGCAAACCATCAGGTGTATTCTGTAATTTTCGCAATAAACAGATTTTTTTCCTTCAGTATGCTAAAATAAAGACTAATATATTTTGGGATGGTAGGTATAGTTGAAAATTAACTGTTTTCAAATATAAAAAACACCAAAGCTCAGGAAATACCATCTGAGTCTAATTATACTTGTGAGATTAGTGATCAGTATGTAGTTCTTGTGTCTTCATGGTTGTCATTAGTTAAGGTAAAGAAGTCTCATATAGATTTACACGAAGTTTATTCATCCTTCAAGTCTCTGCTACTATACAAAGAGTAGATGTATTCATTTTTAATATATGCCTATCTCTTTAAAATGCCATAGCCACTAATCTCAGTATCAAATACTAGATTCTCCTAAGGCTTTACAAAAGGAGATTCCCACTGAAGGGAATTTGTGGAAGAAAAGTAGAGTCCCTGTGATTTGGGAGTTTTTTGTTTGTTTGTTTGTTTTGAGACAGAGTCTTGCTCCGTCGCTCAGGCTGGAGTGCAGTGGCGTGGTCTTGGCTCACTGCAACCTCTGCCTCCCAGGTTGAAGCAGTTCTCCTGTTTCAACCTCCTGAGTAGCTGGGACTACAGGCACCTGCCAACTTGCCCGGCTAATTTTTGTATTTTTAGTAGAAATGGGGTTTCACCTTGTTGGTCAGGTTGGTCTCGAACTCCTGACCTCAGGTGATCCACCCGCCTCGGCCTCCCAAAGTGCTGGGATTATAGGCATGAGCCAGCCACCGTGCCCAGCTGATTTGGGAGTTTTTATAACTAAAGTCACTTCATCCCAGTTTGTTGAGATGTTCCTAATTTACACTAGCGTTATTATTAATAGGAACCACCTTTATTCTCAACAATCCAGTTTGTACAAGAAATTATATTGTCACTCTATTAATAGAATCATATTGACTATAGAGCAGCAGGATCTGTTTTAAAATTTAGCATTTAACCAACCTCAGCATTTAACTGTTAACTCTCATGGGAGTTGGTGGATTGATGACCACAAGACAGCACAATTGTTAAAATGAAACTTAACTCAAACACAGGCCCATCTGACAGTAAAGGGCTACATTATGTATGTCTGTACAGCACAAAATCATTTGAATCCCCACAGCTGAAAATGAACTTTTTATGTTGTGTAAAGGGACTTCCTCAGTCTCTCTCCATTGTTCTTTTCTAGGCTTATTTCCCATTTTTCTTTCTCTTTACCATGAATCTTATATTTCAGTCCCACTCATATGCTTGGCATTTCCTGAATATATCCTATGCTTTGTCTAACCCCCATACCTTTGCTTAAACTGTTCCCTCTGTTTTTTTGTCTGCTGTACCTTTTCCAGCCTCCTTTTCCTATGTCTGTTAAATTCCTACCCATCCTTTAAAGACCGGTGTAAATAACACTTCTATGAATCCTTTCTTGCCACATCCATTCCAATTAGTTTCTCTTTTTAAAAAAGGGGGGCTCCCTAAGCATTTTGTTTCCATCTATGTCTTGCAGTATAACTTTTTGCAACAACCCCATCCCCAGCTCTTTAAAAGTAGAGGTTATACTTAATTCATTTTGAAATCCACATTACCTTTATAAAGCCTTGTACACACTTAGGTGTTCAGTAAAAACATACGGTGAATTGTTGGTATATCCCCCTAATTTATTTAGAATAACCAGAAAATATTTTAAAAATGGTTTTCTTTGTAAGGTTTTAAGAGTAACTTTACTCCAATTTCTAAATATATTTAATACTTTTAATTTTCTTTATTTTACCTGTTTTTTAAAAAAATTACAACTTATATTTTAGATTCAGGGGTACATATTCAGGTTTGTTACATGGGTATATTGCATGATGCTGAGGCTTGGGACATGATTGACCCCCGTTACCCAGGTAGTGAGCATGGCACCCAATGATTACTTAATCCTTGCCCCCCTCTCTACCTTTCTATTAGTTCCCACTGTCTATTGTTGCCACCTGCATTCTTGTTAACACTTTTTTCTTCAGATAGAAGTATATTCTCATTGAGTTTTTAAATCGACCCCAAAAGTTTTTGTTTCTCCTTCCCTTCCAAGGCAGTTTGCCACATGCCAAGAGCTTCTTAGATTTCTCTCCTGTTGCCGTCTTATTATCTGTAGTTGATTCTTGAAAACGATGAGGTGATCGGTTGCTTGACTGCCTAGGTTAGTTCTCTGGGTTAATCATTGCCTTCCATAAATCTCCTTTGCTTTGGCCACTATACTTCTGGGGAAGAAGTAGTATGAACAGTATTCAGTTCTCTTTGCCAGTTGAGGAAAATATACCTTAAACATTAACCTGCTTTGTGAAATTTTTCTAATGACAAAAAAGACAAATTAGCAGATGACATTATAGCCCTGGCATTTTTTTCCTTTCAAATACGTCTAATTTTATTGTACTGGAGTAGAGAAAGCTTACACCAAGCAACTAACCCGTTAGGCATTTTATCTTGGCTGTATCAAAAAGTTTTGTTTTGAGTGAAAGAAGTTAGTAGGAATTTTCAGAACGTAAAACCTAAAGGTTGATTATCATTGGATATATTACCAGTTCTACTTTCCTTTTCTTCCTTTTCTGTGGAAATGGCCCCATCATATTCTTTCACCATTTTTCTTTTGGGTTGCTATCTTTCTTACTGATTTGTAGGAGTTCTTTATATATTCTGGATACTGATCATTTGTGGTTAAGTGTATTGGAAACATCTCTTTCAGGTCTTTGTCTTTTAATTTATGGTATTCATGGCCATTTTAATTTAAAGTCATAGCTTTTTCTTTTGTAGGTTAAGCCTTTTATGCCTGTTTTAAAAAATCTCCTCTAGACAGAGACTTTAAAAATATTTTGTATATACTTGGATTTGAATCTATCTGGATTGATTTCTTGGGCAGTATGATTTTGGAAATCTAACCCTACCTTTTTTCCCAGATTGATAACCAGTTGGTCTAGCACTATGCAATGGGCAATCGATTCCTTTTCCACAAATCTATAGTTTTATGAACCTGTGTTTTTAACCAATACTTCCTAATCTGCCAGTAGATGTTTGAAGGCCTGTCTACATGATACATTTCCATGTCAGTTACCATTGTTATACATACTTTGTTAATTCTCTGTTGTTTGCGCATATTTTATAGAGGGAATGGAACATGGACAATAATGGTCCTCTGTTTTCTGTTTGGTTTGGAATATTTAAAATCCGTTCTCTGTGACCTCAGCTTTGGGAGATAGAATTAACTCCTTTTTATAAAACAATTAAGAATTTCTGGCCTATACTATTAAAGTCATGTATCAGACTGAAGGATAGCATCTCTTCTAAATTCCTCCATGAAATGAATAAATGAACAGCCTTTGGCTGAATGGTAAGCTGTATATGGACGGGTTGAGACCCTATGAGGCCAATTTTCAGTGAAAGGATAGCTACTGAAAACCATAAATTAAGCAACTACCAAAGTTTGCACACATCTGCAAAATATGAACATTTTGTCTGTTCAGAGTATTGAGACCTTCTTGAATACATCAGGCATTCAGTAGAAATTCCAGAAAGGCCACATCTTATGAGTAGGGATAATGTCTTAGCGTAAAGGCTTTCCTGGACCTGCACTAACAAAATTTAAAAACGAGGCTGAAAACAATCAGATTGATCTGCAAGTAAATTAGTTGCCTGCTGGGACAAACCTTTCTTGAAAGGAAGACAATAAAATCCACATATAAGCAGGTATCTACAATGCCCACCATCTATTTAAAAATTAGTAGATATGGCCGGGCGCAGTGGATCACAAGGTCAGAAGTTTGAGACCAGCCTGGCCAATATGGTGAAACCTCGTCTCTACTAAAAATACAAAAATTAGCTGGGCAAGGTGGCGGCGCCTGTAGTCCCAGCTACTCGGAAGGCTGAGGCAGGAGAATGGCTTGAACCCAGGAAGCGGAGGTTGCAGTGAGCCACTCACTCCAGCCTGGGTGACAGAGAAAGACTCTGTCTGAAAAAAAAAAAAAATTACTAGATATATAAAGAAGTAGGCAAATGTAATCTATAAAAAGGAGAAAGTCTTGTGAATAAAAACAGACCCAGAATGCAATATGTGATCAAATTCAAGGAAAAGGACTTTAAAATAGGTATTATAAGTGTGTTTAGTAATTTTAATGAAAACACAATAGAACAAAACCTATAAATAACAACACAACCAGCCTGAGCGACAAAGTGAGATCCTGTCCCAGAAACAAAAAATACCACCACAGATCCTAAACAGGACACACATACACCATAATTGAATTGTTGCAAATTAATAAAAATTTTTAAAGCAGCCAAGAAAAATCTCTCAAACGATATACAGGGAAATCATCATAAGAACAACTACTGAAAGAGATGTAGTTAATAAGACAACCGATAAGGTAGAATTGAATCTAAAATTTTTTCAGGCCAAAAGAGAGCAGGTTAGGGAAAAAAATGAGCAATGAATAAGCAGGAAAAATAGAAAACAAAATGGCAAGACATAACCTCAAACCTTATTACTTAAATAATTGGATTAGTTTTACGTGGTCTTATTATTCTAACTTAAAATGCAAAGCACTACCATATGCAGCTCATAAGAATCATACTTAATATATAGACAGTTTGAAAGTAAAACAGTGGAGAAATGTACTCTGCAAGGAAAAGTCACTAGGAACACTGGAGTATCTAAAGATCAGGCAAACTAGACTTCCTGGTAAGACGTATTATCAGAATTAAAGAGGGATATTTCAAAATGATAAAAAGTTCAAGTTTTCGAAAAGACAAAAAGTTCAAAAAACTTGATGCAATACTGACATCAAGGGAGAACATAAGGGAGAACTAAAGAGAGAAAAAGATAAAGCTAGTGTTACAATTGGAGACTTCAACAGTCCTCTTTCAGCGTTTGGTGAAGCAAGTAGGTAGAAAATCAATAAGTATATGAAACACTTGAACAACACTGTCAACCAACTCAGTCTAATTGACATTTTTAGAACCCTACACCTACCTAATAATTTCAGAATACACATTATTTACAAGGTCACATGTAACATTGGCCAAGGGAAACCACCAGCGCCGTAACCAACTCAGGGAAAGGGAAGTATCTAACTCCAGCCCCCTTTATTCTTCCTGTTTCACCTGAGTGGGGGGAAAAGCTGAAAATCACTTGTGACAGTCACACCCCAGGGGCACAGGCCCACTTAAAGACTGAAACATAATCAAAGGACTATAGAACACTTTATCTTCTCCCCATACCCTACATCAGCAGGCTCTTCCCCTCCCTTCATGTCAGCAGGCTCCTGTATAATTACAGAAGATTACAGCTGAAAGAACTGCAAGGCTTAGACTCACACTATGTAAAGAGTTTCTAGGGAAACCCAAAGACAGTATGAGACAAAAACAAGGACAGTAGAGAAAATATTAGCCTCCAACCCTGTAACTACAGCAAATAGTAAACACGACAGTCTTAACTCCTAGCTAGATAGGTCAGAGATTTTGGAATTGTCAGATTGATAATTTAAAATAATGATGAGTAACATGGTAAGGTCTGTAATAAAAAATGTAGACAACATACAAGAACAGATGAGTGGCTGGACGTGGTAGCTCGCACCTGTAATCTCAGCACTTTGGGAAGCGAGGTGGGAGAATCGCTTGAGCCCAGGAATTCAAGACCAGCCTGGGCAACATAGTGAGACCTCGTCTCTATAAAAAATAAAATTAGCTGGGTGTGGTGGCATATGCGCTTGTAGTCCCAGCCATTTGGGAGGCTGAGGTGGGAGAATTGTCTGAGCCCATGAGGTCAAGGCTGCAGTGAGCCAAGATCATGCCACTGCATTCCAGCCTGAGTGACAGAGCGAGACCCTGTCTCAAAAACAACAACAACAACAACAACAACAATAACAAAAAGAACAGATGGATAATGGAGGCATAGGGATTGGAATTGTAAGAAAAGGAAATGCTAGAAATAAAATCTATAACAAATGAAGAATACCTTTGATGGGCTCTTCAGAAGAACAAAATAAATATTTGAAGTAATAATGACTGAGAATTTTCCAAAATTAAACACCTATGCATATCATATTCAAACTGCAGGAAACCAAAGATAAAGAGAAAATTTTGAAAGAAACCAGAGGCAAAAAAACCCACCTTCCTTATATGTGAAGAAAGCAAAAATTACATCGGACTTCTGTTCACAAACCATGCAAGCAAGAAGAGAGAGGAGTGAAATGTTTAAAGTGTTGAAAGAAAAACACCACCAACCTCGAATTATTCTGTATGCAGTGAAATTATCCTTCAAAATGAAAGAGAAATAAAAAACTTCCTCAGACAAACATTGAGGGAATCTGTTGCCAGTAAGAAATGTTACTTGCCTTATAAGAAATGTTAGAAGTTCTCCAGAGAAAAGGAACATGATATAGGTGAGAAACTTGGATCTACATAAAGAAAAGTAGAGTATTAGAAAAGGAATAAGTAAAGGTAAAATCTTTTATTTTCTTGTTCTTAATTGATAGGTAACTGTTCAAAATAATAATAGCAGTAATGCATTCAGTTATAGCTTAGGGATAAGTGAAATTAATGGCAGCAATTTTATAAGGGACAAGAGGGCTGTCCCTTACAAGTAATCGCGGTTTTGGACCAGGAATTTTAAATCATTATAACTAGGCTGAGACACGTCTTTATTAATCAAAATAGGAACCATTATAATCAACACATTTTTGCCAAAAGAAATAAGTTTATTTCTGTAGCATAAAAATCTTTGTTTCGGGGCTCGGTGCGGTGGCTCACGCCTGTAATCCCAGCACTTTGGGAGGCCCAGGTGGACGGATCACCTGAGGTTGAGAGTTCGAGACCAGCCTGACCAACATGGAGAAATCCCGTCTCTAGTAAAAATACAAAATTAGCCGGGCGTGGTGGCACATGCCTGTAATCCCAGCTACTCGGAGGGAGGCTGAGGTAGGAAAATCACTTGAACCCCAGAGGCGGTGGTTGCAGTGAGCCAAGATTGTGCCATTGTACTCCAGCCTGGGCAACAAGAGTGAAACTCCTCTGTCTCAAAAAAAAAAAAAATCTGTTCTTCGGGATTCAGTGAACTCTTGGAAAGCATTTTCTGCATCCTGTGGGTTGTGGAAGCATTTTCCTGGCAAAAAGTTGTCCAGATGCTTGAAGAAATCGTAGTCCACTGGCAAGAGGTCAGGTGAATATGGTGGCTGAAGCAAAACTTTATAGCCCAATTTCTTCAACTTTTGAAGCGCTGATAGGCGGTCAGGCATTGTCTTGGAGAGGAATTGGGCCCTTTCTGTTTTCGGTGCATCTCATTGATTTGCTGAGCATACTTTTCAGATGTATTGGTTTTTGCCTGGATTCAGAAAGCTGTAGTGGGTCAAATGGGCAGCAGACCACCAAACTGTGACCATGACCTTTTTTTGGTGCAAGTGTGGCTTTAGGAAGTGCTTTGGAGCTTCTTCTTGGTCCAGCCACTGAGCTGGTCGTCACGTAAAATCCATTTTCCGTCATGTTACCATTCAATCAAGAAATGTTTCGTTGTTATTGCATAGAATAAGAGAAGACGATACTTCAGAAAGATTTCTTTTATTTTCATGCAGCTCATGAGGCACCCACTTATTTAGCTTTTTCACTTTTCCAATGTGCTTCAAATGTTGAACAACTGTAGAGTGCTCTATGTTGAGTTCTTTGGCAACTTTTCGTGTAGTTTTAAGAGGATCAGCTTTGATGATTGCTCTCAGTTGGTTGTTGTCTACTTCTGGTGGCTGGCCACGAAGCTCCTTATCTTCAAGCCTCTTGTCCCCCTTGCACAACTTCTTGAACCACCACTGCACTGTACATTTGTTAGCAGTTCCTGGGCCAAATGCATTGTTGATGTTGTGAGTTGTCTCTGCTATTTTACAACCCATTTTGAACTCAAGAAAATCGCTCAAATTTGCTTTTTATCTGACGTCATTTCCATACTCTAAACATAAAATGAACAGCAAGTAATAAGTCATTAGCAAAAAAAAATAAAGTGAGAAATGCCTATTAAAAGGACGTATAACATAATCACATTTATTTAAGAATGTACTCCAATCAAACAGCAAATTCCAACAATGCAAAAACCACAGTTAGTTTGCACCAACCTAATACAAGTTACCTTTGAGGCAGTATAGTATTATTTGAAAGTGGATTTAGAATAGTTGCAAATGTATACTTCAAGCTCCAGGGTAACCACTAAAAAATTGACTTTTTTTTTTTCTTTTCATACATTAAAGATGTTGCTCCACTGACTTCTGGTTTGTATTGTTTTTGACAAGTTTAGTTAATGTGTTTTTGCCCAAAGCTTTGGACTTCGGATTTTTATGATTTATCATTTTGCCTCATTCAAGACCCCGTGAGAGCAACTGTATGCTTAGTAGAACTCACTTGCCATATCAACCCAGTACTCTAAATAATTAAACATAGTCCTAAGAAAGCCTTTCTTTAATTCATGTATGAAAATTATAGGATATCAGGTTGGGATACGGGATTTTGAGGGATGTGAGGAGCCTGTTCAAATATTAAATTGTTTTATTGTCATCTAGTTTTACTGTCTGAGAAAACTTTAACATTAACAGTTCTTTCTTAATCGTTAGTTTATTTTTTGGTAATGATCACTTCACCTCTTTTTTTTTTTTTATCTTAATATGATTCAGGGTTTAAAGCCAGGTACACTGGTGCACACTTATAATCCCAGCCTGGGCAACATAGCAAGATTCTGTCTCTAAAAAAATAATTAAAATAAAAATACTATATTTAGTGCATCATTAAATAAAAATAAAGATATGTAAGTGGTTTTAGTGGCAAATGATTATATTTTTGTATATTCATAATGTATTCCTATGATATAAATTGAATAATGAATGCATTTTCTCTAATGGTGTATTCAAAATTAGGTCATCTCATTAGCAACTGCTAAAGAAAACAATGAGTATAGATAAGTTTAAAAGATTATATAACAGGCCGGGTGAGGTGGCTGTTGCCTGTAATCCCAGCACTTTGAGGCAAGGCAGCTACTCAGGAGGCTGAGGCAAGAGGATCACTTGAGCCCAGGAGTTTGAGACCAGTCTAAGCACGTAGCGAGACCCTGTCTCTATAAAAAATAAAACTAAAAATAAAAAAATTAGGCAGGTGTCACATACCTGTAGTTCCAGCTACTCGAGAGGCTGAGGCAGGAAGATCACTAGAGCCCAGGTGGTCAGACCTGCAGTGAACTGTGATCCTGCCACTGTGCTCCAGCCTGAGTGACAGAGGAAGACCCTGTCTCAAAAAAAAAAAAAAAAAAAATTATGTAAGTTTATTGAGATGTAGTTCACATACTATACATTTTACCTATTTAAATTATACAATTCAGTGATCTTTATTCACAGAGTTGTAAAACCATAAGCGCAATCAATTTTAGAACATTGTCACCCTAAAAAACACCGTATCAAATAGCAGTCACTACTCATTTCCCACCAATTCCCTAAGCCCCAGCAACCATTAATCTCCTTTCTGTCTCTCTAAATTTGCCTATTTTGGACATTTCACGTAAATGGAGTCATATAATATGTGATTTTTTGTGTCTGGCTCCTTTAACTTAGCATAATATTTAAAATTTTTCTCTATATTTATAATATAAAATTAAAATATTTTAATTAAAAATTGTATACTAAAAATTTAATACTAAAAAATTAATAAAATACTAAAAATTAATAAAAATTTTTAGTATACAATTTTTAATTGAAATAATTTTATATATAGTATAGCATTTATCAGCACTTCATTCTTTTTTATGGCTGAATAATATTCTGTTTTCTGGATATGCTGTGTTGTATTTATCCATTCATCAATTGATGGACATCTGAGCTGTGTTCACCTTTTGACCATTGTGAATAATGCTGCTATGAATATTCATGTACAGGTATTTGTGTGGACATGTATTTTCATTTCTCTTAGACATATACCTAGGAGTAGAATTGCTGGTTATAGGATAACTCTATTTGTTTAACTTTTCGAAGAACTACCAGACTATTCTATAAAGCACCTGCACCATTTAACATTCCTAGAAGTAGTGTATGAAATTTCCAGTTTCTCCACAACACTAGTTATTGTCTGACTTTTTATTTATAGCTGTCCTAGTGAGCGTGTGGTTCCGATTTGCATTTTGCTGATGGCTGCTGATGTTGAGAATCTTTTAATGTACTTATTTGCCATTTGATATCTCCTCAGGAAAATGTTTATTCACATCCTTTGCCCATTTAAAATATTTAATATTTTTTATTGCGACATAGTAGTTGTACATATGTTTGGGGTACATGTGGTAATTTACTACATTTACATAATTTGTAAAGATCAAATCAGTGTAATTGGGATATTCATCTCATCTTAAATATTTGTCTTTTCTTTATGCTAGAAATATTTGATTTATTCTCTTCCAGCTATTTTGAAATATACAACATATTATTGTAAACTATAGTCACCCTGCTGATCTACCAAACACTAGGTCTTGCTTCTTCTATCGAACTCTATATTTGTACCCCTTAATCAACCTCTCTTCATCACCCCCACCCTTCTCAGCTTCTGGTAACCACAAGTCTACTCTCTATCTTCATGAGATCCACTTTTTTAGCTGCCACATATGAATGAGAACATGTGATAATGTCTTTCTGTACTTGGCCTTTTTTACTTAACATATAATGACTTCCAGTTTCACTCATGTTGCTGCAAATGACAGGATTTTTTTTTATATATGGCTGAATAACATTCCATTGTGTATATATACCATATTGTCTTTATCCATTCATCCATTGATGGGCACTAATATTGATTCTAATAATTTTTGTTATTGTGAATATAGTGGTTCAATAAACATGGAAGTACAGAAATATCTTCAATATATTGATTTTCTTTTGGGTTTATATTCAAAAGTGGAATTGTTGGATTGAGGAACCTCCACACAGTTTTCCATAGTAACTGTACTAATTTACATTCCCAACAGTGGTGTACGAGGATTCTCCTTTATCCACGTCCTCACCAGCATCCATTATTCATTGTCTTTTTGATAAAAGCCATTCTAACTGGGGTGAGATGATATCTCATTATGATTTTGATTTGTCTTTCTCTGATAATTAGTGACATTGAGCATCTTTTCATGTGTCTGACCATTTTTATGTCTTCTTTTGAGAAATATCTATTCAGACCTTTTGCCTATTTAAAAATCAGATTATTTGTTTTGTTGTTATTGAGTTGTTTGAGCTCCTTATATATTCTGGTTGTTAATCCCTTGTTAGATGAGTAGCATGTGAATATTTTTTTCCATTTTATGAGTTGTCTTTATCACTTCCTTGATTGTTTCCTTTGCTCTACAGAAGCTTGATGTAATCCTTTTGTCTATTTTTGGCTTGGTTGCCTGTGCTTTTGAGGTCTTACCCAAAAAAATCTTTGCACGGACAAATGTCCTGGAGCATTTCCCCAATGTTTTATTCTAGTAGTTTCATAGTTTCAGGTGTTAGATTTAAGTCTTTAATCAATTTTGACTTTTGTATATGGTGAGAGATAAGGTTCTGTTTTTTGTTTCATTCTTCTGCATGTGGTTATTCAGTTTTCCCAGCACCATTTGTTGAAGAGACTTTTTTTTCCCCATTGTATGTTTTTGATGCCTTTGTTGAAAATGAGTTAGCTGTTAATGTCTGGATTTATATGTAGGTTCTCTGTTCTGTTTCATTGGTCTGTATGTCTGTTTTTATGCCAATAGCACGCTGATTTGGTTTCTATAGCTTTGTAGTATATTCTGAAGTCAGGTAGTGTGATGCCTTCAGCTTTCTTTTTGCTCAAGATTGATTTGGCTATTCAGGGTCTTTTATGGTTCCATACATATTTTAGGATTGTTTTTTGTTTCTGTGAAGAATGTCATTTATGCGTTGATAGGGATTCCATTGACTTTGTAAATTGCTTTGGGTAGAATTGTTTTGTATTGTTTTGTTTTGTTTTGAGACAGAGTCTTGCTGTGTCTTACAGGCTGGAGTACAGTGGTGCAATTACAGTTCACTGCAGCCTTGACTTCTGGTCTCAGACAATCTTCCCACCTCTCAGCCTCCCCAGTAGCTGGGACTATAGGCGTGTGCTACCATGTCCAGCTAATTTTTGTATTTTTTGTATAGACAGGGTTTCACCATGTTGCCCAGGCTTGTCTTGAACTCCTGGGCTCAAGCGATCCTTCCGTCTCAGCCTCCCAAAGTGCTGGGATACAGGCGTGAGTTACCACATCAGCCAGAATTGTTACTTTAACAATATTGGTTCTTCTAATCCATGAGCATGGAGTATCTTTTCATTTTTCTGTGTCCTCTTTAATTTCTTTCATCAGTGTTTCATACTTTTTCTAGTAGAGATATTTTACTTCTTTGGTTAGATTGATTCTTATATATTTTCTGTCCTTTGTAGTTATTGTAAGTAGGGTTGCTTTCTTAATTTTTTTTTCAGATTGTTTGCTGTTGGCATATATAAATGCTACTGATTTTTGTATGTTGATTTTGTATCCTACAACTTTACTGAATTCATTAATTTTTTTTTTTTTTTTGAGACGGAGTCTTGCTCTGTCGCCCAGGCTAGAGTGCGGTGGCACAATCTTGGCTCACTGCAAGCTCCGCTTCCCGGGTTCACGCCATTCTCCTGCCTCAGCCTCCTGAGTAGCTGGGACTACAGGCGCCCGCCACCACGCCCAGCTAATTTTTTTTTTTGTATTTTTATTGGAGACGTGGTTTCACCATGTTAGCCAGGATGGTCTCGATCTCCGGACCTGGTGATCCGCCCACCTCAGCCTCCCAAAGTGCTGGGATTACAGGCATGAGCCACCACGCCCGGCCCATTAATTATTTTTAACAGTTTTTTTGGTTGAGTTCTTCAGGCTTTTCTAAGACCATGTCATCTGCAAGCAAGGCTAATTTGACTTCTTCCTTTCCAATTTGGATACTCTATTTCTCTGTCTTGCCTCATTGCTCTGGACAGGACTTCCAGTATTACGTTGAATAAAAGTGGTGAAAGTGGGCATCCTGGTCTTGCTCCAGATCTTAGAGGAAAGGCTTTTAATATTTCCACATTGAGTACAGTGTTAGCTGTGGGTTTGTAATATACATTCTTTATTATTTTGAGGGATGTTCCTTTGTTGAGTGTTTTTATCGTGAAGTGATGTTGAATTTTATTTAATGCTTTTCCAGCATCTGTTGAAACAATAATAGACTTTTTTGTTCATGATTCTGTTAATGTGATGTATCATGTTCACTGATTTGCTTATGTTGAACAGTCTGCATCCCTGGGATGAATTCCACTTGATCATGGTGAATGATTTTTCTAATGTGATGTTGAATTTGGTTTGCTAGAATTTTGTTGAGGATTTTTGCGTCTGTGTTCATCAGGGATGTTGGCCTGTAGTCTTCTTTTTTTGGTTGTGTCCTTGTCTGGTTTTGGTATCAGGGTAATGCTCGTCTCATAGAATGAATTTGAAAGTATTCCTTCTGCTTCAATTTTGTTTGAAGAGTTTGAGTAGAATTGGTATTAGTTCTTTATATGTTTGATGGAATTTAGGAATGAAGCCATTAGGTCCTGAGCTCTTCTTTGATGGAAGACTATTATGACTTCAGTCTCCTTACTCATTATTGTTGTATTAAGGTTTCTCTTTCTCCTTGGTTCAACCTTGGTAGGCTATGTCCAGGAAATTATCCATTTCTTCTAGGTTTTCCAATTTGTTGGTGTATAGTTCTTCATAACAGTCTCTCATGTATTAGCCTCTTCATAATAGTCTCTTTGTATTTCTATGGTCTCAGTTGTTTTATCTCCTCTTTTGTTTCTGGTTTTATTTGTTTGGATCTTCTCTCTTTTTTCTAGCCTAGCTAAAGGTTTGTTAGTTAATTTTGTTTATCTTTAAAAAAAAAATCTTTCATTTTGTTGATCTTCTGTATTGGTTTTTAGTCTCAATTTCATTTATTTCTGATTTGATCTCTACTATTTATTTCCTTCCACTAATTTTGGGTTTGTTTTGTTTTTTTTTCTGGTTCCTTCAGGTATACCATTAGGTTGTTTATTTGAAGTCTTTCTACTTTTTGACATAGGTGTTTATTGTTATAAACTTCCTTCTTAGTACCACTTTTGCTGTATCCCATAGGTTTGTGTATGTTGTGTTTTCATTTCCATTGGTTTCAAGACATTTTTAAAGTTCCTTCTTAATTTCTTTATTGACCCATTGGTCATTCAGGAGAATGTTGTTTAATTTTCATGTGTTCGTGTATTTTTCAAGCTTCCTTTTGTTATTAATTTCTAGTTTTATTCCATTGTGGCCAGAGAAGATACTTGGTATGATTTCTACTTACTTAAATTTGCTGAGACTTGTTTTTTGTCTCAGATATGATCTGTTTCAGAGAATGTTCCATATGCTGATGAAAAGAATGTGTTTTCTGCAGCCATGGGTAAAATGTTCCATAAATGTTGATTAGGCCTGTTTGTGTACTGTGTAGCTTAACTCCAGTGTTTCTTTGTTGATTTTCTGTCTGGATGCTCTGTCCATTACTGAAAATGGGGTGTTGAAGACCCCTACTATTACTGTATTGCAGTCTATCTCTCCTTTTACATGTATTATTTGCTTTATGCACTCAGATGCTCTGATGTTGCATGCATAGATATTTATAATTGTTATATATCCTCTTGCTGAATTGACCCTTTTATCACTACATAGTGACCCTCTTTGTTTCTTTTTACAGTCTTGATAGTCTATTTTATCTGATACAAATATAGCTACTCCTGCTTTTTGGTTTCCAGTTGCATGGAATATCTTTTTCCACCCTTTCACTTTCAGTCTGTGTGTGGATTTATAGGCAAAGTAAGTTTCTTATAGGCAGCATATAGTTTAACTCTTGCTTCTTTATCTGTTTAGACAGAATTCATTCTGCCTTGTAATTAGAGAATTGAGTCCATTTGCATTCAGTGTTATTGTTGCCAAGTAAACTTACTACTGTCATTTCATTGCTTGTTTTCTGTTGTTTTAGAACTCCTTCCTTTTTTCTTTTCTTACTGTCTTCCTTTGTGGTTAAGAGATTTTCTCTGGTAGTATGTTTTAATTCATTGCTTTTTAGTTATAGTGAATCTATTACAGGTTTTTGCATTGTGGTAACCATGAGACTTACAAAAACATCTTAATTACAAAACAAAGAATAGAATTTTTTTTTTAAAAACCCTCTTTTTTTTTCCTCAGGTCCAGCTTTATTACCTAATACAAGTCCAACCTCTGGAACATTCAAATTCACTGTTGCAAAGTTTAATTAAAAACACAATTTACAAATATTTAATATATTCTAAAAAGCGTTTCTAAGTTAAGAATGAAAAAGTATGTACATAATATATAATCAAATACAGGCGGCCTCAACTTCCACCAGGTCCACATTCAGCAACATTCGTCTTTTTAGGTTCTTCAATATCTTCTGTCAAATCCACAAAGTTGTTTTCCATGACAGGGGAAGGAATGGAAATCCCCATTGCTTTTCAAACTCCATACGTGCTTACGATATCACCTGTAGTTACTTGCTGGGCAAGTTCTTTAAGATTATTGGTCACTTGTTCAGTGAGATGCATTTCTCTGTATGAGGGACCCAAGAGACAGATCATGTTGGGAGGGGGTCTGGTGTTGAAACGTTCATTCTAGGCTTCCTGGAGCTAGCTCCCTGAGCAATCTGGTGGTCTCATCAAGTTTCTTCTGGAATATTTCAGCTTCTTCAGAGTCAAAAACTTCAACTGGAACGCCAAAGTTTGTTACTGCTTTGAGCGCTATGGGCCTGTCTTGAAGTATTGGAGTCCAGACACCACCCTGGTGGCTCTACTTCTGTAATCTCCATTTCTTTTGCTGTGTCAAGTGTCCTAGTATGGCCTTCCATCTTCAGGCAATGACATCTAAACCTCTTGTAGGGTCCTGAAATGCCCTCCTTTTGTTAAAACATCCAGTAAACTATCTGCCATCACATATGGATAATCTTGGCATGTGGCCAAAAACTCATGGCTGCTGAAATCACTTGGAAGATCTGTGTCTTCCCCATAGGTTGAATAGATTAAATCAGAATCATTCTTGTTGATATTCGCATACGTGGAGTCATAATGCGGTGCATAAGAACTGTAGGGCCCATAATTCAAATATAACACTGGAGTGACTTTGTTCTTTTATCCTCTTTGAATCCCTGCAAAGTATTCACACCAGACTGAAGTCTTCCAGTTGTCATTCCCAGTCTCACAGGGCAGTAGCCTGGCTCTCCTACAATGAGATCCACAGGATGGAGAAGTCCCAACATTGTTGTTCCGTCTGGTTTTCTTCTTTCCAATTTGCACTGACTGTTCACAAGCTGCCTGGTCAGCTTTCCTCCAGATTCCTTCACGATGCAGTCATGCTGCTCATGCTCTCTCTCTAAATTATTGCTTTTAAACTTATCTTCAAGCATGTCTTTGTCTTTCTTTTTATTTTCTTTGCTGGGACTCTTGAAGGCGTGTGCTTTGGCATCTCCAGAGTCCTCTCTCTCTCGGCCAGCAGCCTCTGTCCTCCCCACTCTGTGAGGTGTCTGTTCTATCTTTCTGCTTTTGAGTTTTCTGCAAGTCAGCCATGAATGCTCTGCTTCAGGCTCTGAATTCTTTCATGTCTAAGAATTTTCATCCCTGAGTGCAACAGCTTCTTTGCACCTTCGGAATAAATGGTCTCTGGTTTATTGTAAATCATGGCATTAGTACACATTAGTTTGAAGATATCCTTTAGTTTTTCTGTGGACTGGTAGTCATTGTTCTTGATCTTTTCTTTCTTTTTTTTTTGAGACGGAGTCTCGCTCTGTCGCCCAGGCTGGAGTGCAGTGGCGCAATCTCGGCTCACTGCAAGCTCCGCCTCCCGGGTTCATGCCATTCTCCTGCCTCAGCCTCTCCGAGTAGCTGGGACTACAGGCGCCCGCCACCACGCCCGGCTAATTTTTTTGTATTTTTAGTAGAGATGGGGTTTCACCGTGGTCTCCATCTCCTGACCTCGTGATCTGCCCGCCTCGGCCTCCTAAAGTGCTGGGATTACAAGCGTGAGCCACCGCGCCTGGCCCTTTTCTTTCATTTAAAATCCATTGGGTGTTTAATGATCATGGAGTAGCCAGGCGCAGTAAAATCAGTCACAGGAAATGGAAAGAAAGCACTTGGATCTTTTCTCTGCAACTGTCTCGCCAGCTGATTCAAAGCTTCTTGAAGGGGTATCTGTTCTACTTCTTCTTGTTTGGCTAAAGTGCTTGTGAGAGGCTTCTCATGGGGCAAGTCTAATCTCACAGGGGCGTGACACTGGAGGTCTTTTTCTGCCTCATTCTCCACCCCGCCTCAATCTCGCTTCTTTTAATCCTCCTTAACTCTTATCTGTTTTCTCCCCTTTTCTTCCCCTGGAACCTGCTTGTCTCCTTTCTTTCTCTTTTTCCGCTTTCTGTCCTTGTGTTTGTCATGATCGTTTTTTGTCTTTGAAGAGGCTGGAGTTGTGCCCCGAGCTGCCCGTGGAGAGTTCGGTGACTTCGTTCCCTCCTACTTTGAGGACCAGCTTTAAGGGCTTCTCTACATACTCCTGGTAGAGGTGTTTGTCCGACTTGTGCTTCTTGTGCTTCTTATCCATGTCCGACCGGGCCCCGGTGCTCACCCCCGGCGTCAGGCCCAGGCTGTGCGGCCCCGCTTCCAGTCCGGGCCAGGCGAGCCAAGGGCGGGAGCGGGGCCTGCATGGCCCCTCTCAAGAAGCTAAAAAACTCTCTTTACTATAACTCCACCACACCCCGCCCCCCACATTTTGACACTATGTTGTGTTAATTTTTATGTTTTTATATTGCCTATCTCTTAATGGGTTGCTATAAGTATTACTGTCTTTGGTAGATTTGTCTTTTGGACTTCATACCAAACAGAGTTACAAATGGATTGTACACCACAAATTGCAGTAATAGAGTGTTCTGGTTTGTGTACTTAATTTTACCAGTGGGTTTTATACGTTTACAAGCTTTCTTTTTGTAAGTTAGTGTTTTTTTCTGTCTGGTGGAAGAACTCCCATGTGCATTTTTTTGTAAGGTGGTTCTGTTGGTGGTGAATTCTCTTAGCTTAAGTTTGTCTGGGAAAGACTATATATTTGGCTGGGCACAATGGCTCACACCTATAATCCTAGCACTTTGGGAGGCAGAGATGGGAGGATTGCTGGAGTCCAGGAGTTCAAAACCAGCCTGGTCAACATAGCGTGATTCCCATCACTACAAAAGAAGATTTAAAAAATAAAAAGACAAAACAAAAACCCTCTTTTTTATATTTGAAGGATATCATTGCTCAATATTTTATTCTTAGATGGCATTTTTTTAAAGCATGTTGAAGATGGCATTCCACTCTTTCCTGGCCTTTATAGTTTCTGTTGTCTGTTGCCAGACAAGTTGGAGCACTTGTATACATCATTTACTTCTTTTCTCTTGCTGCTTTCTTTGTCCTTGACCTTTGAGTGTATGACCATTATATAACTTGGGAGTAGTCTTATTTGCATCAGATCTATTTGCTGTTGTCTTACCTTTATTCCTGTACCTGGATATTTATCTTTTTCTCAAGTTTTGGGATTTTTTTCTGTTACTTCTTGAAATAAGCTTTTTACCCCTTGCCCTTGCTTAACAAGAGCCCTCGCTCTTAAATACCAATAAATTTCTTAGATTTTGTCTTTAGAGGTAATTTTCTATATCTTAAAGGCAGCCTTCATTACTTTTCATTGTTTTTTTTCTTTTTTCTCCTCATGTATTTTCAAATAGCCTGTCTTTGACCTCACTGACTTTTTTTGTTTCATATATCCTGCTATTGAGAGACTTTAATGAATTTTTCAGTACACCAAATGTATTTCTCAGTTTTGATTTCTGTTTGTTTTCTTTGTATTATTTCACTCTCCTTGTTAAATTTCTCTAATAAATTTCTGTATTACTTTTCTGTGTTGTCCTGTAGGTTATTGAGTTTCCATCATGCTGTTGAGAGTATCTAATGAATTTTTCTGTTCACCAAATGTATTTCTCAGTTTCGATTTGTTTGATTTTTTTTGTATTATTTTGATTTCCTTGCTAAATTTCTCTAATAAATTTCTTAATTACTTTTCTGCATTGTCTTGTAAGTTATTGAATTTCCTTATACCTGGTATTTTGAATTCTTGATCAGAAAGCTCATGTCACTGTCTTCTTAGGATCAGTCACTGGTTCCTTGCTTTGTCTGTTTGAGGTCATGGTTCCCTGTTTTCTGTTGTTTGTTGTGGATATACATCTGTGTCTTTGCATTCAAGGATTAGTTACTTATTCTAGTCTTCTCTGTCTGGCTTGTTTTGGTTTTTATCAAATATGCTTGCTTAGAGATTCTTTGAAATTTACCTGTTAATTTTCTTTCTTTCTTTTTTTTTTTTTTTTTCTTAAATCTGCTAGGTTGCTGCCTCCTTTTCAGCACTAGGTAGTACCTTAAGCCCAGGTTTGCCTACATTCTAGTAAACAATCAGAATGCTGCCCATCCTGAATGAGGGAGGTCCCAATGGGGATATCCTGGTAGTGTGTGAAGGCTGGGTAGAGGTTTATGTCCAATGAACCTGTGAAGTGAATCTCTTAACAGTGTGGTGCTGCTGAACAGCCACTCCAACTTGGCATCTCTTTTGGCTGAGTTACATAGCAGAGTTTCCAGGACTAGGGATGGTAGTCCCACCTCTGACCTCTTCTCTTTATATCTGGCGGTTTTCAGGGATATTTCTCCCATAAGTATTTCCACTGCTCCCAGTTATTAGGACAGGGACAGGTCTCTTGCCAGCGAACCCAAGATGGTGGAGAATCCAGTTGTCCACCTCAGTTATACTTTTTCCAGTGTAGCAACTCTGAGTTGGGAAAGTTTTCTGCATGCTTGGTGCTGGACAGATTGAGGGGAGGGGCACTGTGATTTTGAAAGTCTAATTTGCTTTCTTTTGCTCAGAGTTTTTTCACTTCTTTGTGGCCTTGGGAACTGTCTCCTCATATTTGAGTTCTGGGATATTGCTCATGATCGTGTCAGCCCTATATTTGTGGTTTTGGTTTCCTGTGGCAGTGAGTGAAGCCAGCTTACTTCTATACCACCGTTTTACAACCAGAAGTCTCTGTCCATTTTAAAATTTTATTGTCTTTTTATTATTGAGTTGTAAGAGTTGTTTGTTCTAATACAAGTCCCTTATCAAATATACGATTCACAATTTTTTTTTTTCATTCTGTGCATTGTCTTTTCAACTTCTTTTAGACAGGTAAAAGCTTAAGGTCCTTTAGTATTCAGCTACCATAAAATATAGTTGAATAATTGACTGGACTTGCATATAATGTTAATTACCAATAATATTTATTTGCATTTGAAGGAGCATTTAGGTTTTTATGTACAAATTTAACCAGACAGTAAGTTTATCTTGATTAACTTTTAATATTGCTTTAAATTGTCTGAGATGAATTTTCATGTCATAATCAGAATTTTTTTTGAGACTTTGGTTTATTTACCTTTCAATTAAAAAACCACAAAAATTAATGTGTGTGACCATTCTGGCTAAATTATCTGAGACTAAAAAGTATTTGTTTTACAAGCCAGAATTTTATTTTTCACTAAGGTTAATAACACTAGTTATTTTTATGACATTTAGTCTGAAAGGTACACATTTTCTTGGAGATTTGTGCTTGAAACTACTATTAGAAGCTTTGTTTTTTAAGACTGAGCTTTTTAGAAATAGTTATACCATGATGTGTGCCTTTGAGCAGTACCCATATAGTTTCATAGTCATTGAAAATCAAGGGAATTGTTGATTTACTTTCTATAACAATAATTGCAGATTAAATTGCTTATGAACTTTGGATACAACATTTCATCAGATTTATGACATATTAATCATAAAAGAATCATATTAATCATCAAATTACTGTTGTTCAGTTTGGAAGTTGGCCCTTAACCCATTTATGCCTAGTGTTCCATTATTGGGAGGCTAAGCTTGTGGGAGTTATTTATATCCTGCTGCTCAAGGTCATCACCAAAGTCTGATTTTTCACACACAGAAAATTGCAACCTGTAGCATAAATGGGTTAATTGATTCCCCTAGTTCTCTTACATAAAGGGGAGATGTGAGGACATTATACATATCTTCATTGTTTATAAGGAGAAAGAAAATAGTTTATAAGGAGAAAGTAAGATTTTAATCCATCAAATTTTCTACTAGACTCAGTTGAAAGCCTTCTTAGAGGCCACCCAATTTGAAAAAGACATCCTGTGCATCAGTTTTACAGTAACAAATTCTTGGTTTTCTGACATCAACTGTGGGCGTTCTACAATACAATTCAATTCTGACACTAACTACTACTAATGCATACCCTACAGGGTAAGGGTTCTGTCCGATAGTACTGCTCACTTCAGACATCAGCCACAAATGGAGTTCTAGGCTCTCTGCACTTCTGCCCTACCTGAGGCTATCCAGGAGCTCCCAGCTACCAGTCATCTCATTGGTACACATGTAAACACTTAACACTTAAAAGAGTCCAAACGTTTTAGGAGCTGTGTACCAGGAAGAGGGACAAAGACCAAATATATATTTCTTCTTATATCATAATATCTTACCCTCCCTTGTAAATTTTTCATTTTAGTTATTGAACTTTTCAACTCCGGAATTTCTATTTGGTTCTTTTTTATAATTTCTCTCTCTTCATTGATATTCTCTATTTGGTAAGATGTTGGTCTCATACTCTCCTTTAACTCTCTTGACATGTTTCGTTTAGTTTTTTGAAATAGCTGGCTTAAAATCTTTGTCCAGTAAGTCCAACACCTTGGCTTCTTCATGAACAGTTTCTGTTGTCTGCTTTTATGTGTGTGTGGGGGGGGGGGGGCACCATATTTGCCTGTTTGTGTGTTTTATAATTTTATTTTTGTTGAAAACCAGACATTTTAAATTATGTAGCAGTTCTCAAGTTAGATTCCTCTCTACCCCCCCGGTTTATTTTTGTTGTTGCTGCAGTTTATTTCTTTAGTGATTTTCATGGGCTAATTTTGTGTAGTCTCTATTCTTTTTTCTTTTTTGAGATGGAGTCTCACTCTGTCGCCCAGGCTGGAGTGCAGTGGCGCAATCTCTGCTCACTGCAAGCTCTGCCCCCTGGGTTCATGCCATTCTGCCTCAGCCTCCCGAGTAGCTGGGACTACAGGTGCCTGCCACCACAACCGGCTAATATTTTTTTGTATTTTGAGTAGAGACGGGGTTTCACCGTGTTCGCCAGGATGGTCTCGATCTCCTGACCTGGTAATCTGCCCGCCTCGGCCTCCCAAAGTGCTGGGATTACAGGCGTGAGCCACCGCGCTCGGCAGTCTCTATTTGAAGTCTCTGCTCAGCTAGCATAGTGGTCAGTTAATGGTTGACCAGAGATTTCTTTAAATGCCTCTTTTCTCAGCTTTTGCTGAGGGGCTCTGTGAGTATGTTGGGGCAGAGCCTCAAGATCAACCAGAGTCAAAATATTAGTCTTCTTAGGTCTTTCCTGGGCATGTACATAGCCCTACACATGCTTATGGCCTTCTAAATTCCCTTAACTGTATCAAAGCTTTTCCAAGCTCCCGGTGGACATTTCATTCCTGTTTGTACTTTTGAATTTATTGGTCAGCCTCTTGTTAGACCCAACTGGTAAAATTTCTCCAGGCAGCTACAGCAATTAAATAATTGCTGTTGATTGTTTTCCACAAAGACCCTGCCGCATATAGGGCTCTTCACATAGTGTGAGCCCTTAGTCAAATCAAATAAAGGCAAGTGCTAGGAATGGAGTGTTGTTCAGCAAGCTGCCAGACAAGTCCAATAGTGGCAGTTTTCTGAGGGTAGGGCTTTGGAGGAGCTCCAAATGGGTTCCGGCTCCTCCAGTGGCTGCCTGGCTGCTGGTTTTTACAGCTGCTATGGATGCAAGGCTTTGATTTTCAAGACTGTTTTGAAGCTGCAGAGGGAGAGATCAGATTAGAACAAGTTAAAATGCCACAAAGCTTGCTGTTTTAGCATTCATCTGGTGTTCTTGAATAAATACGCCTTGGATTGTTGCAAACCTTTAATTTCCAGAGTTCTGAAAAAGTTGGTTTTGACAGTTTTTGCCAGTGTTCTTGTTGCTTTTATGGAGGAACAGATATTGAAAGGTCCTTACTCAGCAATTGTGTAAATGCCTCTTTTCAGTCCTCTATACTTTTATCTACATCCTGCCGCCAATCTCTGATCCAGCCTCTCGTTACTTGCCTGTCTCTTATATTTCCACTGGATCCTTGGAACACTGGTTCCATGGCTAATATGCTTATATTATCAGATTTTCACTATTAGCCTCCCTTTCTTGCCTGGTAGCCCTTTCAGGGCTCTGTCTCTCACATCTCACATAAATCAAAATACTCAGTGCCTCTCTTAAATATCAGTATTCCTCAGGATTCTTGCCTAGGTCCCTTCTCTTGTATTGGGTATTGGATATTCTCCCTGAGAAATCTTACCCAATTGTTGCTCATACTGGCAAATCTATCTTCTTCTGTAGCCCAGATGTCCTTCTTAAGCTCCATATCTACATGTGTTTCATTTAAATATCCCTTTGGAAATTCTATAGACATGTAAAATTCTATAAATGCAAAACAGAAGTCAACCCGCCCCTCTTTTACAGTTTTCTTTGAGTGACATTATCATCCATCCAGTTGCCTAAGCCAAAAATGTAAGAGTCATCTTTGATTCCTTCTGCCTTATCCTACTCTCAAATTCCAGTTACCATAGCCTCTTGATTCTACTTCCTAAATCCTTGACCTTTTCTCCACCTCTACTGACATCTCGACTGAATTCCTCCAGCAGCCTCCTAAACAGATTTTCCTTTCTGTAGTTCTGTTACCAGTGTCCCCACAATGTGTCCACAGGGAACTTTATAAAATGCAAATCTGTACAGGTTATTAGTACATGCATGTGCGCACACACACAAAAACACAGACTCTCTCTCACACACGCACACTGTTTCTCTCTCTCTCATACTCTTTTTCTTTCTCTCCATTGCACTCCTTGTTTCATCCCACCTACACTTTTCCTATTCCCAGATGCCATGTTTCTGTTGCTGTCAGGTTTCTGTACATACTGAAAACATTCTTTCTCATTTGCTTGGCTAAATCTGATTCATAGTTCAGATATCAGCTCAAATGTCACTTCCTCTGGTAAGCCTTCCTAGATTCTCACAAGTCTGAGTTAGATACTTGTGGATATAGCCATAGGATTTTGTACTTACTGAGCACCTGTCATACCATACCGTAATTGCCTATTTATTCATCGTTTTCTCCAAGTAGACTATAAAGTTAGTGGCTTTATAGTCATGATGTTAGTGGCTGTGTTATAAGCAGCCTGTGGTTTAGCACCGAACGTTGGGTCTCCACAAATTACTTGAGTAGAGAAATTATGACTACATTTATGAATAAAGGAACCAACTATACCCTGCACTGTATATACAAAGATACATTAGACAAATGTATGAATAAAATAGACTTTTGAAACATCTGGTATTTCAGGGATATAGTTTCTCTTAGTAATGTGGGATTAATCATTTAAAGCCGGTGATTCTAGATAAAGTTCTGTATATTTTATTTGAAGAAATAAAATGGCATAAATGTGAAACTCCAAAGTATTATTTACAAATAAAAGGAGAAAATGAAAGGAAACTGTTATATATTATGCTTGCTTTTGCCTTTTAAGTTTCTAGGTCATTTAAAAGTAGGTAAATTCTTTCTTCCTGCCTTTTGTTTACACAAGTTATATATTTAGTGGGGGGAAATATATATATATATAAAAGAATCACCCATCACCTGGTCTCATGTACTATGTTATTTTATAACTGATTTTCATCTGACTATAAAGACATCATAAACATTTTCTTATACTAGGAAATACACTTAAACATCTTCTGTTGCTGAGGTTAGCAAACATTTTCTGTAAAGAACCAGAAAGCACATATTTTAGGTTTTGAGGGTTGTAGGGTGACTGTTGCAACTGCTCAACTCTGTCTATAGCAGAAGCAGTCATAGACCATTCTAAATGGCTGTGGTGTATTCTAATAAAACTTTATTTACAAAATCAGTCAGGAAGCAGGATTTGCTACAGAGCCACAGAGCTATTATACAGATGTAACATAATTTTACTTATTTCCCTATTTTTGAAAATTTAGATTATCTTCATTTTTTTCACTATTGTTAGTCATACTCACCTCACCTTAGTATCTGAATCTTTGTGTACATTTTTAAGTTTTTCCATAAGATAAATTCTGAAAATCTAATTTCCGAGGCTAAGAGTACATCCTTACAACTTTTCTTTTTCCATGAGAATAGATAATTTAACACTTTCTGTGACTGAGTTTTGTTTAGTTCGTTTTGTGGTTTTGTGGAGATGAGAAAAGAAAGATGGAGTAAAATTTAGAAAGACAGAGGCAAAGAATGACTGGAAGGAAACAGATTGAGTTAATGATAGTGATATAAAACTTGAGATGTTCCAGGAAGAAGAAAATATGAAAATTTTTGTAAACGTAAATGTTCTTGCTCACATACCAAGTTTTTCTGTTTTATAGCTCTGTTGAGGTTTGTTTAAAACCTTGTTTAGATTGAATTTGAGATTTGGGAGATGGGATATGCAAATTACACAATGAGTATTTCTTATTCTCCTAAGATACTCTTAGGCTATCACTATTTTGATTTTGTGATTACCCATCAGTTTTTAAAAAAAAACTTTTCTATTCCAGATGATGATGGAGAAAGAAGTATAATTAATTAGAGCAGAGATTGGCAAACTACTATCCGTGGGCCAAATCCCTCATGTTGCCTGTTTTTGTAAATGAAGTTTTATTGTAACACAGTCATGCCCATTCACTTAAGTATTGCTTACAGCTGCTTCCAGGCTACAACAGCAGAGTTATGTAATTGTGTCAGATACAGCATGTCCCATAAAGCCTAAAATATTTACTGTCACCTTCCAGAAAAAGTTTTCAGTCCCCCAAATTAGAGGAATGGTACATTTAGTCTTTGTGTTTATCGAAACTGGATCTACAAAAATACCCCAAGTAATTTTGCTACAAATAGGCTAACAAGATTTTAGATGGGCAATTTAGAGACCAAATCAAGACACCTAAATTGCAGAATAAAATGTTGAAAAATGACATTAAGAAATGTTGGGATATAGAGGACTTAATGTTCTGTTTTGTTTTTGTTTTTTTGAGATGGAGTCTCACACTGTCTCCCAGGCTGGAGTGCATTGGCGCGATCTTGGCTCACTGCAACCTCCGCCTCCCGGGTTCACGCCATTCTCCTGCCTCAGCCTCCCGAGTAGCTGGGACTACAGGCACCCGGCTAATTTTTTGTGTTTTTAGTGGAGAGGGGTTTCACGTGTTAGCCAGGATGGTCTTGATCTCCTGACCTCGTGATCCACCTGCCTCAGCCCCCAAAGTGCTGGGATTACAGGCGTGAGCCACCACGCCCAGCCGAAGACTTAATGTTTAGTATAATTCTGGGTTCCGTGAAAGATGAAATTCAGAGCACCCACATACTCCTTGTTGAAGTGGCATCTGCCTTTTGTTATGTACTTACACACAATGGGAAATAGCCAGCTCCACAGAGTTTTGCCATGGTGTCAAGTTTTGGTGGCGCTTTTTAAAATAACTTTTGCAGCTTCTGAATTAGGGAACATCAATCAAATTGGAAAATTCAAACTCTGAAATTTTTGAAACCTGTGTACATGGGCTTGTTCTCCCACAGACGATCTTATTTCTCTTGGACTTGTCTAGCTTCAGTTTGCCATGATAGTAAGAGGGAACCTTCAGAGGAGGGGAAGGGGAGTTGTTGTTTAAAGAGTATGAAGTTTCAGTTAGACATGACGAATAAGTTCTGGACATCAGTTGTACTACTGCATGGTGACTATAGTTAGTAATGTATTATGTACTTGAAAATTGCTAAGAGATTAGATTTTAAATGTTCTTACCACAAAATAATAAGTATGTGAAGTGATGGATATGTTAGCTCGATTTAATCATTTCATGGTGTACACATATCAAAGTGTCATGTTGTATATCATATATATGTACAATTTTTATGTATCAGTTTACCTTAATAGAGTTGAAGGGGTAGGGATATTTTCTTTCCTTAAATCTGTATGTTACCTAGAAATACCTAATACCCTGAATCCTTTAAGAATCCAAAATCATTTAGTAGAAGGTTTCAAAATACCATAACTTTCACTAATTTTATAAAAACATTCTTGAAAGCATCTTGTATGTGGAACTTCTAGAAGTATAGTGGAAAAGCGCCTGGACTGAAGTCACAAGTTCTTAACTAGACCACTAACTAGATGTTGTAAAAAGCGGGGTTTCTAGTACCAGCTACCTACTTCTGGACTTCTTTTAGGAGAGAAGCCTCTAATTTTAATGCTAAATCCACTGATTTGGGGGCATTTTCTCACAATTTAACCTAATCCTAACTAATGGGAGTTGTAGCAGACTAGTTTATCTCTAAGGACTTTACAGCTCTGTATCTCCACATCTCCACACATTTGTGTGAGGTAGAGCTAGTGGAGGGAAATAAATAGAAGTGGTCTGTATCTTGTCAAGATAAGGCAATGCTATTACAGAACTACAAATTTTATGGTAATAAAAGACATACTATTTCCAAAAAGCAGTTGACTCTTGTGTTCATTTTTACACATTTCTCTTTCCTTATTTAACTTTTGAGTTTCCTATTTTATCCTGTTTCTTTTATTTTCTCATATCATTCTTCTATATTAGAGCTGTTAGTGCTATGCCAAGAATTCCTTGTGTTGTGGTTGTTCTTCAGGAGGTTGTTCTTGAGGAAGGGTGATGAGTAAGGCACTGAGCCATCTCTAGCTGCAGGAGCACTGGAGAGAGAGGTACTTCTGTATTGATAGAGTGACTACAGATTTGGATGGCACTTCAGGTCATTCAGGGTAGGAAAGTGCAATATGCTGGGGACCCTTCTCAACCCCACACACCCATGTCCTCCTGTAACCTTGATGGTAGTTATATTAATTGTATCAGAGTCCCCTTTTTTTGTGGATGTGTTTCTTCAGATATTCAAAGGCTTTCACATCATTCCTTTGTCCTTAAGCAGTTATTCTGTTTTGTTGTGGTTCTTTAATTCATTTAATAAATGTTTGTTAAGCACGTACGATGTGTTTTTTGTGGAGTTCTGGGGACATAGCGTTCATTTGAACACAGTATCACCTGCCTAAGAGTTTGCCATCAAATGGGAAAGTTAGATAAGGAAACAGGCAATTATAATAAAAAATAAAAACTGAGGAATTAAGGAAGCCAACATTGACTTTTTAAAAACATTGAACCAGCATGGTTAAATGGAAAGAGCATTGGTTTTAGGTTTTGTTGATCTGAATTCTATTGCTTAATAGTTATGTGACTTTGGGAATGTTAACCTCCATCAATACTGCAAGATTTTCCTAATTAGAAATACATAGGTAAAGCACTTACCCTATTACCTGCTGAGTAAATCATTTCTTCCTTTTTCCTAAATTGTACATCCCAAAATTTGTTGTAATTCTGAAGCCTATAAATAGAAAGGTAATTCTTCTGGCCCCTACTTCACAGGAGATGTGAAAAGTGGATATAAAATTATTTTTAAGACACTTTGTGAACACTCTGCCCATAAAGAAACTATTAGTACAATCCAATTTTGTAATTGTTTCTTGTAAAATTTACCCAAAATTCCGTTAAGATATATTGACTATAAAACAAATGTCTTAGGAATTTACAGTATTGCTTGTAAAATATGGCATTGCACTAGTAATTCTGTAATCACTGGTCTTGCATTTGTCAACTTAAGAGGACATACTTCACTGTCTCCCTACCTCCCTCAGCCTGTAGTTTAGCATACCAGTTACTCTTAGTCAAATTGTGGTTTTTGTCCAGAAGAGTAATGGTTATAACATTTATTCATGAGATATTTAAAAAGCATTCAAGTAAGTCATCAGTAAATTGATTAAATCTATTTTCCTAAGACTCATTAATATAGTTTGAATGTTCTCTATTTGAAGAATTGAAAAACTATAAAATTTAGGAATTAATACCATGTTGTATTTAGAAATGAAATAGCCAGACTGGAAACTGAAATTGGTATAACAGCAACACAATTTGTAATTTTTCAAAAGCATGACAGTTGGTAGTTCAAATCAGAGTATTACAGTTTGGAGAATCAGATCTTGTTTCATTATGTGACTGATCTTTCTAATTTTGCTATGCTTTATGTAATAACTGTTCCAGATTTATTTTTCTGTCATAAGTGTACCTTAAAAATAAGAGAAGCTAATGTTATTCTTTATAAGAAATGCAAACATTAAGATATCAACACAATGTAGAACTACTTTCTGTATATTTTATATAAATCATTCTAAATCATAAATGGGAAATAGTGATCAAACAAATATTTACGTTCCTACCAAAAGAAAAGGCCCAGTGAAGCAGAGTGAGGAGGGATAAGGGGTGGGGAAGAAGCCTGAGGCTTGTGTTGGCAGGAGCAGCACAGTGAGAGTGGGTGACAGCATGAGAAAAATGGATGTGTTCTTCCATCACGGCTGTTCTCCTCTCTGTTTGGATTAGACAAATGGCACATACCCAAGGGGAACTAGGGACAATGCTCTGAGGACAGTAACCACTTCCATACAGCCCTGCCAGATTCATGAGAGCAATGGTGCATCTGCTTTTTGTTGCCGTTGTTGTTACTTAACCTTGTCATGGACAGATTATCGTTTCTGTGGCATTTCTTCTGTGGGTTCTCACTCATATTACTTTCTTTATTATGGCTGTGCTGGATTGTCTGTTGGCAAGTCAGCACCATTTACCCCTTCTGCACCTTGACTGATACACTGGTTTTCTGAGAAGTGTGCATGTTGGCCTTTTGCCTCCCCTTGTTCTCTACCACCAAATATAACATTTAGATACTCCGAAATCCATTATAGATAATTGATCTGTAGAGATTTTGTTTTGATTTGGTTTTGTGTTTTTTTTTCCTTTTAATGGCAAAATTTCATTTTTACCCTCCTTCCCACGGCAATAGCAAAATTCTACACACTGGAACTGCTTTTACATTCCCCTTTCTCCCAGAGCTGCCTCTCTTTTAGGGAAGGCTCTTGTTTGAAAACATTAATGCCAAGACAGGCATTCATTGGTTTATTTAGTAAACTTTTTGTGAATTTTTGTAACCTTCATAACACTGTGCTAAATGGTATTTATAGATGATTCAGTAAAGTACACAAGACTAGTTGGATTATGAGGGTTAAATAGTCAAAATACTTTCATCAAAACTACTGTTTAAGTCATACTATTATACAATGCTTGTGTTTACAAAATGTTTCCAAATGTTCTGTTGTAAAATGTAGTTAATACTGGTTACTTTCAACTATGGGTTAATTTTTTTCAACTCTTCCCTTAGATAAGCTGTGTTGCCATTAGAACATTTAAATGAGTTTCATTCTGAGTTTTGTATTGTTAAACTGTGTCTGGAAACTAAACTTTATAATGTGTTACATTTTAGGTCAGAAGACATGTCTTCATCTACATGGCATCTTTCCTTACCTCTATGTGCCATATGATGGTTATGGACAGCAGCCAGAAAGCTATCTTTCTCAGATGGCATTCAGTATCGACAGAGCACTTAATGTGGCTTTAGGCAATCCATCTTCCACTGCTCAGCATGTGTTCAAAGTGTCATTGGTATCAGGAATGTAAGTATATGATAATATATTTTATAATTTCTGTTTATATTTATGTTGCTATTCTATTTAGAGGAAAACATATTCAGTTGATAAACTATTTTACTTCTAGTCTAATGGAACTGTAGTGAATTTCTTGCTGTAACTTTTTAACATGAATTTTTATGGCAATGAAAGGTAGAGAGTCAACAGTGATTTTTGTTGTTTCCTTTTCCATTTCTCTGCTTCCTAGAACTATAGAAATTCATTAGTAATTCATATAGTAATTGATTCAGCAAATATTATTAAACACTTTTTATGTGCTAAGCACTGTTCTAGGCATTTGGGATATATTGCTGAACAAAACAAAGAGCCCTGCCCATGTGGAAGTTACATTCTACTATGGGAAACAGATAGTAACCAATAAATACAACATTAAATTATTTGCTATGTGATAATTAGTCCTGTGGAAGGAAAGAATCTATACAAGCAGGATAAGAAGGATCAGTAGTGTGGGGTAAGGAAGTAGACTAGTGACAGTTTTAGAATAATCAGGGAGTGTGTCATTGACAAAGTAACAACATCTGAGCAAAGACCTGAAGGAGGTAAGGGAGTAGGAACAGCATGGAAACCAGGTGACTAGAATGAAAGAGTAAAGGAGAGTTGGACTAAATGAGATGAGAGAGATGAGAGGATAGAGATTGTGAGGACCAATGATTCTCAAAGTGTGGTTTCCATACTTTGGTTTCCTAGTATCACCTACTATCATTAGCTTTACCTAGTTTTACAGCCATGAGAATATACCTCTCAGATCTCCAAATACACAGAGAATGAGTGAATGGCCCCAGCTACTATACGCTCAATTCCAATCTGTCACTCCACATGAGCTGCTTTCCATAGGCTGCTCTTACCCTATGACTGAACATGGCAAAGATACTAAAGCAGGTCTGTAAGACATCCCTCTGTCCACTTGAGATGAGACTGGTATCTAGGTCTGGTGGCTATGCCAGCTTCTTCTGGCTCCCTTCTCATTTTCTCTCACATTTGGCATTTACTTCTTGGAGGACTCGGACTAACACACCTGGGAACTTGGTAGAACTACATTCTTGGGGCCTAGCAATTTGTGTGTGTGTGTGTGTGTGTGTGTATGTGTGTGTGTATGTTTTAAATATATGCTTTTATTTTTCTGTGATTACAAACACAACTGAATATCAAATGCACAAAGTAAGAATTATACGGGGAAAAAAATCAGATACGTTCATATATATATCACCTTTTCAAGGCTATTTCCATCCAGAATAACGTTGGTTTGCCAGGGCCAATAGAAAGAAGTCACAAAATCTCCTTTAGTCAAATTTGTGTGTTTGCTTTCTTCTATAATTCCAATACCTCCACCATCAACGACTTGAGATAGTTGCCAAGGTGTTATATAACCAGTGCCAGCGTCTCCATTCATTCTACAACGAAGGCTGTCACTTCACATTTGGAAGGTTGCACAGCGGCCAGGCAGAGGCGCTCCTCACTTCCCAGACGGGGCGGCCGGGCAGAGGCGCTCCTCACATCCCAGACGATGGGCGGCCGGGCAGAGGCGTCCCTCACTTCCCAGACGGGGCGGCCAGGCAGAGGCGCTCCTCACTTCCCAGACGATGGGCGGGCAGGCAGAGACGCTCCTCATTTCCCAGACGGGGCGGCAGGGCAGAGACGCTCCTCACTTCCTAGATGGGGCGGCCAGGCAGAGGCGCTCCTCACTTCCCAGACAATGGGTGGCCGGGCAGAGGCGCTCCTCACATCCCAGACGATGGGCAGCCAGGCAGAGAGGCTCCTCACTTCCTAGACGGGGTGGCGGCCGGGCAGAGGCTGTAATCTTAGCACTTTGGGAGGCCAAGGCAGGCGGCTGGGAGGTGGAGGTTGTATCGAGCCGAGATCACACCACTGCACTCCAGCCTCGGCAACGTTGAGCACTGAGTGAGCGAGACTCCGTCTGTAATCCCAGCACTTCGGGAGGCTGAGGTGAGCAGATCACTGGAGGTCAGGAGTTGGAGACCAGCCTGGCCAACACGGCGAAACCCCGTCTCCACCAAAAATACAAAAACCAGCCAGGCGTGGTGGTGTGCGCCTGCAATCCCAGGTATTCGGCAGGCCGAGGCAGGAGAATCACTGGAGGCCGAGGCAGGAGAATTTAGGGGAGGCCGAGGCAGGGAGGTTGCAGTGAGCCGAGATTATGCCGCTGCACTCCAGCCTGGGCAACAGAGGGAGACCGTCTCAAAAAAGAAAGAGAGAGAGAGGGAGGGAGAGAGAGAGAGGGAGAGAGATAGAGAGGAGAGAGAGAGAGAGATCCAAGATCTGGCTTAAACTGGAAAGGATTACTTAAGCAACTGTATTAATAATAGATTGTAGGGGGACAAGAATAAGAGCAGGGAGAGAATTAGGACATTAATCTGGGTAAGAAAATATGGTGGCTTGATATTAAGGTAGAAAAGACCAAGGAATTAAAATTAAAACAAAAAAGAAAACAGTGTGGTTTGAACTAGGGTGGTAGCACGGAAGTAATCATCAGCTTTTGGATCTATTCTGAAGGTTAAGTTAATGTATTAGATTTGCTTTGTGACTGGGTAAGGGTTGTGAGAGAGGAATCAAGGTTGACTGCAAAAATTTAAGGGTGTTCTGCTAGTAAGATGGAAGGTGGAGGTAGAGTCAACTGACAGGAAAGATCTGGAGCTCATACAGGAACATTTGAGTTGTTTTATGTCTGTATGAAATCCAAGGGGAGACCTTAAATCTCTGCTTCTACCTTAATCTAGGCTTTCCTCTGGACCATGATAGTATCATTTTAATTGAATTTCCTTCTATTTTTATCTCATTCCAGAGCAGCAGAAGTACTCTTCTTATACTGTAAATTTAAAATCATTTAAGAATTCTTGAGTGGCTTCATATTGTTAATAGAATACAATTTAAACTTCTAGCCATAACCTATGTGACCTCACCCCATCTACCTCTGAAACTTTGCTTTCTGTATTCCATTCAGAAACAGTGATCTCTCAGTTCCTCTGCTATCCAAGTTGTTTCTCCCCTAAGTTCTTTGTATGTACAATTTTCTTTCCTTGAGTGTTCTACCCTTCCCCAATCCTCCAGATCATTGACCTCTTCAGAGAAGTTTTCTTTGACTATCCCACTTAAAATAAGGTACAATAATAAATAAAATAAGGTACAATAAAACAATAATAATAATGCCCTACTTAAACTTATTTTAAGTAGGGCATTATTACTATTACTGTTTTTATTATTCTGTATCTCAGCCCATTATTTGTTTTCTTTAGCACTTAATACAGTTTGCAGGTATTTTAATTTTTATTTATTTACTTAATTTTTATGTGTTTCTTCCACTAGCATGTAAACTGCATGCTGGTGTACTAGCATGTATGAGATGGCTCAGTAACTATTTGGTTGGATAAATGAATGAGGTGAAAGTTTACACTCATCCTATAACAGCAGCAATTATGTTAGGGATAATTATCTACTTTATCTTTTAGTTTTGTTAATTCTTGATAGTTTCTAATAACTTTCCTATATATATCCTCATTTCGAAGTTAAGTCTCCAAACAGCCCAGTGAAATACATAGTCATTTATCTTCCTGTATTTTTGTATTTGTTAAAGACATTGCCACATTTTTGAGAGTAGTTGAGTTACAGATCTGGATACATGGGGCAAAAGATGAGCTGCTCACTCTAATTTTTCATTGCAGTTTTCTTTTTTCTTCTGATTTTTTGGTCATTGTCTTCCCTAGATCCCCTTTTTCCTTCCCATTCATTCTACCTTCTCTAATTCCTTTACTCCTTCAATTTTTCCTACTTCTTTAAGTTACATAAAGTTGCATCTAGCTACCAAATTAACATTTACATGAGGTTTAACTCTATTCTTTTTAGACTGTCACTATCCTGAGGCTGAGTTAAGAGATAGGATCATGACCTTGGGCTAATTCCTAGGATTCCTTCTCACTCATGATTTTAGAGAATCTTCTATAAAGAGATTCGCAATCCATCAAAATTAATTAGGTGAGATTTTTCACTATCCACACTCATTTTCCTTCCTATTGATATACCTAAGAAACTAAATCTAATTACGAGATATAATTTTTTAAACATGAAAACATCTGCTTTCATACTCCTCCATTCTACTTTTTTCCCCCGAAGAGTCTCCCTAATGAGGAATTCCTTTGGCAAAACCATTCATCTGGCTGAAGATAACCCATGTTTCCAGACAACTACCTTTGTATATATGAAAAATACCATAGCAGGAAAGGGCTACAATTAAGGTTGAATTTGCCAGTGAGAGAGAATGGTATCATTTATGTAATGTGTCTTTCTTTAACCGATTCTTCATGGCAACAAAGTAGGGTGAACAGCAGCAAACTAGATGGGAAGTGGTATTATGGTATTATAAAAAGTTAAGAAAAGGGTGAAGAGTAAGAGGGAGGGATGAGTCAGGTGAGACTTTTCTGAGAAGGTAAATTAAGCAGAGTTCTGAATGAAGATTAAACAAGCCATGCAAAAGTCCAGAGCAGAGCTTTCCACTTGAGGGATCGAGTTAGAGGGTCTGAAATGTTTAGAGTGGTTGGAGGAGAAGGAAGAATGGTATGACTTGAGATTGGAGTGAGAGGCAAGGATGAGATGAGGAACCTTTTAGACCTTGGTAAATAGTTTTGTTGGTTTTTTTTTTTTTTAACAGAAATTACTTTATAACAATAATACAGATGGCTTAAAACAACTAAAAAAATTGTTTATACCCAAAATAATGACTCTGCTACCAAATTAGTCCTTTATTTGATGTCCACTACACTATTAGACATCACAGAGAGGTGATGTCCTATGAGAGTAAATTCTGTTATCTACTGCCTGTCATAAGGGAACAATGTTTTTAAATGAAGAGTGATTGGGTTTATCCACCTAAAGATTTAACCGTGTATTAACAGACCACTTTTAAGCCAATACAAGCCTTTTATTTCATTCACAAATTTATGCCTGTTTATGTATTGTTTCTAATTACATCATCTTTGAAAATAGTGTTCTGTATATCAGAGGTTGTAGTGTAGTTTCAGATCCTCCTGAAATGATGTGAGAGTTCAGCTTATTTCATCTTGCACCGAGGATTTCTCTCCCTGTTACATAGTCTTTTGCTTCCCTCTTTCCTCATTCCAGCTGATACTCTGAGAAAAAACTAAGCCATAACCTGGTTAGGTTGCTTAAGTAAGTCCTCGGTCTTTTTCAGTCTCGTAAGTTCCTGTCTACACAGTTTTTTCACAGGCTGCACTTGATATGGTTGTGTGTTACAGGTTTATTCATATCAGCTACTGAAACGTATGCTGTGTATACATATAATAGGTAAATTGTCTCTGCCTATTGAACTTATAAAATAATAATAAACAGCTGAATAAGGAAAGTAATGTAAGTGTTGTTAATTAAAGGACTTTGTTGATGAAGAACTTCAGTTTTTAACAAAAAAATGGGAGCCAGAAGAATGTGGCTGAAAGGTCTGTTTCTCTCATATGTGGAGTAAAGCAAACAAAAATATGTTTTCTTATATGTGGAGTAAAGAAAACAAAAAGCCCCTTAAAGAGTCTTGATGTTTGAGATTAAGGGGTGGATGGTTTGTTCTTCCTTTGTGTCCATAGTTTTTTCAGAGTGATAATTTTTAATTCCCATCATCAGTAATGTAAAGAAAGTGATATTTTTTACACTTTTTAAAAAGGCTTCAGTATTTCATATGTTAACCTGTGCTAGGTTTAACTGAAAGGTTTGGGGTTTTTTTAATTTTTTTTTTTTTTGCAGGGGTGGATAATATTAAACGTAAGACTGAATTTGGCCAGCTGAATCTAATTAGGGCAATAAGTTGCATTATTTCATCTCTGAATTATGAAAATAATTTGAAATATCTTTTTCTTATATTTCAGGCCTTTTTATGGTTATCATGAGAAGGAAAGACACTTTATGAAGATCTATCTTTACAATCCTGCAATGGTGAAAAGGTACGAAGATAAATGAAACCAAAATATGAACAACTATCATTTAAGTATTTTAACAATAAAAAAAATCTAGAAAGAAGGCCCCTGTAGTTTGTAGTCTTATTAAAGACAGAGACCGTAAAATACACATGTACGTGTATAGAGAGAGACCAGTGGCTTGGACTCTATGAAGGATATTTTAGAGGTGGAGGCTCCCAACTGCTTCTTTCCTGTTACAGATTAGAGAGTTCGTAGAAATAGGTAAGGAGAGATTATGGCTGCCTTGTATGATGTTAGGCCTCTTCTGGCCAGACCTTAGTTCAGCATTAAGAGAAAGTTGCTCTTTAGCTTCAAAGCAAGGAGAAATATGTAGGAGTGAGTCCAGAGTGAGAGGGCTTTTGAGATCTCAGAAACCTGTTGACTGTTTACTAGATGTTGGTGAAATTTTATATTCCAGGTTTTTTGTTGGTTTTGGTTTTGGTTGTTTTTTCTTCCCTCACTTAGTCTCCCTGCCTCTAGCTTATCCTCTCAATCATCGTGGAGGGCAGGGAAGGGCACATATATGGAAGATTTTAATCATCCTTTCAGATTCAAAACAAGGATTTTCATTATGTATAGTGGCAAGCTAGGGTAAGAGTGGCCTCAGAGGTGTACTGAGTATAATTTTTTCAGGAGGTCCTCTCTGCTAGTAGGTACTGGGTTCCAAAAAGTAACTTTTTTGTAAAACACAGATTGGATGTTTTCCCATAGTGAATTAAAGCACTACAGGGGGCACAACTGCCCAGGACATGAGGTTTACCCTGGATTAAACCATTTGAGTACTTCACTGAAGCACAGCTCTTTTCCCAATGGTTATTCCCTTGTCACTGAAAACTAGTTTTCCTACATCCTGCACTTGATCTTACCCAAAATAACTTCTGTTTTGTACCAGTTCCCCTCTACTTATACTTCCTCATATTCGTGGAGTACAAAAGAGCATTTTCTGTGGACTCTTACTCTCTCACACACATACAGAGTGGTAAGAGAGTAAACCTCAGTCATTTTTCCCTTTCTCGTCCACAAGTTGCGCTGGAGTGGGATCCATGATTAAAAGAGGTGTAAGTGTTTTATAAATAACCTATAAACTACTTAAATTATAAATACAATCAATTTTTTTCCTTGCAACCATAGCAAACACTAAACTTCTCAATAAGTTTGCTTTAAATTATATAGTCAGCTTATCACAATGCCATTCTAAAATTCCTGATTTATTAATGGATTCCTTCATTTATTCATCATTATTTATTCATTTATTATTTTTTCAAGACAATCTTGCTTTGTCACCCAGGCTGGAGTATGCAATGGTGCAATCATAGCTCACTGCAGCCACAAACTCCTGGGCTCCAGTGATCTTCCCACCTTAGCCTCCCGAAGTGCTGGGATTACAGGCCTGAGCCACCATACCAGACCTGTTTATGCATGTTTAATAAATATTTGTAAAGTACCTACATTATTTGATGCTCTGTGGAAGTTGCTGGGCAGACATGGTGAGCAAAGTGTGCATGGTTCATGCCCTCAGGGAACTTACAACAAGCTGGGGAGATAGAGCATACACAAGTAACCCAAATATATAAGCAAAAATTGTGGTACTCTTTGATCTGCCAAATGAAAACGTCAGTTCTGAATTCATCCATTTATTTTCTGTCCACTAAGCCTTAGTTTCTGATTACTGCAGAATAAAAAAAATTTTTTAAAAATTACACACTGGTGCCACTGTAAATTCATGGTTTTCAACTCCACCCAGACCCTTCCCTGCCTGCTATACATCTACTTTTTTCTAGTTAATTATTTATTTACTATTCTCTATCCTCTACTCAGGCCTTACCTTCTTAGAGAAAATAGAACCCATCATTCTAGAGAGGTGGTTTTCAAAGTGTGAAGTGGGGATTTCTGAAACCCTTTCAGGGGATTTGTATGGTCACAATTATCTTTATTATACTAAAATACTAAGATCTTTATTATGCTAAGATTATACTGATTTTCCTTTTACACTGTTTTCATTGATAGTGGGTTAATCCGGCACTTTGTCTGAAATCAGGGTAATGACATCAACTACTAATCATTGTGTTTTCTACCACTAAGCACTCACATAAGAATATCCATTAGGACATGGTAAAAATTATTTTATTGAATTTTGACCCTTGGTTATATATCTTTGTAACATTTATGTGACAAAATGAAAGTAACATGAAAGGCTATTAAATTATTCTTTCTTTTTCAACTCCGTATCTTTGTGAGGCTAAATTTTCTTCATATGCATCAACAAAAGCAATATACTGCAACAGATTGAGCAGAAGCTGATGTAATAATCCAGCTATCTTCTGTTGAAACAAGGATTTGTAAACATGTAAAACAATGTTTATTTTCTCACTAAGTTGTTTTTGTTTTGAAAAATATAGTTTAAAACAATATTATTTATGTTAACATAGGAGTTTATTGTTATTTCAAAATTAGTAGGTGGGGCACGGTGGCTCACACTTGTAATTCCAGCACTTTGGGAGGCTGAGGCGGGCAGATCACGTGAGGTCAGGAGTTTGAGACAAACCTGGCCAACATGATGAAACCCCATCTCTACCAAAAAATACAAAAATTAGCTGGGCTTGTGGCAAGCACCTGTCGTCTTAGCTATTCTGGAGGCTAAGGTGGGAGAATCGTTTGAACCCTGGAGGTGGAGGTTGCAGTGAGCCGAGATCGCACCACTGCATTTCTGTTTTAATTTCTAATATGGTAAATATCAGTAGATATAAACCACATAAACAAAAGCTCTTTAGTGTTCTCAATAACGTTGTATTTGTTTTGTTTTGTTTTGTTTTGAAGATGGAGTCTCACTGTTGCCCAGGCTGGAGTGCAGTGGCACTGTGTTGGCTCACTGCAACCTCCGCCTCCCAGGTTCAAGCAATTCTCCTGCCTCAGCCCCATGAGTAGCTGAGATTACTGGTGCCCACCACCATGCCTGGCTAATTTTTTAATATTTTTAGTAGAGATGGGGTTTCACCATGTTGGCCAGGCTGGTCTGAAACTCCTGACCTCAGGTGATCTGCCCGCCTCAGGCTCCCAAAGTGCTGGGATTACAGGCGTGAGCCACCGTGCCCAGCCCCTCAATAACATTTTAAGAACGAAAGGGGTTCTGGGGCCAAAAAGTTTGAGAACCACTGGAATAAAGCTCTCTTAAGGCCTTCTTAACCTTAAATTGCATTTACATCCATTCTCTCCTCGCTGCCTATTCCGTGAAAGAAATTTTTCCTCCTCACCTCTGAGGCTCAAGATTCATCTTCTTTGATGTTTTCAAGGATCTCTTCCATCTATCGGCTATTCCCGTCTTTCTTTCCAATTCCATTTTAATATTATTAAAACTGCTAATTATATGCACACATTCATACTCAAAGAAACACCTTTCTCTTATAGCCATTCTCCTTGAAAGATTTATCTATACTTTGTGTATCCAACTTCTTACCTCCCATTCATTGTTTGTTTGTTTGTTTGTTTTGAAATGGAATCTTGCCCTGTTGCTCAGGCTGGAGGTCAATGGCACGATTTCAGCTCACTGTAATCTCATCCTCCCGGGTTCATGCAATTCTCCTGCCTCAGCCTCCTGAATAGGTAGGATTACAGGCACCACCACCACATTTGACTAATTTTTTGTATTTTTAGTAAGGACCGGGTTTCTCCGTGTTGGCCAGGCTGGTCTAGAACCCCTGACCTCAAGTGATCCACCTGCCTTAGCCTCCCAAAGTGCTGGGATTACAGGCACGAGCCACTGTGCTCGGCTTTCCCATTCACTCTTTAACTTACTCCAATATGGCTTCTACCCCAACCATTTTACCGAAAATTGCTTTCACTAATGACCTCTGTGTTGCTAAATCCAATTTTAGGTCCTTACTTTTTGACCTCATGGTGATGCTTATGATGCCTTAAAACAATCCTAAATGTTAGCTTCTGTGATATATACCACCTCTAGTTTTTCTCGTACCAGTGTGATCAATCGTATTTCTGCCATTTTGTTGGTTTCCCTTTTAACATCTGTGGTTGTTTCTTAGAATTCTGCCTTAGACTTTCATCTTTTCTCTGTATATTTTCTCTTCCCTCTACAGACTTATCTACTCCCATGGGTTTGTTTGGTTTTGGTTTTGGTTTTTGTTTATCTTTATGCTTTTGACTTCCAAATGTATATGAATAGCCTAATTTCTCTCTAGAGCTTCTAAACAATATATCAAACCATCTACTGGATAGATAGAATAGCCCAGTGGTTAAGAGTGAGGGCTCACAAGGCAGAGAAATTTTGATTTGAATTTTAGCCCCTTTGTTTTTTTAAGAGATAGATAGGATCTTGCTCTGTTGCCCAGGATGGCATGCAGTGGTGCCATCATACCTCACTGTAACCTGGAACTCCTGGGCTCAAGTGGTCCTCCCATCTCAGAGCTCTTCTACCTTTTGTGTGATTTTTAAATCTAAGATAATTTCTTTATTTATAAAATGGAGATGATCGTACCACAGACTTGTAATAAACATTACTTGTAATAAAGTACGTTAGCACAGTATCCAATATATAGTACTCAGAAATATGTTAGTTACCTCTGCTGTGTTAATAAAATGATTATTATTTTCTTTATGATTCATTTCCAATATTATTATTGGATCCCCACTATACCTAAATGCCCTTGTGTCTAAATTGAGTTTATCCTTATTCCCCTTCCAAAAAATCCCAAACAAACCAGTTTTTCTTACAGTTCTTCCCCTTTCAAATAATTGCAACACCACTAACCAGCTGCTTAAGCAAGAAATCTAGGCATCACCCTCAGCCCCTTTTCTGTCTCACCCTTCACATCTAGTTAGTCATCAAGGCCTGATCATTTCACCCCTTATATGTCTCCTGAATCAGTACATTTCTATGATTCTTGTTTTAGCCACCATCCTTAGTTTTTCCACAATAGCCTATTTACTCCTTACCTGTAGTCTTCTGTGTTCTATAGCTAGTCTGGTGATGTCACTTTTCTGCTATTCACCTCTCAGACAAATTTCACTACCTCTTCAAATGTCTTAACAGGCTCTGCATGGTCTTACTTCTCATTACTTCTCTATCCCTGCCTGTGACACTAGGTCACAGTCTTACTCAGTGATTTCAGTTCCTGAATAAGCTATGTTTTCTCGTGACACTTTACATGTGCAGTTTTATTTACGTGAATACTCTTCCCTCTCTTCAGAGAAAAAAGTGCCTCTAGTTCATCATTTAGTCTCTTGCTTAAAGAGTTTCTCTAAGGTTTTGTAGAAACCACCTCTGCACCTCTATCTGTTTAGTATCTTTTCTAGATGTTTAATGTATGTCCCCACATAGTACTTAACTATGCTATGTATAATTGTCTGTTGTTTGTATTTGTCATCATGAAGGAAACAAAATAGGAAGGAAAAATATCAAAATGGCAATACCTCTGAGTGGTGGGATTATAAGTAATGATTTCTTTTCCTTTTTTGAATATTTATTTAATCTTTTCAAAATTATTTGTTATTTTTAAAAGAAAAATTTTATTTTAAAAACCTTTTGGTATTTTAATTTTTAAATATAGTTAGTATCAAATTGGTTTAAGACAAAATATTCTTCATCCATGCAGTTTTTTGTTATTCAGAACATGTTGCTTACTTTAAAACTTGATTGAAACTTTTAATTTCTAACGAAATACAAATTTCCAGTAAAATTGAGATGGAAATTTTGTGTGCTAATATGTGCTTTGTTCTCTATATTTCTATAATCATTGTTTCATTTAACATTTTAGGGAACATAATTTTATGATAAAACTTCTTTTTTCTTATTTAGGATATGTGAACTTTTGCAAAGCGGAGCTATAATGAATAAATTTTACCAGCCTCATGAAGCGCATATTCCCTACCTCCTACAGCTCTTCATTGACTACAATCTTTATGGCATGAATTTAATAAATCTGGCTGCTGTCAAGTTCCGAAAAGCAAGAAGGAAAAGTAAGGTTAATTTTCAATCAAATTAAAGTTTTGAAACAAGTGTTGTATAGTCAGTGATTTATAAAATAATATATATTTAGAAAATAAATGTTGAGTGACTAAAGAATGAAAAGAAATATATGCAAAGTGGGATTAGAGATTGTCAGAAAAAGCATCTCAGAAAAAAATTTTTTTTGGTAACAGCTTTATTGAGTTATAATTGATATCCATTTAAAGAGGACAGTTTGATGGTTTTTAGTATACAGGCTACCTAAAAGGTATTGTGGGTTTAGTTCTAGACCACTGCAAAAGTGAACCCTTTACACTGCTTAGCAATTGATATGTATTGTGATTCTTTTTTTTTTTTTAACCTCAGACCTTAATGTTACTTTTTATATTTTAGGAATAGTATATGATACACAATTCTAGAAATCCCTGGAGTTCTTAGAGCCTTGTTACTTTAGTCCAGCACTTCCCTGATGGTGTGAATAGCTGTAGGTTAGTGGAGGTGTTGGTCTCTCAGCATTCCAGACGGATTCCTAAGTCCCTTGAGCCATCACCACCATTGAACATCCTTGTCCATTTTATCTCGGTGGGCTGTGCAAGCATTATTATTTTTCTTTGTGTGACATGACCTGAAAAATATTGCAAGCAGAGCTTTCTCTGGGTTGAATTTGGTATTGCTTTAAAGTTCTTTATTTATAGAGCCTTTGATATTATGAACAAAACAGAATAACATGGCTATTTGAATAAGTGATTTCCTCTCAAAACAAATTTATTTCTCCTTTTACATTTGTAACTTTCTGAGGTGAAAAGTAGGAGATCCCAGATTTTTTACTGTTGGAATGGAAAGTTACAGACGAGAGAAGGCTAGAGCATCTTGAATGGTGAATCCTTTCTGGAAGGTTTTCATTATATTTTGCCCAGATCCATCAGTGGAATCACTGTCAGTGACAGCTATAGCCTTATGAAATGCACTTCTTAAATAATAAGACTTGAAAGTCGAAATTACTCTTTGGCCCATGGGCTGCAGAATGGATGTTGTGTTAGCAGGCAGAGAACCAACATTAGTCTTCTTGTACATCTCCATCAGACCTATTGGGTGACCAGGTGCATTGTTAGTGAGCAGAAATAGTTTGAAAGGAATCTTTTTTTCTGAGCAGTAGATCTCAACAATGGGCTTAAAATATTCAGTAAACCATGCTGCAACCGTTATACTGTCATCCATGCTTTTTTGATCCACTTGTAGAACACAGGCAGAGTAGATTTAGCATAATTCTTAAGGGCCCTAGGATTTTCAGAATGGCAAATAAGCATTGGCTTCAACTTCCAGTTACAGCAGCATTAACTAACCCTACCAAGAGAGTCCTTCGAAGCTTTGAAATCAGGCATTGACTGCTCTCTAGCAATGGAAGTTCTAAACAGCATCTTCTTCCCAGATAAGGTTGTTTTCATCTACATTGATAATCTGTTATTTAGTGTATCCACCTTCATCAGTTATCTTAGCTAGGTCTTCCGGAGAACTTGCTGCAGCTTCTATATCAGCCCCTGCTGTTTCACCTATCTGCAGTAAGGCTATTTCACTTTCTTATCGTTTGTGTGTTCCATTGGAGTAGCACTGTTAATTTCCTTCAAGAACTTTTCCTTTGCATTCACTACTTGGCTAACTGGTACAAGAGACCTAGCTTTTGGCTTATTTTGGCTTCTGACATGCCTTCCTTGGTAAGCTTAATCATTTTTAGTCTTTGATTTAAAGTGAGAGACATGTGACTCTTCATTTGAACATTTAGAGGCCATTGTAGGGTTACTAATTTGCCTAATTTCAATATTGTAGTGTCTCAGGGAATAGGAAGGTGCTAGGAAAGAAAGAAACGGGAATGGCCAGTCAGTGGAGCAGTTGGAACACACTCAAGTTCGCTGTCTTTTATGGGCACGGTTTATTGAGGTACCTGAAAACAATTAACAATAGTAACATCAGAGATCACTGTTCACAGGTTTGAAATATTGCAAGAGGAACCAAAATGTGACAGAGAAGCACAAAATGAACACATGCTCTTGTAAAAATGGCACCAATAGATTTGCTCAATGCAGAGTTGCCACAAATGTTCAATATGTAAAAATTGCAATATCTGCAAAATGCAATAAAGCAAAGCACAATTTAATGGGGTATTCCTGTATTTGGGGTTATGTAACCATCACCACAAATTTAGAACATTTTCATCACCTCTGAAAGAAATCCTATGACCTGTAGCAGTCACCCCCAAGCTTCCCATGTTTCCCACTCCTGAGCAACCTTACTAATCTACTTTTGGTTTCTGTATATTTGCCCATACTGCACGTTTAATGTAAGTGGAATCATGTAATATGTGGGTTTTTTTCCTACTTAGCATAATGTTTTCACGGTTCATCAGTGTTGTAGCTTATATCAGTACTTCATTTCTTTTTATGGCCAAATAATACTCTGTTATGTGAATACACTACATTTTATTTATTCCTATCCCAGTTAATGGATATTTTGGCTATTATGAACAATGCTGATGTGAACATCCATTTATGAATTTTTGTGTAGCTATATATTTTCGTTTCTCTTGGACACCTACCTGGGAGTAGAATTTCTGTGTCAAGTGTTGTAGCATCTTTTGCCTTTTCTTCTCATTGAATTCCTTCCTTTCTACTTCTCTTAAAATGAAACTGACACTTCCAATCCTAATATCTTTACTAACTGCCATAATTTTTTTTCTTTTCCATCACTGTCAACCTTCTTGAAGCAGAGGTTAGCATTTTTTGTCTCTTAGTTCACTTTTGGCTTAACTCCTCCCATTTCTTCTACCATACCCAAGCTATGCTCTCAAAAGTCACCAGGGAGGGTTTCTTTTTGTTGACGTGAATAGTGGGATCAACCCTTCTGCTGAAAACAATTTAAAGGCCAGGCAACATTGAAATAAAAAAATTTAAATGCATTGAAGAGTTTATGAACAATAAAGAAGTGCAGGCCAAAAGGGAATAGAGCGCTAAAAGCAACTTTTGACCTCAAGGCATTTACTAATCTTGGAAACTTAAGAATCTTCTTTGGGAAGGCCATGCTGGGTGAGAGAGATGGAAAGCAGAACTGGGTCCTGCCCAGCAGGTGGGAGCCCTCCACAGGTTAAGGTAGGGCCCCAAATGCATATTCTCTTAAGGTGAGCACAGACTGGGAAATGGAACATACTTCAGACAGTTTTTTTTTTTCAGTATAGTTTGAATCTCCTGGGACTAAAAGAGATTCCCAAATCCAGAGCTTGATCTAAGATGGTGCTGGTCTAGTAATAGACTCAGATCTGACAGAAGCAGCAAGTGCAAATCCTCCCTAGAGGATATTATTTTTATTTTTTATTATTTTTTTCTTTATGAGACAGGGTTTTGCTGTCACCAGGCTGGAGTGCAGTAGTGTGAACATGGCTCACTGCACCCTCCACCTCCTGGGATCATGCAGTCCTCCCACCTCAGCCTCCCATGTAGCTGGGACCACAGGACCGTGCCACCACCCCTGACCAATTTTTTTATATTTTTTGTGGAAACAGAGTCTCACTTTGTTGTCTAGGCTGGTCTTAAACTCCTGGGCTAAAGCATTCTTCCCGCCTCAGCCTCCCAAAATGCTGGGATTACAGGCATGAGCCACTGTACCTGGTCTATCTTTATTGGTCTCAAGTTATTCCTAAAAATATAATTTAAAGTATAATATGGTTTGGCACACAATTTAGAATATACCAGTCACACAAGAAAACTAGCCTCCATGAGTAAAACCCAGTAAACACACACACACCTCAGACCTGCAAAGAATTCAGATATTTTGAATTATTAGATGAAGACTTAAAAAACTATAATCCAGAGTCTTTATTATTTATTTAGAGACAGAGTCTCACTCTGTTGGCCAGGCTAGAGTGCAGTGGCATGATCTTGGCTCACTGCAACCTCTACCCTCTGGGCTCAAGCCATCCTCCCACCTCAGTCTCTCAAGTAGCTGGGACTACAGGTGCATGCCACCACACCCAGCTAATTTGGATATTTTTTTTGTAGAGATAAGGTTTCGCCATGTTGCTCAGGCTGGTCTTAGAACTCCTAGGCTTAAGCGCTCCACCACCTCAGCCTCCCAAAGTGCTGGGATTACAGGCATGAGCCACCACGCCTGGCCTCCAGAATCTTTATCAAATAATGATGATATATGCAGTGCTCTAATGTCATGTTATATTCAGTAATAGTTTTGTCTCTCCAGCATGCTAGTAATTTTCTTATATGGAACAACTTATGCATTAAAACTTTTTTTCAGAAGAGAGTGTTTTGTGGTGACAACGTATTAAAATTACATTTTTATTTTAAATACACAAATATTGAAGCATTGAAACTAGCATGTGCCTCCCTTTTAGAGCAGAATAATTCATTTGTTCATAACTAATTCTTCTGGATAATAACCTCAGGTTTAGATGACAACTTATAGTTTACTAAATGCCAGTTTTTCTTATCTTCTCTGTATCTTAGAATAGTATAAAATTCCCACGGTAAACCAAAGTATGTGAGCAAGTAACTTGCCCTTGGTCCTTAGAATTCCCAAGAGGGAATCATATAATGAAGGATGAAGTAGGCTTGGCTTTTTCTCCATAAAGACTGAAAGGAAAGGAAGGAAGAGGGAAGACAGAAGAAAAGCAGGACAGAGTCAGCTGTCCACTAATTTCTCCCATCTTTGTGAAGGTGGTATTATTTCATGTCCAGGAGATAATCCTTTTTTAAAGTATGGAGACTTCCAAAAGTTAAGGTTTAAGGAGTTCATTACCCACTTTCGAGACTTACTATAAAGCAAGTTATCAAGACAGCATGGTATTGGCAAAAAGATAAACACATATACCAATGGAACAGAATAGAGTCCAGAAATAGACCTATATTTGAAATAATCCATAATTGGCCCATATAGTCAACTTAACTTTGATAAAGATATAATGGTAGTTCAATGGAGAAAGCATAGCGTTTTCAGCAAACAGTGCTGGGATAATTGGACGTCCATATGCCAGAAAATAAAAATAAAAGAACATATTTTTGTATGTTCTTCACAACCTTATACATCACATACTTCACACCTTAAATAATAATTAGAATACTTCACAAACTTAAATGTAAAATATGAACCTATCAAACTTCTAGCAGAAAATAAAGGGAAAATGTGCCCAATCTTGGGTTTGGCAATGAAGTTTTAGATATGACACCAAAAGCACGATCCATGAAAAGAGAAATTAATGTTAGATTTTGTCAAAATTAAAAACTTTTACTTTGTGAAAAACAGTGTTAAAAAATGAAAAGACAAGTCATGGACTGGGAGAAAATGTTTGCAGATTGCATATCTGATAGAGAGGACTTGTGTATGAAATATATAAGAATTCTTAAAAATCAACAATAAGAAAGCGAACAGTCCAATTAAAAATGGTCAAAAGACCTAAACAGACACTTCACCAAAGAAGACATAAGGATGGCAAACACGTGAAAAGATGATATTCAACATTATATGTCGTTAGGGAAATACAGATTAAAACTACAAAGGGCTACCACTATATACCTATTAGAATGACTACAATTCGCAAGACTGACAATAACAAATGTTGACCAAGAGGTGGAACAGCAGCGCTGACGTTCTTTGCTGGTGGGAATGCAAAATAGTATAGTCACTTTGGAAGACAGATAGTTTCTCAGAACACTAAACATAGACTTAGAGTGCGACCCAGTGATGGCACTCCTAGGTATGTTTACCTAAGTGATTTAGGTCCACCCAAACCTGTATGCAAATGTTTATAGCAACTTTATTCATAACTGCCAAAAATGTAAAGCAACCGAGATGTCCACTCAACAGGGAAATGGATAAACTTTGATAACATTTAGTGATAAAAAGGAACAAACAATTGATTCACATAACATGGATGAATCTTTAAAGCATTTTACTAAGTTAAAGAAGCCAGACCAAAAAGGATACAAACTGTGTGACTTCATTCACATGACATTCTGGAAAAGGCAAAACTGTAGAAGCAGAAAATGGACTATTAGTTGTTAGGATTTAGGAGAGAGGGAAGTATTGGCTGCAAAGGGGATGTACAGGGGACTTTTTAAGAGTGAAGGAATTATTCTGTATAGTTCTGGGTTGGTGGATACGTGACTATTCATTCATCAAACTCTATAACCATGTGATGTACCTTAACCAAGTGATGAAGTTTAATGTCACCAGTTATTATGTCATGTGGGTGTCATGTGCCCCCTCATGTGATGTGATAACAAAGGTACTTCGCCTGTGTGATATTCTTGCCAAAAACTCATAACCCCAGTCTACTCATGAGAAAAACATCAGACAAACCCAAATTGGGAGTTGTCCTACAGATTATCTCATCAGTACTCGACTGCAAAGGTCATGAAAAGCAAGGAAAGACACATAAATAGACCAGAGGAGACTGAGAAGACATGGCAGCTGAATGCAGTGTGGTGTCCTAGATTGGATCCTGGAACAGAAAGAGGACATTAGTGGAAAAACTGGTGAAATTCAAATAAAAGGTTTTGTTTAGTTAATAGTAATCTTCCAGTGTCAGTTTCTTTGTTTTGACAAATATACCATGATAATATGTTAACAATGAGGGAAACCAGGTGTCTGGTATATGGAAACTCTCTGTAGTACCCTTGGAACTTTTTTGTAAATCTAAAGTTATTCAAAAATTAAAAGGTTACTGGGGAAAATAATAAGTTAGTTATCATTGTCAAGTATAACCGAGAATTTAAGACAGATTGAGGAATGGAAGAGTTTCTAGAGTATATACATTAGGTATTATAGAAAGAGGAGATAATTTTCATAATTAGTTTTTTCCAGTAGGTGAAAAAGCACAAGAATAGTTTGAATTAGCAAATATACAGAAACCATTTATTTTATTTATAAAAGTTAGATTATTGGAATGGTACTCAGAAGGGTTTTTTTCAGAATATAGGAAGTGTTTACAGATTTGAAGGCATCATTATGTGAAATTTATTAGGTTGGTGCAAAAGTAATTGCAGCTTTTGCTATTACTTTCAATGGCAAAAATCACAATTAGTTTTGTACCAACCTAATAGTAGAAGGAAAGTTAAAAACAGGGAAATTGCAGTATGATAAAAAAATTTAAATCATCTTTCATCATATAGTTAGCCCTCAGGTTTTTGTTTTTGTTTAGTATGAGATAAAAGATTATACTGAAATCATGTACAAAATCAATGAATAATTTATTTTATTTTGTCATGTTATCTCAGGCACATTACAGTTTAACTTGACAATAAACTTCTTGTAAGTAAATATATATATTACATGTATGCATAACTTCATTTTACCTGATAATATAATACATATTAATGGAGTTTTACTTTTGAAAGTAAAATACATTCAAAAATGAAAATGATTTAGAAATTTGAATATTATATGTACATATACAGTTTTGCCTCAGCACTCAGTTGTATAATCAGTGGTCAAATGAAATGGAAATGATGCTAATTACTGTACTTGTTAAAGTGAAGTGTATAAAGTATGTAAATCGGACAATTTTTTTTCTTTTTTCTTTTTTTCCCCCTACATGGGTAAAAGAGGAATAAATGGAGCAAATGTTTTGAGCACCACAGAGGCATTTTCTATTTTTTTAACATCCACAGTTGAAAAATATATGTATATATAATATAGAAATTATATATATTTAAATTTGGGAGTTTCCATGTTCTTTAGGGAAATATGCTGAAACAGTATGGTATAGTAACTGGATCAGTAAACTTGTGTAGATTCTTTATTTGTGTCAGTTTATTAGAAAATAATATTTGTTGTAATTTACAACTTGAAAAGTAATTTATTATAAATGCCCTATCCATACTGTAGCAAAGCCTTTTAAATTTTCTGAATGTATATAAGACCAGTTGCATGTTTTGGCATGTGTTTTGTCAAAATAGCAAAGATAGTAATGCCTTATATCATTCTAACTATACCATCTTGTGATGAAACTAGTCAAATAAGAAAATCAAAGTACTAAATTTAGCTGGAGAGGATTGTAAATTTAGTATCTTAATGTTGAGATTCTTTTTGATGCCACTCATTCAACTTTTTCTTTTTTTTTGAGTCAGAGTCTCACTCTGTCGGCCAGGCTGGAGTGCAGTGGCACGATCTCGGCTCACTGCAACCTCCGCCTCCTGGGCTCAAGCAATTCTCCTGCCTCAGCCTCCCGAGTAGCTGAGATTATAAGCATGTACCACCATGCCTGGCTAATTTTTGTATTTTATAGTAAAGACGGGGTTTCACCATGTTGGCCAGGCTGGTCTCAAACTGCTTACCTCAGGTAATCTGCCCACCTTAGCCTCCCAAAGTGCTGGGATTACAGGCATGAGCCACCGCACCCAGCCAGCTTTCTCTCAGAAAACTTAAATTCCCATAAGAAATCACAACAAAGGTACTAAAATTTAGAAACTACTTCCAAAAAATGACCTCAGGACTGTTTTCTGAAACTGGGACATCTAAGCAGAAATGTGTAGTCTCTTCAATTGCAACTCAAATTCTATTTGCATTTGACCCAGGTTTCCAATCATCGTTACTGCCATTACTTCTGGAATGCATTGTATATTTTCTTTCTGTTCAGGGATTAGTATTAAAAGTATCTTTTGAATTTTATGTGGAATTTCCATTTGAATTTTAGTTGAGGCTCATGTAGATTACCCTAGGAGTATAGATTAAAATATTTAAGAATTTGTAATTCTTTATTTTGCAAATAAGATGTTAAGCATATCTACCACAATAGCACATTTTATGTATCATACCTTTATTCTACTATAAAAGTATTGTAGCCATTTTTTCCTTGGATTTATACATTGCAATTTTTTTCTCCTCTTAGTTTTGAACCATTAGTCTCAATGGTTTCTTCCTGTGTGTGTATTTCTTGCTGTATATGAATTTTTAGGACACAATTTTAGTAACTAGTCACATAAGTTATATATTATTTTACTTAAAGGGAACATTCCTATAGTGTGCTACTAGAGAAGTTACTCTGAACATGTAGAGTGCTGAAAAGATGTAACAGTTCTCAATATGTATGCACCCAACACCAGAGCACCCACATATATAAAGCAAATATTATTAGATTAAAAGCAAATGTTATTAGATTTGATTGTTAGCATCTGTCCAATGCTGAGAGTGGGGTGTTGAAGTCCCCAGCTAGCCAATACAATACAGTGATAGTTGGGGACTTCAACACCCCACTCTTAGCATTAGGCAGATAATCTAGACAGAAAATCAAAAAAGAAACATTGGATTTAAACTTTACTTTAGAGCCGGGCACCGTAAGCCTGACACTTCGAGAAGCTGAGGCAGGAGGATTGCTTGAGCCCAGGAATTTAAGACTGGATCAGGTAACATAGTGAGATCTCATCTTTACAAAAAATATAAAAATCAGCCAGGTGTGGTGGCATACACCTGTGGTCTCAGCTACTCAGGAGGCTGAGGTAGGAGGATTGCTTATGCCTCAGAAATTGAGGCTGCAGTGAACTGTGGTCACACCACTGCACTGCAGCCTGGTGACAGAACAAGACACTGTCTCAATAAATAAATAAATTGCACTTTAGACCAAATGGACCTAACAGACATTTACAGAACATTTTATCCAGTAGTTGCAGAATACACATTCTTCTCATCAGCGTGTGGAACATTCTCCAGGAAAGATCATATGTTAGGCCACAAAACAAGTCTCAACAAATTTTAGAAAATTGAAATAATATTAAGTGTCTTTTCTGACCACTATGGAATAAAACTAGAAATCAATAAAAAGAGAAACTTTGGAAACTGTACAAATACATGGAAATTAAACAAAATGCTCCTGAACCTTTATTGGATCAATGAAGAAATTAAGAAGGAAATTTAAAAATTTCTTGAAACCAGTGAAAATGGAAACACAGCATACCGAAACCTATGAGATACAGCAAAAACAGTACTAAGAGGTAAGTTTATAGCAATAGGTGCCTATGTCAAAAAAACAGATTTCAAATAAACAATGTAATGATGTACTTTAAGAAACTAGAAAAGCAAGAACAAAGCCAAAATAGAAGAAGAAAAGAAATAATAAAGATCAGAGTAGAACTAAACAAAATAGAGACTAAAAAAAAATACAAAAGATCAGAGAAATGAAAAACTGGTGCTTTGAAAAGATAAATCAATAAATCGCTAGCTAGACTAACCAAGAAAAAAGAAGACGTACATAAAATTAGACATGAAAAAGGAGACATTACAATTTATATAACAAATACAGAGGATCATCAGAGACTATCATGAACAACTATAAGTTGGGAAACCTAGAGGGAATGTATACATTTTTGGACACATTACAGCATACCAAGATTGAACCAGAAAGAAATAGGAAACCCAGCCAGGCATAGTGGCTCACACCTGCAATCCTAGCATTTTGGAAGGTCAAGGTGGGAGGAAGGCTTGAGCTCAGGAGGTCAAGACCAGCCTGGGCAACAGTGAGACCTTGTCTCTATTTTAAATTTTTAAAAAAGAAAACCTGAGCAGACCAATCACAAGTAACAAGATTGAATCTGTAATTTAAAGGTCTCCCAATAAAGAAAATCCCAGGTCTGGATGGCTTTACTGCTGAATCCTGCCATACTTAGAAAGAAAAACTAACACCAATTCTTCTCAAACTAGTCCAAAAATTTGAAGAGGGGGAAATTCTTCCTAACTCATTCTATGAAGCCAACATTATCCTGATACCAAAATCAGACAGGACACAACAAAAAAAGAAAACTACAGGTCAGCATCACTGATGAACATAGACAGAAAAATCCTCAACAAAATACTAACAAATGGAATCCAACAAAACATTAAAAAAAGAAAAAAAATACACCATGATCAAGTGAAATTTATCCTAGGGCCAGGCACAGTGGCTCATGCCTGTAATCCCAGCACTTTGGAAGGCTGAGGTGGGTAGATCGCTTGAGCCCAGGAGTTTGAGACCATCCTGGGCAACATGGTGAAACGCTGTCTCTACAAAAAATAAAAAAAATAGCTGGGTATGGTGGCATGCACCTGTAGTCCCGCCTACTTGGGAGACTTAAGTAGGAGGATGGCTTGAGCCCAGGAGGCGGAGGTTACAGTAAGCCGACATCATGCCACTGTACTCAAGCCTAGGTGACAGAGTGAAACCCTGTCTCAAAAAATTATTTCAGGGGTGCAAGGATTGTTCATTATATGCAAATCAATAAATGTGATACATCACATCAACAGAATGAAAGACAAAAACCATATGATCATCTCAGCTAACACAGAAAAGTTATTTGATAAAATTCAATGTCCCTTCATGATAAAAACTATTGACAAGTTAATCATAGAAGGACCATACCTCAAATAATTAACACCATGTCTGAAAAACCCACATTTAACATCTTACTGAATGGGGAAAAGCTGAAAACCTGCCCTCTAAGAACTAGAAGAAGACAGGATGCCCATTTTTACCGCTCCTGTTCAACATAGTACTGGAAATTCTAGCCATAGCAATCAGGTAATGTAAAGAAATAAAAGGCACCAAATTGGGAAAAAAGAGGTGACATTGTCCCTTTTTCACAGATGACATATGGAAAAACCTGAAGACTCCAACAAAAAACTCTTAGAACTGATAAACAAATTTAGTAAAGTTGCAGATTTTTTAAAAAACCCACAAAAAACCAATAGCATTTCTGTGCACCAATAACAACTAGCTGAAAAAGAAAACAAGAACACAATCCCATTTATTATGGCTACCAAAAAGAATACTAATAAATTTAACCAAGGAAGTAAAGGTTGTATAGGAGGAAAACTAGAAATTACTGATAAAATTAACTGAAATAGACAGTGGAAATAGACAAATGGAGACATCCCATGTTCATGGATCAGGAACATTAATATTGTTAAAATGGCCATATTTTCCAATAAAATCTAGAGATTCATTGCAGTTCATATCAAAATACCAATGACATTCTTCATGGAAATGGAAAAAAATTTCTAAACTTCATGTGGAACCACAAAAGAGCCTAAATAGCCAAAGCAATGCTGATCAAAAAGAACAATTGGAGACATCATACTATCTGAGGTCAAAATAATACTACAAAGCTTTAGTAACCAAATCAGCATGATGTTGGTATAAAAATAGACACATAGGCTGAGCAAAATACTACTACAAAGCTTTAGTAACCAAATCAGCATGGTGTTGGTATAAAAACAGACACATAGGCTGAGCATGGTGGCTTACTCTTCTAATCTCAACAGTTTGGGAGGCTGAGGTGGGAGGATAACTTGAGTCCAGAAATTTGAGTCCAGCCTGGGCAAGATAGTCAAACCCAATCTCTACAAATTAGCCAGTCACAATGGCGCATGCCTGTTGCCCTAGTAGCTTGGGAGGCTGAGATGGGAGGATCATTGGAGCCTGGAAGCTCAAGGCTGCAGTGAGCCATAATCATACACTGCACTCCAGCCTGGATGACAGTGAGACCCTGTCTCAAAAAAAAAAAAAAGAAATTGTAGGACAGATACTCTGGGACATTGGTCTGGGAAAAAATTTTATGGCTAAGACCTCAAAAGCACAGGCAACCAAAGCAAATAGACAAAAAGGACTGTGTAAACTAAAAAGCTTCTGCACAGCAAAAGAAACAACAGAGTAAAGAGACAGCGTACAGAATGAGAGAAAATATTTGCAAACTATTCATGAAATGAGACTAATATCCAGAATATATATATAAGGAACTCAACAGGAAAAAAAAATAGTTTTGTATCTGAATAGACACTTCTCAAAAGAAGACATACAAATGGCCGGCAGGTATGTTTTTTAAATGCTCAACATCACTAATCATCAGGGAGCTGCAAATCAAAACCACAATAAGCAATCATCTTACCCCAGTTAGAATGGCTGTTATGGAAAAGACACCAACAAATGCTGGTGAGGATGCAAGGAAAAGGAAACTATTATACACTGTTGGTGGGAATGTAAATTAGTACAGCCATTATGCAAAACAGTATGGAGGTTTCTCAAAAACCAAAAACTAGAACTACCATATGATACAGCAGTCCCACTGCTGGGTATTTATCCAAAGGAAAGGAAATCAGTATATCAAAGATAGATACCTACACCCCCATGTTTATTGCAGCACTATTTATAATAGCCAAGATACAGAATCAACCTTAAGTGTACATCAGCAGATGAATGGATAAAGAAAATGTGGTATATATACACAATGGAATTATATTCTGCCATATTTTTTATGAAAGTGAAATTCTGTCATTTGCAGCCACATGGATAGAATTGAGATCATTATGTTAAATGAAATAAGCCAGGCCCGGAAAGACAAATATCACATGTTCTTACTGATGTGGGAACTAAAAAAAGTTCATCTTTAGCCAGGAGTCGTGATGCACCCCTGTAGTCTCAGCTACATGGGAGGCTGAGGCAGGAGGATGGATTGAGTCCAGGAGATTGATTCCAGTCTGGGCAACACAGCAAGATGTCATGTCAAAAAAATAAATAAAAAGTAGAATGGTAGTTACTAGAGGCTGGGAAGGGTGTATGGGAAGGATTCCAGGAAGATATGAAGACAGGCTGGTTAATGGATATAGACATACAATTAGACGAAGTAAGTTCTAGTGTTTGATAGCATACAGGAGTGACTGTAGTTAACAACAATATATTACATATTTCAAAATAACTAGAAGAGAAGATTTGAAATGTTCTCGACACAAATGATGAATAATGTTCAGGCTGATGGACATCATAAGTACCTTGATTTTGTCATTACAGATTGTATGCATGTATGAAAATACCACATGTGCTCCATAAGTATGTACAAATATTATGTATCAATAAAAAGGGATCTGTAATTTATGAGTAATAAAATTTTTTAAAGAACATTTACCAGCCGGGCATGGTGGCTCACGCCTATATTCCCAGCACTTTGGGAGGCCAAGGCAGGCGGATCATGAGGTCAGGAGATCGAGACCATCCTGGCTAACACGGTGAAACCCCGTCTCTACTAAAAATACAAAAAAAATTAGCCGGGCTTGGAGGCTACTCGGGAGGCTGAGGCAGGAGAATGGCATGAACCTGGGAGGTGGAGCTTGTGGTGAGCTGAGATTGCGCCACTGTACTCCAGCCTGGGCAACTGAGCGAGACTCCATCTCAAAAAAAAAAAAAAATTTACCTTCTAAAAAGTAATTATATGAAAATTAAAAGTAGAATTTATTCCTTTTACCTTTCTATTCCTAGGTAATACATTGCATGCAACTGGATCCTGCAAGAATCATTTATCAGGAAATTCTCTTGCTGATACTTTATTTCGGTGGGAACAAGATGAAATACCAAGGTTAGTTAATGTTGTAAAGGAAATGAAAATTTTACATATATCCTAGTTGTGATCAGAAATCAGTGGTTACCATAATTAAATTTTAACCTTTTATTGTATTGGATCTTTTTAATCTATACACTTATCAAAAAAAAGCAATCCTTGACATTAGTGTGTTACAGGGAATAAACGATTTAAAAAACAGACCATGAAAATGTACTAGTTATTATCTAATTAACAGGAATACGAGGTAGATATCGTTATAGTTTTCTGCAGCATTCATCCTCATCATCTATTCTAATTTGATATCCTATAACTTGTCAAGTAAAAAAAATTACATTTATGATAAAATAGTAATTTAAAACAAAAATCTAAATATTTTTAATAAAAACGCCTAAAATTTATAAATATTAAATATGTAATAAAGTATTTTGACATGCTCTGTTTTTGAATAATATAATTTGTAATTTATTTGTTTCATTATTGATTAGATTTTTTTTGGAGGCAGTATATTCCAAATGCTTGGATTTTTCTATTTCAAAGCAACTATGTGTTTGCTTATGCAAATTTTTTACTCATACATTTTCTATCTACTGGTGCTAATTTTTAATTCTGAAAACTACTTCCCCTCCATAGGAACACCTCCTGTTCTGAATGTCTGAAGTAGTTTTGTATAAGGGCAAGTTGTAAATTTCTACTGTGAGATTATATTTTTTGAGGTTATTGTTTCCCTCCATTCTCTCAAATATGCTACTTCTGGACTATTCATCCTTGACATTTACGACATAATTATTTCAAATTACAAAACTTTTTTATATAAGAAAACTGTTGATCATAAACATTTTTAAATCTGATACTTCAATGTGTGTTAAATTGTACAAATGAAGAGGACAATTCACATTTTGTTGTTGTCGAGACAAGGTCTCACGCTGTTGCACAGACCAGAGTTCAGTGGCACAATCTCAGCTTACTACAACCGCTGCCTTCTGGGCTCAAGTGATCCTCCCACCTTAGCCTCCCAAGAATCTAGGACTACAGGTGTGCAACACCATGCCTGGCTAATTTTTAAAAATTTTTGTAGAGATGAGGTCTTACTATAATGCTCAGCCTCCCAAGTATCTGGGACTATAGGTGTGCAACACCATGCCTGACTAATTTAAAAAAAAATTTTGTAGAGATGTGGTCTCACTATGTTGCTCAGGCTGGCCTCCCAAGCCGAAGCTGGGATCACATTTATGAGCCACCAAGCCCAGCTGACAATCTACATTGAGAAATATTTTTTCTGAAAGGGAAAGGGATATATTATGATAGGTTGGCTAATATATTCCTTCTCTATCAATGGTGAAAAGATATGTGTGTTTGAATATCTAAATATATACTTGTGAGTACATATATACGTATATTATTTGAGTTGTAAAAATTCTGTGGTTTAACAAACTAACATGTAGTATTCCATCAAAATTTCCTTTAAAATAGACAGTGGAAAATGAGGTTTTGCTAACATGTTTTTCTTAAAACATTAAAAAGTGTTTCAAGGCCAGGGTGCAATGGCTCACACCTGTAATCCCAGCACTTTGGGAGGCCGAGGTGGGCAGATCACTTGAGGTCAGGAGTTCAAGACCAGCCTGGCCAACATGGTGAAACCCCTTCTCTACTAAAAATACAAAAATTAACTCTGCTTGATGTCACATGCTTGTAATCCCAGTTACTTGGGAGGCTGAGGCAGGAGAATTGCTTGAACCTGGGAGGTGGAGGTGGAGGTGAGCTGAGATCGCACCAGTGCACTCCAGCCTGGGTGATGGAGCGAGATTCCATCTCAAAAAAAAAAAAAAAACCGAAGTGTTTCAAATCAAAAGTTAATGAAATGTGTCATCACCCACTTTGTAGTAAAATTATGGATCTCCCCTTTTCCACTTGGTGTCCATTTTTGTACAAGGCCTAAATTTTGGAATGAGTAAACTAGGATCCACACTAGATGTTATCTCTTCATTCTGTTAAGTAGGGTCAATAATGGGTGTCTTCTTTATCTTCTCTTTTGGGGCACTGATGAAAAGCAAATGCTTTTGAGTCAAAGATCCTGACTGGGAAACAATCCTTTGTAGTTCTCATAAAAATTAATGACCTGGTGGTATCATTACTTTTCCTAGCTATGATCCCACTGTTGATCATTCATATAGTTTATCAGTTCTGTAGTTACAAAGAATTTTAAAGTATTCCCCATCTCAGCAGTAGTTGAGGGCAGGAAGAATGGTGAATATCGTTTGCCCATTTCTCAGTGTGCTCACCTTCCCTTATCTCTTATTGCATGTTCTCCCTCATTTTTTGAATACTGAAAAAGATGTCTCTAGGCAACTGATTTCATATGTGTATGGTTTTTTTATGCATTCCTCTGTGGTTTTTATATTATCCTATTGCATTCTGCCCTGGGTATAAAACCATATGCTAAAACGTTTTATATTCCTTTTATATAAAATATAATGAACCAAAATATGTAGAATATACTTCAAAAGGATCTAATAGGGTTGTCAGTATGTTTTGTATTTTTCTTATCCCATTTTTCATTATATATACATATAAAGTATCAATTTTGTTATGAATAATTGTGAATTAATATATCAGGTTTTCTGGGTACCAGCTAAACATAAGATAATTGTGTAAGTAAGAAAAATCTTAGAAAGTTTGCTCTCACACAATTATTATGTTTTTTTATATCCTTTAATTGCAGCTCTTTAATATTGGAAGGTGTTGAACCACAGAGTACATGTGAATTAGAAGTGGATGCTGTAGCTGCTGATATCTTAAATCGTCTGGACATTGAAGGTTCATACACAATTATTCTTAATATATGTTTTTATTTTTTAAAAGTAATGACCTGCCGGGTGTGGTGGCTCACACCTGTAATCCCAGCACTTTGGGAGGCCAAGGTAGGTGGATCATGAGGTCAGATCGAGACCATCCTGGCCAACGTGGTGAAACCCTGTCTCTACTAAAATACAAAATAAATTAGCTGAGCGTGGTGGCACACGTCTGTAGTCCCAGCTACTTGGGAGGCTGAGGCAGGGGAATCACTTGAGCCCAGGTGGCGGAGGTTGCAGTGGGCCAAGATCACACCACTGCACTCCAGCCTGGTGATAGAGCAAGACTCTGTCTCAAAAAAAAAAAAAAAAAAAAAAAAATTAATGACCAAAGTAGAACAGAAGAAGTAGGAAAGAAAACTTTACGAGGAAACTAAGATGTTATAGCAGGAGGATACAAAATGTTACGAAGATTGCTTCTATACTTCTGATGAGGTATTAATTTTTTGTTTATATTTTTGTCCAAATGACTATATTTGAATAGATAGATACTAAGTGTGACACTAAATAAAATTAGCTAATATAAAGCAATTTAATGTACTCTGCCTTTTAATTTCTTAATTTTCATATTATATATCAGCAAGGGGACTCTAAGGTTTATTGACTATCATCAGATGTTTGAATTGTATTCACTTGCTGGATTTTGGGAAACCACTAGGAAGAAAACATGGACACAGGAAGGGGAACATCACACTCCGGGGACTGTTGTGGGGTGGGGGGAGGGGGGAGGGGCAGCATTAGGAGATATACCTAATGCTAAATGACGAGTTAATGGGTGCAGCACACCAACATGTCACATAGATACATATGTAACAAACCTGCACATTGTGCACATGTACCCTAAAACTTAAAGTATAATAATAATAAAAAAAGGAGTAACATAGTAAGTGTAGGTTGGGATAATTTGTCCACTTTATTACACAAAATATGTGATTGGTTTTTTTAAAGGTAGTATTTATTAAAGACAAGTTTAGATTTTTTTAGGCATTTTTTACTTTGACCCTGTAGTATTAAAGTATTATTGTGATTACAGCTCAAATTGGTGGAAACCCTGGTCTACAGGCCATATGGGAAGATGAAAAGCAACGGCGAAGAAACAGAAATGAAACTTCTCAGATCAGCCAACCTGAGTCACAAGGTATAAACCTAATAGTGCTCTGATTATTCTTTTAAACCAAGTATTTTAATGGAAAAGTTTGTCATTGAGTTGTTCCTTTGACATTAGATTTTACTTTTCAAATGACCTTTATATTTTGTATGTATTTTTCTTGTCATTGCTATACAGCCACTATTTATCTTTATAACTGTCTCCAATTGTTGCTTATTATCTCTCTCTTTGTAAGAAGTTGACGTTTTTACTGTTCTTTGTTTTTAGTGTACCTTGTCCTCTTCCCTCACTTTTTTGTTTTCATTCTCTAGTATGTTCTAGCCCTCTGTATTTCCAAATGAGCTATAGAAAACTCACAGAAGATCATGAATCTCAACTTAGAAACACTGTTTAATACATTAAGCTTTGAAAATGTAACCATTGAAATGCTGCCCACAGTTTATTTTCTGAGTATGTCATATAAGCTTTCACTTTGTTCAGTATGTACAGCTCTAAAGAAATACTCATATTTATTACTAAATGGTGCCACATTCAAAAAGAATTTGAGGGAGTTCAGATGATACCGTGGATACAACAGAATTTTAAAAATAAAGGTAAAAGAATGAAAGACATCATTCAAAAGGCAGATACATTATTTCAAAATACAGCAGTAAGCCTGTATTGAAGTTCAGTTAAAATTGCTATATCTTAGGCACTAAAAATGTTTTGATAAACTTTGAGTGCCTTTTATACTTTTAAAAATAGAAATAAATTTTATAAGGGGAAAATTTTTAGCTTTAGGATACAATATATTTATAGGTAGAGAACAATTTTTCTGTTTTAGATTTAGATTATAATTATAGAACTTAATCTTGAACTGACTTAAGTGCCTAATTTTATAACTTTAGTAACAACCATTTCTCTTTTGTGTGATTCTATGGTAAAAACTACAGTTAGGTTGTATTATATATATCTAGAGAAAGATAGGAAATTGCCACCATTTTTAAAGCTACTTTAGGAGAAGGGAAAATATTTCATTCATTTGCCATTTACATTTTTTAATGCACTTTTAAAATTCAAAGATCACAGGTTTGTGCCAGCAACAGAAAGTGAAAAAAAATTTCAGAAGAGACTTCAGGAAATTCTCAAACAGAATGATTTCTCTGTGTAAGTGGTTATTTATTATAGATCTCAGAACTAATTTTATTCCTTTGTTATCTAGTCTGTTATAAAGGATATGTTTTTAATTAAGCAGAACGTTATCAGGATCTGTGGACTACAGCGATGGATCCCAGGAGTTCTCTGCCGAGTTAACATTGCACTCTGAGGTTCTGTCTCCTGAAATGCTTCAGTGTACACCAGCCAATATGGTAGAAGTTCACAAAGACAAAGAGTCAAGCAAAGGTAAGATTTTCTTTTCATGTATACAGAAACTACTAGAACAGATATATAGCACTGAGATGTTAATATTTGATTGAGTTTGCTAGGGATTTTTTTCCCTATGAAATAAATATTGTGGATATAGCAAAAATTTCTCCCATTCTGTCACCCTTTCTACATCTCTAAAGGTAAGCAGTATCCTGAAGTTAGTGCAAACTGTTACCATATATAATTTTATATTTTCTTATAATGTTTGCCCACCACATATACCATTGTTTTAAGTTTTAAATTTTACGTAAATGATGTTCTGCTTGGCATAGATGAAGCAGCTTGCTTTTTTCACTCAGCATTATATTTTTAAGCAGCTTGAAGTTTAATTTACATAACATAAAATTCAGTCATTTTAAGTGTATAATTCAATGATTTACAGTAAATTTACAAAGTGTGTGAACATCTCCACAATCCAGTTTTAGAATGTTTCCATCAGTCCACAGGATCCCTTGTGTCCATTTGCATTACGCTTATTTCCACCTCAAACCCCAAGTAACCACTAATAATACATGGGCCTTGTCTAGATACTGTATATTATGTAAGTGAAACCATACAATATATAGTCTTTTGTGTCTGGCTTCTTTTACTTAGCATAATACTTTCAAGGTTTATACATGCTGTAGTATCTATCAGTATGTATGGAGATACCACATTTTGTTAATCCATTTATCAGTTGATCAACATTTGAGTTGTTTTCACTTTTGGCTGGTAAGAATAGTGCTGCTGGCCAGGCGCAGTGGCTCAGGCCTGTAATCTCAGCAATTTGAGAGGCTGAAGCAGGCGGATCACCTGAGGTCAGGAGTTGGCAACCAGCCTGGCCAGCATGGTGAAACTCTGTCTCTACTAAAAATACAAAAATTAGCCGGGCGTGGTGGCGCATACCTGTAATCCCAGCTACTCAGGAGGCTGAGGCAGGAGAATGGCTTGAACCCGGGAGGCGGAGGTTGCAGTGAGCCAAGATCGCGCCACTGCACTCCAGCCTGGGCGACAGAGCAAAACTCCATCTCAAAAACAAACAAACAAAAAGTAGTGCTGCTATAAGCAGTAAAGCATAAATTTTAGGATAAATATCATAAAAAGAGTTGTAAAATGATATAAATAGTAAGAAACGAAACAGTTTAAGAATAAACTTCACTAAAAAGATTACCTCTGCCAAGCAAAAGAATTGCTAGGGCATGTGGTATATTTGTGTTTAATTTTTAAATAAACTCCCAAGCTGTTTTTAAAGTGACAGCAATGTTTTACTTTCTCACCAGCAATATATGAGAGTTTCTCTGGCTCTACATCCTCACTAACACTTGTTATTTTCTGTCTTTTTTTAATGTAGCCGTCCTAGTGTGTGAAATAGAATCCTACTGTGGTTTTAATTTTCATTACCCTCATTACTACTGATGTTGAGCATCTTTTATGTCAACATTATAACGTTGAAATTTATCCTTGTTCATTCATTTTAGCTGCTGATGACTGCTCCATTTTAAGACTAAACAACAATGTTAGCTATTTCTCTACAAGTATTAGATGGTCTTTACTTTTGCACTTAGTGCTATATCTGTCTCCTTACGGCTATGTGCAGGAGCTTCTCTACCGAACACATGTAGAAGAGTGAGTTGCTGAATGTTAGGGTGTATGCATTGCACTCCACCTAGATAGCATCTGTTCTAACAGTTTTTCTATAATGCTTATACATGGTTAGTAAACAAGACAATAATAAAAGTTTTACTCAGAAGTCACATTGTATCATACGCAATTTTACTAGGCAAGCGAAGCCTCAACATTTGATAGCATCAAATAATAAGGATAAAATAATAGATGTAAAATATTTGCTGCTCTGATTCTTTGAAATAGTGTCTCTGCATTTTAATCTGCATTTCCTAATTACTAACGAATTTGAGCATCTTTAAAGGCCATTTGGGTTTCTCTGTTTGTGAATTACGTTTTTTGCTCATTTTCTATTGAGTCATTTGTCTTTTTTTATTTGTAGGAGTTCTTCATATTTTCTAGATATTAAGTCTTTATCAGTTATACTTATTGTAGAGATGTTTTCTCTCCATCTAGGCTTGTCTTGTAAAAATCTTCAAAAAAAATGTTAACTTCTTTTCCCCCCATTTAAAAAAAAAATTATCCTTGGAGTTTTACATGTCTTCAGTTTTAATGTCAAGTTTACCAATATTCCTTTATGGTTTAGTTTTGGTATGTGATTTATGAGACCTTCCCTACCCTGATGTAATGAAAATTTTCTCTTAAGTGTTCATTTTAAGGCTTACGTGTGCTTACAATTTGGTTTTTCACATTTAGGTCTTTAATGCATTTGAAATTTTACATTTTACTTTTAAATTTTTTTTAATTTTTGTGGGTACATAGTAGACATATATATTTATGGGGTACATGAGAGATTTTTATACAGGCATACAATGTAATAATCACATCAGGATAAATGGGGTATCCATAACCTCAAGCGTTTATTTCTTTGTGTTACAAACATTCCAATTATACTTTTAGTTATTTTTTAATGTACAATAGATTATTGTTGACTGTAGTCACCCTGTTGTGCTATCAAATACTGGATCTTATTCCTTCTATTTTTTTGTACTCATTAACCATCCCCACTTCCCCACCCCACCCTACTACCCTTCCTAGCTTCTGGTAACCATCATTCTACTCTCTTATCTCCATGAGTTCCATTGTTTTAATTATTAATTAGCCCCCACAAGTGGGAACATGCAAAGTTTGTCTTTCTGTGCCTGGCCTATTTCACATAACATGATGTCCTCCACTTCCATCCATGTTGTTGCAAATGGCATGATCTTATTCTTTTTATGGCTGAGTAGTACTCCATTGTGTAAATGTACCACATTTTCTTTATCCATTCATCTGTTGATGGACACTTAGATTGCTTCCAAATCTTGGCTGTTGTGAATAGGACTGTGATAAACATGGGAGTGCATATATCTCAACTTGACATACCAATTTTATTTCCTTTGGATAAATACCGAGTAGAGAGGTTGCTGGATTATGTGGTAGTTCTATCTTTAGTTTATTAAGGAACCTTCATACTGTTCTCCATAGTGGCTATACTAATTTACATTTCTACCAACAGTGTACGGGAGTTCCCTTTTCTCCACATCATTGCCAGCATTCATTATTGCCTGTCTTTTGGATAAAAGCCATTTTTACTAGGGTGAGATGATTTCTCATTGTAATTTTGATTTGCATTTATCTGATGATCAGTGATGCTAAGCATCTTTTCACCTGTCTGCCATTTGTATATCTTCTTTTGAGAAATGTCTGTTCAGATCTTTTCCCCATTTTTTAATTGAATTATTAGATTTTTTACTATTGAGTTATATATATTTTGGTTATTAATCCCTTGTCAGATGGATAGTTTGCAGATATTTCCTCCCATTCTCTGGGTTGTCTCTTCACTTTGTTGATTGTTTCCTTTGCTGTGCAGAAGTTTTGTATAATAACTTGATATGATCCCATTTGTCTACTTTTGCTTTGATTGCCTGTGCTTTGGGGATATTTCCCAAAAAATCTTTGCTCAGACCAATATTCTAGAGAGTTTCCCCAATGTTTTCTTTTAGTATTTTCATAGTTTGAGTCTTAGATTTAAGTCTTTAATTCATTTTGATTTAATTTCTGAATATGGTGAGAGATCAGGGTCTAGTTTCATTCTTCTACATGTAGATATCCAACGTTTTCTCTGCACCATTTATTGAAGAAATTATTCTTTCCCCCAAGGTATGTTCTTGGCACCTTCATCGAAAACAAGTTCACTGTAGTTGTGGATTTATTTCAGAGTTCTCTATTCCATTGGTCTGTGTGCCTGTTTTTATGCCAGTATCATGCCATTTTGATTACTATAGCTCTGTAGTATAATTTGAAGTCAGGTAATGTGACCTCCAGTTTTGTTCTTTTTGCTCAGAGTAGCTTTGGTTATTCGGGATCTTTTGTGGTTCCATATAAATTTTAGGATTTTTTTTTTCTATTTCTGTGAAGAATATCATTGGTATTTTGATAGGGATTGCATTGAATCTGTAGATTGCTCTGGGTAGGCATGGACATTTTATCAGTATTGATTCTTCCAATCCATGAACGTGGAATATCTTTTCCATTTTTTGGTGTCCTCTTCAATTTCTTGCATCAATGTTTTATAGTTTTCATTGTAGGGATGTTTCACTTACTTGGTTAAGTTTATTCCTAGGTATCTTATTTGTAGCTATTGTAAATGGGATTACTTTCTTGATTTCTTATTCAGATTGTTCACTGTTGGCATATAGAAATGCTGCTGATTTTCGTATGTTGATTTTGTATCCTGCAACTTCGCTGAATTTGTATTTTGGTGGAGTCTGTAGGTTTTTCCTAATGTAAGATCATAGCATCAGCAGATAAGGATAATTCGACTTCTTCCTTTCCAATTTGGATGCACTTTATTTATTCCTTTCTTTTGTCTGATTACTCTAACTAGGACTTCTAGTACTGTGTTGAATAACAGTGGTGAAACTAGGCATCCTTGTCTTGTTCCAGATCTTAGAGAACGGGCTTTCGATCTTTCCCAGTGCTGTGAATGCACTGGGTCACACCTGAAGTCAGCATGTCCCTGGGTCTCACCCGAGGCCTGCAGCAAGTACTGCCTGAGTGTCACTTGCGTTTACTCAAGGCCAAAGGGCTCTTTAGTGAGCAAGTGATGAACCCTGCCAGGTCTGAGTCCTTCTCTTCAAGGCAGCAGGTTCCCGTCTGGCCCAGGGTGTGTTTAGAGATGTCATCCAGGAGTTAGGGCCTGGAATATGTGTGTCACGACTCTACCTCCTCTACTGTGGCTGAGCTGGTATCCAAGTTGCAAGATAAAGTTCTCTTCACTCTTCCCTCTCCTGACCTCTTGTGGAATGATAGAGTCTTCTGGAGCTGCGAGTTGTGCTGCCTGGGACTGTGCAGGGTGGGCGAGGGGGGTGACACAAGTAATTCTTTGGCTGCCCCAGCTACTCTCTCACCAGGTGTGTGTACCCCAAGTCTACTGGCTCTGAGCCCAGCACAGCACTGAGACTTGCCCAAGAATTGCAGTCCTTGTGGATAAGACTTCCTTTCAAGTTTATTTAGGATCCCTAAGTGCTTTAGCCCATAGTAGTAAGGCTGGCTGCAACTCAGGTTCTGGACTGCTGGGATGGGCAGTTTCTCTCTGGCTGGGGCTGATCAAATCCTCTCCTCATGGGTGCTGGCTAAATTCTATTCTATGTCGCTTTCCACTGTGACAGGGTAGCACTGAGTTCCAATGCAAAGCAAAGTCCCATATTCACTCTGTTCTGTCTCTCCTAAGCACAGATTTCTCTCTCCCTGCCCCAAGACCACTGCCTGAGAGGTGGGAGGTGCTATCAGCAATTCACGACTGTCTTTTCTACCCTCTTCGCTGCCTTTCCTTGATATGTTGTTAAAACCAAGTACTGTGATTGCTCTCCTGATTTTTTATTCTAATGAAGGTGCTTTCTTGTGTGGGTAGTTCAGTTTGGTGTTCCTGCAGGGGACGGCAATTGCTGGAGGGTTCTATATGGCCACATAGACTAATATTTTTTGATATCATAAAAATGTAATGAAGTGATATATAATTGAAAGCTTTCTGAAAAATATTAACGTAAAATTAATTTTTTAATTGCTTAACCATTTCTTTGTATTTTTATAGCACTTAAAAACTATTTCTGCCCAGTTATGACAATGAAATGGGAAACCACAACTACAGTTCACAAATAGGCATGAAAAACCAACACACACCCCGTTAGGAATTATACTAAGCTCTTTATTTTTTATGCATTCAAAAGAGAGTCCAATACACACGTGTCAAATAATGAGCACTGTCAATTTTTTTTTCTTAGAAGAGTTCAAAAACATTTATTCTAAATTTGTTGTTTTTGAACCATAGAGAATAAAGAATTTTAGTATTCAGATAAGATAGTTTATCTTTCCTTTTCACTTTATATATTTGAATATGCAGTGATTTTTATCAGAGTAATATAACTATACATATTAAGTAGGATTAAAGAGGTTATAAATATTTGGTGATTTATAGATTCAGTGTTTGTTTTGATAAATCCATGTGACTGGTTAAATGTTTCTGTGGCTTTTTATTATGTTTTTATTTGGCATGCATCATTAACATTTTGAAATTTAAAATAGGTTTATATGGTAATGCTTCCAAATTTACACAAATTCTAAATGATAAATTTTGGATTTAGGCTATTGCTTTAATTTTTTTTTTATTCTTTGTCAAATTAAGGTCACACTAGACACAAAGTAGAAGAAGCACTTATTAATGAAGAAGCAATTTTGAACCTCATGGAAAATAGTCAGACTTTTCAGCCTTTGACCCAAAGACTGAGTGAGTCACCTGTTTTCAGTAAGTAACAGTGCTACCATAAATATTCAGTATTGTAATTCAGAGAAAATGTGTGTTGTGAAGAGGTATTTTTTTTATTGACTTGAAGAGGTAAATGTTGCATGTTCAGTAAACACTCTACTGAATATGAAAATGAAACCTTGCACTAAATCAAGTAGCTTTGCCTTTTTTCTATACAGCTTAAAAAAATTTGTGAAAGAAAATAGTTTCTTTAACTGTACTTTGATTCACAGAAAAACGTATTACTTAAGAAGGAAAATGCATTTATTTTGAATTAATATTTTGCAAAGTTCAGTACATTACTAAAACACCATAAGTGGTTCTTTCTTGGTGAGTATCACAAATTCACTGGAGGAAACACAGGTGGCTAAGGCCGTGGTCCCAGCCTCCTCATCTCGCTGGCCAGGGCTGCGCTCAACCAGTCCTTCCGTGGCCTCCCCTGAGTGGCATCTCAGACTTCCTGCAGCCACTGCCAGCCTTCCCTGGCAAGGCCTCCCAACTAGGGGCTGACAGTGCTGAGCTGTACCCACGGCCAAGACCCTGTGCAGTCCCAGGCAGCCCTGGCTGGAGCACACAACAATGTTATTTTAATAATGTCCCTAAATTACTCTAATGCAGGTGGTCCAAGGATCAACTTTGATAGGAGAGCTACCTCAACACCTGAGCCTTTGTACCAACTGTATTCTTTCAGCCTGTGCCAGTATCTAGGATGTTGTTATTTTATTCTAAGTGATCTGAATTGTTGGATTATTAAGAAAACAGGCCGGACGCGGTGGCTGACGTCTGTAATCCCAGCACTTTGGGAGGCCGAGGCAGGCAGATCACGAGGTCAGGAGATCAAGACCATCCTGGCTAACACGGTGAAACCCCATCTCTGCTAAAAATACAAAAAATTAGCCAGGCATGGTGGCGGGCACCTGTAGTCCCAGCTACTCGGGAGGCTGAGGCAGGAGAATGGCGTAAACCCAGGAGGCGGAGCTTGCAGTGAGCCTAGATCATGCCACTGCACTCCAACTCCAGCCTGGGCAAGAGAGCAAGACTCCGTGTCAAAAAAAAAAAAAAAGAAAACTTAAGTTATTTGTTGGTGATTATTGTACTTGTTTTATAGTGGACAGTAGTCCTGATGAGGCTCTGGTACATCTTCTTGCTGGTTTGGAAAGTGATGGATATCAGGGGGAAAGAAATAGGATGCCATCACCGTGTCACTCCTTTGGAAATAATAAATATCACCAAAATAGTGATGATGAAGAAAATGAACCACAGATTGAAAAAGAGGAAATGGAGCTTAGTTTGGTGATGTCCCAGAGATGGGACAGCAATATTGAAGAACATTGTGCCAGAAAGAGGTAATTTTTTAGTTATTTCAGTTGTTTTATTAACTTTTATCATTACTGTCCTTCAATCAGAAATTATTTATTACTATTGTTCATGATATAAAATACCTTATGAACTAAATTGTTGTTTTAAAATACCCTTTTAGTGATCTGTTTTTCATATGGCATATACTCCATATTCCAAGCAAAATAAAGTTTTGCTACATTTTAAAAGATTAACCTAACTTTTAGAAGTTATCCATTTATATACACAGTATTAACATATGTGAGTGATAAATGGGGCAAAATTGAAGTGCCTTCTTCTCTTAGAACTTAAGAAAAAGAATGCCGTGTGATAGTTGAGCTGTTGAGTATCAGAACAACATTGTATAGAGTCAGCCTGAAGACAGGGTATGGCTTTGGGCTCTGATTAGACTAAGGGAACTAAGATTAAAAACAAATAAATAAAAGACTAAGAAGCAAACACTGGTGTTGTGGTTCGTTTCTCAAAATAAATGAATAAGTTGGTGGTGTGGTTTTCTAAATCAGTCTCTGTGAACTTGATTGGTTTGAGTCTGCCCTTTAGTTATATGCTCTGTGTACAGAAAAATCTAGGCCTATGAGCCTGAAAGACTGAGTATGCCTCTCCTTTAAACTTCTATAGGCTGGATTAGAACTTTTTTAGTCTGTATTTGAAATTTTCAACCCAAAGCCATCACTGAAAAGTGAAACAGGTTAATCCATAAATTCAGTGTTTACATGTATATGATGAAAGTTTTTATTGTTCTACTTAATAAATCAGATATAGAAATCTCCAGATGTGATGTTAAATTCTTTCCTCTAACATTGTCACTGCTGTAGTAATAGGCGTAGTCAATCCTATGATTAAATTTATGCTTGTATGTTCAGTAGCTGAACCAATTTGGTGAAAACCATGCCAGTTTAACCTTGGGAAAACAAACCTAAACATTTTGTACACATATATTAGAGAGAGATTGAATAGTAGAAGCATGGTGTCTAGAAAAGGGTTTAGTTAATTCTACTCTTTATATTGGATATTCTGTGCTGAGTACCATATTTTAAGAATACTGAAAAAGGAAAGGGAAAGAAGAGGAAGAAAACTAGAAGGATCTGTGAGCATTGTCACTTTTGAAGAACTTTTGGAGAATGTTTGATCTAATTAGAATTACAAGATGAATGAGAAATGACTTTATGTATTTTAAAGATTATCATGTGGAAAATGACATCAACCTGCTCTGTATAGCTACAGAGAGCAAAATAGGAATCATGTATGGAAGTTGAAAGAGTTTGTGTATTACAAGAAGACAACTATTAATAATTAAAGCCATTAACAATGGAAAGATTGCCCTGTGAGACAGCAAGCCCCTTATATAGATTATGTAAAAACAGAGATTGTGTCAGGTTTGTTAAAAATTGGGTTTTTGCATTGGGTAGAAAGTTGGACTAGACCTCCGATACCTCTTTCAGCTCTTAAGGGAGTGATTTTTTGATAAATTGTGATTTGGAAAAGCTTAATGGAAAAACAGTTCCAGTATAATAAGTATAATAAAATAATAATAATTTCAAATTGTTGAGATTAGTGAAAGAAAAAATTGGGTATGGATAGGAAAAAAGTTTGCCCATTCAATTAAAAGGGAAAGCATCAAGTTAATATCAATATGAGATGAAACTTAGAGACTGGACTTCACTGTCCATCTGAATTTCTCAGTAACCCTTTGTAGTTACTGTCAGATTGACTGAACACCTTTACTGCTTCCTATTACCCTCTCTCTTCTTCAGTATTTTCTCTTCAGCCCTGACCTCAATGCCCCTTCACTCATCTTTTTATTCTTGTTTCTTCCAATTCAGAATGCAGGAATTGTGGTGTATTTTAGCTCACATGAAAGGGATTATAAAGTCTAATTATAATAACTCTTTGTAAGTTGCTATAGTAAGACATGTTAATAAAGCAAAGTAAATATGCTTTTCTAGAAGTTACAATTTTCAGATTTTTTGTATTGTTTTACTGTAGAGTAACTTAGATACATTATTATAGTTAACTTAGATACATTGTTATAGAGTTAACTTAGATACATTATTTGCATCTGAGATGGTCTTTTCTAATGATCATGCTCACCAGTGAATTTTAATGTTCTCCAGATCACTGTGCAGAAATACCCACAGAAGTTCAACTGAAGATGATGACTCATCTTCAGAAGAAGAAATGGAATGGAGTGATAACAGTTTGCTTCTAGCCAATCTTTCTATACCTCAGTTAGATGGAACTGCAGATGAAAATAGTGGTAAGTAAACAAGTCTACTGTGAGAAATTGGTTATTTAGGATCTAAAAATATATTTGATTTTGAGGCTAGGCGCTCTGGCTCACACCTGTAATCCCAGCATTCTGGGAGTCCAAGGTGAGAGGATCACTTGAATTCAGGAATTCAAGACCAGCCTAGGCAACATAGTGGGACCCTGTCTCTAAAAAACTAAAAAAATTAGCCCAGCATAGTGATGCATGCCTGTAGTCCCAGCTACTCAGAAGGCTGAGGTGGGAGGCTTACTTGAGCCCAAGAGTTTGAGGCTGCAGTGAGCTGTGATTGCTCCATGGCATTCCAGCCTAGGCAACAGAGCAAGACTCTGCCCTCCAAAAAAAATAATAAATAAATATGATTTTGAAGCTTTAATCATACTTTCTATTGATTTTGAAACTGTAATCATACTTTCTATATAATTGGCTAAGTGAGGCTATAGTGATGTTTTGTCCTTCAGGATTTTTTTTCTTTTGAAAGAATTAGATACATTATTTGTTTCTCATTTCTAAAAGGATATAACATTTGTTGATCACTGATTTCAAGCTTTGAAAACTTTGTTTGTTGTGCAAGTAGAATAATAAACTAAAAAATATGTTCAGTTTATTTGAAGTGATAATGTAAAGCATATTATTTTATGAACATTTTTAAAGTGACAGTATTTTTCCCTTATGCCCCAAAGGAACTAAATAGTAATATAATCTATTTCTGATCAATGGAATATGTGTTAAAATAATGACTAGTAATTGTAACTAACTATATTTAGATTGAGTCATTAATGATAAGCATTACCTTTTTGTTAAGATAACCAAACTTAATTTTATGTAATTTTTTCATAATGATAGCATTAATATCTTGGTGTGGGAAAATGTCTTAAAAATTAAAAGAGTAAAATGAAATAAACTGTTTTTCTCTCCTCATTTCAGACAATCCATTGAACAATGAAAATTCTAGAACCCACTCTTCCGTAATTGCAACAAGCAAGCTATCAGTTAAACCCTCCATCTTTCACAAAGATGCTGCTACATTAGAACCCTCATCTTCTGCTAAGATTACCTTTCAGTGTAAACACACAAGTGCCCTTTCTTCCCATGTTTTGAACAAGGAAGATTTAATTGAAGACCTTTCACAGACAAACAAAAATATAGAAAAAGGTCTAGATAATTCAGTCACTTCTTTTACAAATGAAAGCACTTACTCTATGAAATACCCTGGATCTTTAAGCAGTACTGTTCATTCAGAAAATTCTCATAAAGAGAATAGTAAGAAAGAGATCCTCCCAGTATCTTCCTGTGAAAGTAGTATTTTTGATTACGAAGAAGATATTCCATCTGTTACAAGACAAGTACCAAGTAGAAAATATACAAACATTAGAAAAATCGAAAAGGATTCCCCTTTTATACATATGCACCGTCACCCTAACGAGAATACATTGGGCAAAAATTCTTTCAACTTTTCTGACTTAAATCATTCAAAAAATAAAGTATCCTCTGAAGGAAATGAAAAAGGAAACAGCACAGCTCTGAGTAGTTTATTCCCTTCATCATTTACTGAAAATTGTGAATTGCTATCATGCTCAGGGGAGAATAGAACTATGGTGCATTCTCTTAATAGCACTGCTGATGAAAGTGGACTAAATAAACTTAAAATTAGGTATGAAGAATTTCAAGAACATAAAACAGAAAAGCCAAGCCTCAGCCAGCAAGCAGCACACTATATGTTTTTTCCCAGTGTTGTTCTTTCTAACTGTCTTACTAGACCACAGAAACTATCTCCTGTCACATATAAATTACAACCTGGCAATAAACCATCCCGGTTAAAATTGAATAAAAGGAAACTTGCAGGTCATCAGGAGACTTCTACCAAAAGTAGTGAGACTGGATCCACAAAAGATAATTTTATACAAAATAATCCTTGTAATAGTAATCCTGAGAAGGATAATGCATTGGCTAGCGATTTAACTAAAACCACTCGTGGAGCTTTTGAAAATAAAACACCCACAGATGGTTTTATAGACTGTCACTTTGGAGATGGAACGTTAGAAACTGAGCAGTCCTTTGGACTATATGGAAATAAATACACACTTAGAGCCAAACGCAAGGTAAATTATGAGACTGAAGATAGTGAGTCAAGTTTTGTAACACACAACTCAAAAATTAGTCTACCTCATCCCATGGAAATTGGTGAAAGTTTAGATGGAACTCTCAAATCTCGAAAACGAAGAAAAATGTCTAAAAAGTTGCCCCCTGTCATCATAAAGTATATTATTATTAATAGATTTAGAGGGAGAAAAAATATGCTTGTGAAACTAGCTAAAATAGACTCTAAAGAAAAACAAGTAATATTAACAGAAGAAAAAATGGAACTATATAAAAAGCTTGCACCTTTGAAGGACTTTTGGCCAAAAGTTCCTGACTCCCCTGCAACCAAATATCCCATTTATCCACTAACACCAAAGAAAAGTCACAGAAGAAAGTCAAAACATAAATCTGCTAAGAAAAAAACTGGTAAGCAACAAAGGACAAATAATGAAAATATTAGAAGAACTTTGTCTTTCAGGAAAAAACGGTCACATGCTATTCTTTCTCCTCCCTCACCATCTTACAATGCTGAAACCGAAGATTGTGACTTGAATTATAGTGATGTTATGTCTAAACTAGGTTTTCTTTCTGAGAGAAGCACAAGTCCCATAAATTCTTCTCCACCTCGCTGCTGGTCTCCAACAGATCCAAGAGCTGAAGAAATCATGGCTGCTGCAGAAAAAGAGGCAATGCTTTTTAAGGGTCCTAATGTATATAAGAAGACCGTTAATTCTCGTATAGGAAAAAACAGTCGCGCAAGAGGACAGGTTAAGAAATCAAAAGCAAAGCTTGCTAATCCCTCTGTAGTTACTAAGAAAAGGAACAAACGAAATCAGACAAATAAACTAGTAGATGATGGAAAAAAGAAACCAAGAGCAAAACAAAAAACAAATGAGAAAGGTACATCGAGAAAGCATATAACACTTAAGGATGAAAAAATAAAATCTCAGTCTGGTGCTGAAGTTAAGTTTGTACTGAAACACCAGAATGTGTCTGAATTTGCTAGTAGTTCTGGAGGCTCTCAACTACTTTTTAAACAGAAAGATATGCCACTAATGGGCTCTGCTGTAGATCATCCCCTACCCACTGGAATTAATGCACAACAGACGTTATCTGGCTGCTTTTCTTTCTTAGAAAGCAAGAAGTCTGTAGATTTGCAGACATTCCCCAGTTCGCAAGATGATTTGCATCCATCAGTTGTTTGTAATTCTATAGGACCTGGAATCTCAAAAATTAATGTTCAAAGGCCTCATAATCAAAGTGCTATGTTTACTCTAAAGGAATCAATGTTAATTCAAAAAAATATATTTGACCTTTCCAACCATTTATCTCAGGTAGCACAGAATACACAGATATCTTCGGGTACGTCCTCAAAGATAGAAGATAATGCAAATAATATACAAAGAAACTATTTGTCATCAATTGGAAAGTTAAGTGAATATCGCAATTCCCTAGAATCAAAGCTGGACCAAGCATATACCCCTAATTTTTTGCGTTGCAAAGACAGTCAGCAGCAGATTGTGTGCATAGCGGAACAGTCAAAGCACAGTGAAACTTGTTCTCCGGGAAATACAGCTTCAGAGGAAAGCCAAATGCCTAATAATTGCTTTGTAACTTCCTTGAGAAGTCCAATCAAACAAATAGCATGGGAGCAAAAGCAAAGGGGCTTTATTTTAGATATGTCAAATTTTAAACCTGAAAGAGTAAAACAGAGGTCATTATCAGAAGCAATTTCACAAACCAAAGCACTTACTCAGTGTAAAAATCGAAATGTGTCAACACCTTCAGCATTTGGTGAAGGACAGTCTGGACTGGCAGTTCTAAAAGAATTGTTACAAAAAAGACAGCAGAAAGCACAAAATGCAAATGTTACACAAGACCCATTATCTAATAAACATCAACCAAATAAAAATATTTCTGGTTCCCTTGAACATAACAAAGCAAATAAACGGACACGATCGGTAACATCCCAAAGAAAACCTCGAACTCCCAGAAGTACAAAACAAAAAGAAAAAATCCCCAAACTTCTCAAAGTAGACTCTTTAAATTTACAAAACTCTAGCCAGTTGGATAACTCCATATCAGATGATAGTCCCATCTTTTCTTCAGATCCAGGTTTTGAAAGTTGTTATTCACTTGAAGATAGTTTATCTCCTGAACATAATTATAATTTTGATATTAACACAATAGGTCAGACTGGATTTTGTAGCTTTTATTCTGGAAGTCAGTTTGTCCCAGCCGATCAGAATTTGCCTCAGAAGTTCCTAAGTGATGCTGTTCAGGATCTTTTTCCAGGACAAGCTATAGAAAAAAATGAGTTTTTAAGTCATGACAACCAGAAATGTGATGAAGACAAGCATCATACCACAGACTCAGCCTCATGGATTAGATCTGGTACTTTAAGTCCTGAAATTTTTGAGAAATCATCCATAGATAGCAATGAGAATCATCGCCACAACCAATGGAAAAATAGCTTTCATCCTCTAACAACTCGGTCTAACTCAATAATGGATTCTTTCTGTGTTCAGCAGGCAGAAGACTGTCTAAATGAAAAATCTAGATTGAATAGGAGTTCAGTAAGCAAAGAAGTGTTTCTTAGCCTCCCACAGCCAAACAATTCAGACTGGATTCAAGGTCACACCAGAAAAGAAATGGGACAGTCTCTTGACTCATCCAATACCTCTTTTACTGCAATACTCTCCTCCCCTGATGGTGAACTTGTGGACATGGCCTGTGAAGATTTAGAACTGTATGTTTCAAGAAACAATGATATGTTGACACCAACTCCTGATAGTTCACCAAGATCTACTAGTTCTCCTTCACAGTCTAAAAATGGCAGCTTCACCCCTCGAACTGCTAACATTGTGAAACCACTTATGTCCCCCCCAAGCAGGGAAGAAATTATGGCAACTTTGTTGGATCATGACCTTTCAGAGACTATTTACCAGGAACCATTTTGCAGTAATCCTTCTGATGTACCAGAAAAGCCCAGGTAATCAGTTATTTTTTCCCTTGGGTCACTCTGAACTATTATGATATATAAAACTATGCTATGGGGATTGAAAAAAAAAAGAATATAATGTATGCAACGTTTGGCTACCTGACTACTAGTTTTCTGTGATACTGTATTTGTAAGTGTATCATTGTGGAAAGTATTTCTAATTACAGACTTACTAAGAAAATTCAAAAACTAACTGGATGGTTACACCTAGAGAAATTTATTTAAGTTGACTTGGATCTACCATTATTTAACAGTATGTCTTCATTAAAGATTAGAGGTGCTCACTGTAAAGATGTCATGATACTTTAAAAGGATTACAGTGATCATTGTTTAAATGGTATTTAATTTTTAAATGTTAAACTTTTATACCATTTTAAAAGAACTTCATTTTCAAGTGTTTTGAAAGTGAGCATATATGTGTTTTAAGTATTCCTCAGATATATCTCTAAGTGAAGATTATTTTAAGTTGTTTCTATTATAAACCACTTTTCATGTGGTTTCAATATCTTGCATTATATTGTTATTATTATTATAGTTTATGCAGTTATTAGCAAATGGACTTTGGTTTCCATTCTCCTTTCTTTTAAGAATTTTTTCAGGTGGCTGGGTATGGTGGTGTGCACCTGTAATCCCAGCACTTTAGGAGGCCGAGGTGGGAGGATCGCTTGAGCCCAGGAGTTTGCGACCAGCCCAGGCGAAATAGTGAGACTCTGTCTCTACAAAAAATTAGGCCGGGCACAGTGGCTCACGCCTGTAATCCCAGCACTTTGGGAGGCCAAGGGGGCGTATCACCTGAGGTCAGGAGTTCAAGACCAGCCTGGCCAACATGGTGAAATCCTGTCTCTACTAAAACCCTGTCTCTACTAAAAATACAAAAATTAGCTGGACATGGTGGCAGGTGCCTGTAATCCCAGCTACCCAGGAGGCTGAGACAGGAGAATCACTTGAACCTAGGAAGTGGAGGTTGTAGTGAGCCGAGATTGCGCCACTGCACTTTGTTGCCTGGGCAACAAAGAGTGAAACTCCATCTCAAAAAAAAAAAAAAAAAAAAAATAGCTGGGCATGGTGGCGTGCACCTGTGGTCCCAGCTACTCAGGAGGCTAAGGAAGGAGAATCACTTGAGCCCAGGATGTCAAGGCTGCAGTGAGCTATGTTCACACCGCTACATTCCAGCTTGGGCAATAGAATGAGACTTTATCTCAAAAAAAAATCTCTTCAGGGAATTGATAGACAAACGTGAGCGCACGCACACACGCAGCAAATAGCAAAATAGAAATCACAGTACTGGTTTATTTATCAGTAGTTAAGTAGTTGTGGTGTATACCACTTTCATCACCAAGTTAGGACATAACTGATAAAAGCTAAATTGGGTAATGTGGCTTAATCCAGAAAGTTTAAGTGATGGTTCTTGTTCCTGCCCTTGTGTCCATCATCTCATATACTTAACCAGTTGCAGAGCAGACAGTTCATTTCAGCCATCCATTCAGAAGCGGAAGAGGATGGCTGGAACTGCTAAGGCAGGCCCTGCCTTAGTCTAAATCTTGGAAAGAGATATGAAAAGCAGCAGAGGCCACACTGCATGTATGCACTGACCTGTGGCAGTACCATGTTCCTGACTCCAGTGGAAAAAAAAAAAAAGAAAGATACAATATGAATATTACACATTTGTTCAAAGCCATAGAAAGTACCACACCAAGAACGAACCCAAATGTAATCTGTGGACTTTGGGCAATTATGATGTGTCAACATAGGTTCATTGATTGTAACACATGTACCACTCTGGTAGGGGATGGTGATAATGAGGGAGGCCATGTATGTGTGGGGGCACAAGGAGTATATGGGAAACCTCTGTACCTTCCTTTCAATTTTGCTGTCAACCTAAAGCTGTTAAAATATCTTTTTAAAAAAAATTAAATTAAAAAAACACGACAGTGAATGCCATGCTTTTACCCAGCAGATTCACAATAATTCCTATAGGAATCCATTTAAGAAAGGGTTGAGAATGTGAAATGATGGATATGTTAATTTGTTTCACTGTAAGAACCATTTTACTATATACTAATATCATATTTTATACCTTAAATATACACAATAAAATTTATTTTTTTAATAAAGGGGTGAGAAAAGGGTCTCAGAAATGTAGAATAAAAGTTCTCTCCTGTAATGACTTGAAGTGAAGGGTAAAAATGTCCACTTCCCAGCCCCTTTTCAACACACAGTTTTGTTACCCACATGAAACTCTTTTTATTTCACTGCTGGAGCATATGAAATCTGTTCTTTAGACATTAGTTTCCATTATTTTGGGGACTTTGGTGTTATCAGTAGTGATTATGGTATATTTACTTTTAGTTACCAAACTTATGTGCTAGTCATTACCTTTGTGTTGTTGTTGTTGTCCAACTTTGACACTTGTCCTGCAGCTAAAATAAAAAATAATCATTTTTGAAAAATATTTTAAAAATATGAAACTGTAGGCCAAGCACGGTGGCTCACGCCTGTAATCCCAGCACTTTGGGAGGCCAAGGCGGGCAGATCACGAGGTCAGGAGATCGAGACCATCCTGGCCAACGTGGTGAAACCCCATCTCTACTAAAAATACAAAAATTAGCTGGGCATAGTGGCATGTGTCTGTAATCCTACTCGGGAAGCTGAGGCAGGAGAATCACTTGAACCAGGGAGTCAGAGGTTGCAGTGAACTGAGATCGCGCCACTGCACTCCAGCCTGGTGACAGAGCAAAACTCTGTCTCAAAAAAAAAAAAAAAAAAGAAACTGTATATTCAATATAGAAAATTTAGGAAGTATGAAAGAAGAAGAAATAAAAATTACACCATTTTTCCATGTAGTAACAGCTACCATAATATTTTGATGTGTATTGTTTTCTTTTTTAAAAAGTATAGTTTTTAGTTCGTTTTGTGAAGTGTGATCTTACTGTAGTCACAGTATTATATCCAAATTTTTCACTTAACATTATATTGTAAACATTTTCCAAATAATGTTTCTTGAATATATCGCTGCATATGTTGCATCATGTATATATTATTGGACAGAAACGTTGTTTCCAATTTTGCCACTATAGATATTATGTATATTATTGTGTATGTTAAGAAGATATTAGCATTTTCTTCTTAAAGCATTTCTTGTATTTTGGAGTTTTTCCTTATAGCCCTAGAAGTAGGATTACTGAAAAATTTAAGGCTCTTGATACATATTAGGAGATTTTTTTTTTCCCAGTGGGTTATAGCAATTACCATGCTGCTGACAATATGTAAGAAAACTGAATTCACCACACCTCACCATTTTTTTTTTTTTTTTTTTTTTTTGAGACGGAGTTTGACTCTGTCGCCCAGGTTGGAGTGCAGTGGCGTGATTTCGGCTCACTGCAAGCTCCGCCTCCTGGGTTCACGCCATTCTCCTGCCTCAGCCTCCTGACACCTCACCATTTTTTATTCTTGACCTCATTATGACTCCTCTATCCTTAGTATTAGAGTTGGGTATGGTCACTTGGTATGTGTATTCATTTCCTTCAACAGCATTAATTCTGTTTCTATTTTTTCACATTGCCAAGAGTGGATTCAGGGACAGTGCTGGATGCTGGTTGTGGAGTTAACTAGTAGGGGCTAAAGTCTTTTCATATAAAGGAGACAGAGTAGCCCTAATGCTCTTCTTTCAGCTTCAAATCCGAAAACATGAATCCAGTTAGTGGATTTTATGTAGAGAATGATGGGGACATTTGGGGAATCATGCCCTAAGAGAAGTGATTGAAAAAACTATGAATTAACTTTATATCCATAATAAAGTTAACATGAAGAAGTAGAATTATTTTGTGTTGCTGTAGTAAGCAGAAATAGTATCAAGGGATTAGAGAAAGACAGTGGTTTCACTTAATATTGATAACCATTGGAAATGAACCAGACTCTTTTCATTAGTGATTTCCCACATATTCATACATTGGTAACATTTAAGCCATGCATCCTGTGGGCTCTGCCAGCTCCTAAGTTAGGTCAGTGTTAATCCCTGCCATGGAATGGGAAGAAAGAATTAGAGTAATTTACCTCAGCTGGTATGTTTTTTAAAATGTTTAAGGGAATTTGAGAGTACGAAGATTCGTTTGAATTAACTGGCTTTGCTAAACTACAGATAGTGGAGAATATAGGAAGAAGCTATGAATAATATCCAGGGACATAGTATTTGAATGATAAATTCATTGTTTTTATTCATATGTGGTAATAAGGGAAAATTATGTTAAGATTAGGAGAGGAAAGGAATCTGATAAGTTTGTGTCATCTCCTTGAAGGACAGAAGGCTTCGTGGGGCATTAAAATAAAACAAAAAATACCTTCTCTCCCTAAGATTAATGGTACCTTCCAAAGGAAATTAAGTAGTAGTCATATACCTGTGAGGAAAAGCATATTGAGACTAAAGATAGAGTGTACCTGCATAATATAGAGGGGGCAGGGAAGATAGACATGGACATTTTTGAGACTCCAAAAGGGACTTTATCTAGGATATGGAGTTAATAAATATTTTGGTAATTGCTCTTCGAAACAAAACAGTTGTTCTAAAATATGTTGTTATAGGGAGATTGGTGGACGGCTCCTCATGGTAGAAACTCGACTTGCAAATGATCTGGCTGAGTTTGAGGGAGACTTTTCCTTGGAAGGACTTTGTCTTTGGAAAACAGCATTCTCAGCAATGACTCAAAATCCAAGGCCAGGGTCACCCCTTCGCAGTGGCCAAGGAGTTGTCAATAAAGGGTCAAGTAATAGCCTTAAGATGGTTGAAGATAAAAAAATTGTGATTATGCCTTGCAAATGTGCCCCAAGTCGACAACTGGTTCAAGTGTGGCTTCAAGCCAAAGAAGAATACGAACGTTCCAAGAAACTGCCTAAACCCAAGCCAACTGGAGTTGTAAAATCTGCTGAGAACTTTAGCTCTTCAGTTAACCCAGATGACAAACCTGTAGTGCCTCCAAAAATGGATGTAAGTCCACGTATACTCCCCACTACAGCACATACCAAGGAGGATGTTGATAATTCTCACATTGCTTTACAAGCACCAACCACGGGATGTAGTCAAACTCCAAGTGAAAGTCACATGCTGCCACCAGTTGCCTCTGCAAGTGATCCCGAAAAAGATGAAGATGATGATGATAACTATTACATTAATTATAGCTCCCCTGATTCTCCAGTAATTCCCCCTTGGCAACAACCAATATCCCCAGATTCCAAAGCGTTAAATGGAGATGATAGACCCTCATCACCAGTAGAGGAGCTGCCTTCATTGGCTGTTGAGAACTTCTTAAAGCCAATAAAAGATGGTATACAAAAAAGCCCCTGCAGTGAGACTCAAGAGCCTCTAGTGATATCTCCAATTAATACTAGGGCAAGAACTGGGAAATGTGAATCACTTTGCCTTCATAGTACACCAATCATACAGAGAAAACTTGTGGAAAGGCTTCCTGAAGCAACTGGCCTTAGCCCATTATCAACAGGTAAGTGTACAAATAACAGGAAGTCTCCATAATTGTTCTTGAGAAATAGAAATGAAGATAACATTAGACTGTAATGAAAATCAGAGCTTTTTAAATGAAGGTATAGCTCAGCAAATATTTTTTGTCATGTCTTAGAAAGTCATCACATGGCAACTCTGTCTTTCTGCTGTGAAATCTGCTTATATTTGCTTCCATCCTGTCTTGTGGGTGAAATGCAGGAGCCCTCTCAAAAGGCTTATCTTCTCAAGTTGACTTTCCTGTTGGCTTTTATACATATCCAGGTCTCCCACATTTTAAAACAGAAACAAAAAACCTGCCTTGACCTCACGTCTCCAGCCAGCTTCTACTCTTTCTCCTCCCCTTCAAAGCCAAATTTCTTTAAAGATTTATCTAATTTGACAACTCCAGTTATTTACCTCCTACTCATTTCTCAGCCCACTCTAAACTGAATTCTGCCCCTGTCATTCTACATTATAGCTCTTGTAAAGATTCCCAGTAAACTTACAGCTAAAACCAATAGATGTTCCTGAGTTTTATCATATGTCCTCTAAGCAGCCATTTTCTTGTTGACCCTACTTTCCTTCTTGGAGCTTCTCCACTTGGCTTTCCTCCTATTTCTCTGTTTTTTTCCCACTTGATTTTCTCATTATTCGCAGTTGTTATCTAAATGTTGGAGTTTATTAAGGCTTGATCTTAAGCCTTCTTTATATCTTTCTCTAAATGATCTAATTCCTGTCCACAGGATTACTACAGATAACTCACAAATTTATATTTCCAGTTCAGATCTCTCTTTTAAGCTCCAGAATACTATATCCAACTACCTGTCTGACATTTCCACTTGAATGCTAAATGGCACCTCAAGATTAGTATTTTAAAAACCAATTCACAATCTCACCGCATACATTCACCACCACTTCCGCAACACACTTACATATACATGCCTCCACATAAAAACCCATCTGGCCTTCTTTCAGTTTTCCTTATTTCAATGAATAGTGCCATCATCTCTCAGTTACACAAGTCAGAAACATAGAATTTATTTTTAACACTCACCTCATTCCCTCACTACCCACCTTGTAGTTTCTAGTCCCTAACCAAGCCTTATCACTTGTTTATCTCCTAAGTAACCCAGATCTATCTACTTTATTGTACTTCTTCCACCACAACCTTAGGCCAAACTGTCATCATCTCTTGCCTGGGTTCCTGCACCAGCCATTTTATCTACTCTTAGTACCTTCCAATTCTTTTGCACAGTAATCAGGGAAAAATCCCCACTCTGCTCTTGGTTAGTTACTACTCTCTTCAGATTTTACTTCCAGGAAACCTTCCCTAATCTCCTTGACTACATAAAAATTCCCAATTATATTCCCCTTTGTTGTATTAATGCAGTTATAATTTTATTTCTCTAGTATGTTTGATGAATGTCTGATTCTCTCTCTAGACCCCATGAGGGCAGAGATTATGTCTTTTCTTCCTCATCATAGATACTTGATAAATAAGTGAATACATGAATTAAACAGTTCTCTAGGTTAATGACTGAGGTATAAAACTCAGTAATTAAAACATAAACATATTTAAAATACAAAATGTCAAAATGTTATTTTGGTTGGTATCAGAGGTTTGAATTTCATTTTTAAATTATGAAATTCTGGGGGGAATTCATAGGACAGCACCCACAAGTGGTACTTAAGTGTTCAGAACAACAAAAGGTTTTTTAAAAACCAGAAGCAGGTAATTTTGATATACATGTTAAATATTAAATTTCTTTCTACAGAACCAAAAACACAGAAGTTGAGTAATAAGAAAGGAAGTAATACTGACACTCTTAGAAGAGTACTGTTAACACAAGCAAAGGTAACTATACTAAACATTTTTAAAGATCAGTGGAAGATCCAGTCTTTTTCCTAGATTTCAGTTAGATAATTGTTAACTTTGTCTCAATTAAAAAATTTTTGTTACTTAAATTTTTGCATCATTATTTGCATATCTTTGAGACAACAAAAATTTGCCTTTTTTTAGTTTTTTTTTGTTGTTGGGATCTAAAAGATTCTTATATGTAAATACAAATATTACAGAGAAAGTGAATATGATAGCCAAAATGTGGATTATGAGGATACAAATACATTAACTGATTACTGGCAAAATCAGAACAATCCAATGACAGCAGAGCTCAAGTAAGTGATTTTTGATCCCACCAAAAATATATCCTTTTTCTTGGTTTATTACTTTTTTCTAAAATATAACCTTATTGATTTTTTAAAATTTATTTTACTAAGTAGCAAAAGAAAGCAACATTATTTACTACTGAAACTCTGGAAAGTCACAAATGTCTTTATTCAAATACTAAAAATATGACAAAACTTAGAGTTATATGGTTATGTGAAAGAAATATACATTAGACATGCATCCTTGGAAATATATGCTAGAAATCACTTATATATTGGCCACTTCTTATAAATGTCATTAACTACATAAAATATATTTTAGTATTTCTGAGATTATAAAACTTTTTAAACTTTCATTTATAAAATACTATTGAATTACAAGCTATATTAAAAATACTATATCAGTGTGTTGTGAACATAACACTTTGGAGAAAACAGTTAAAGATTTAGAAATTGGAAAAAATAATTTTGTAAGAAATGGAAAGATTCCATTTTTTTCTGAATCTTTGAAGATTATTTACATTGTTTTATTTAATTCATCTTTCAGACACATGTTATATTAGGGTAAAATACAAATCACTGTTTCAAATCTTTTACAAACTTTAGCCAAAGTAGTTGGAAATATATTGATTGCTTGCTTGTCTTACTTCCAAGAAAGGTCAAGATAAATGTCCATGTGGTATAAATGTCAACTCCCTACAAAACTATTATTTTCAGTATTGGGGGCTTCTGAACTGAGAGATAACATATGGTTTGCTTATATTTCTACATGTATCCAGTTCTGATCTCTTTGTTAGCATGAAAATGACATTAATAAAATACAGTTTGTTCTTGAACTTAGAGATGATATTAGTTTACCATTTATTACTAAACACATAAAGCATAGTATCTGAGAATAAGTAATCAAAAGAAAAATGATTGCTCACATATCCTTTTCTGGCTGTGTGTGTGTGTGTGTGTGTGTTTTTTTATAGAATCAATTTGCAGCAGTAAATACCCCACAGAAAGAAACTTCTCAGATTGATGGACCATCTTTAAACAATACTTACGGTTTCAAAGTCAGCATACAAAACTTACAGGAGGCAAAAGCTTTACATGAGGTAAAACTGCAACAGTAAGGACACATACATTGGTTCAATTTAACTCCTGTTTTATTCTATAAAACAAGCATGGAATTTTTTTAACGAGGGAGGAATATATTGAATTCTATTCTGTTAATCTTCATCTTGTTCTCATTTTACTATTTTGTATATTTACATGTTTATGTACAATACATAAACTTAAAGCATTTAAGTTGCTCAGACTGCTTTGTGATTTCATATCTTTCACAAATCTCATAATTGAAATTCAGCTTATGGACATTAAAATAAGAAAAGATTTTTGGGAGGTGGAGGTGGGACGATCCCTTGAGTCGAGGAGTTTAAGACTATCCTGGGCTACATAGGAAGACCCTGTCTTTACCAAAAAATAAAAATATAAAATCAGATGAGCATGGTGGCACGCACCTATAGTCTCAGCTACTTGGGAGGCTGAGGTGGGAGGATCACTTGATCCTGGGTGTTCGAGGCTGCAATGAGCTGTGATTGCGCCACTACACTCCAACCTGGGCTACAGACAGAGCAAGACTCTGTCTCTTTGGGGAAAAACAAAAAAAGAAGTAAGTCTGTATTTTGGGGATTATTATATTAAGATGTTATATCACATCTGAAATGTGATATTTACTTGTATTTTCTGTTTGATTGGCTCAGTGGATTAGAGCTTGCTACAAAAGAGGATAAATTCATTCATTCGTGTACTCTCTACTTAACCCAGCTATCTTCACAGCACAGGCTGTCTGCCAAAGACTAGGACTTTGCAAAAATATACATCAGCCACAGTATGCCTTGGAAAGAATATGTGAATGGGTCACTGTGAATTTATTTGTATGCGGAAAACAAACTCAAAGCACATATCTGACTGGCAGTAAGATAGAAATTGGAATATATTTTCATTGTTTACACCTGTGCTGTCATATGGTAGCCGCTAGCAGCATGGATATTGAGAACTTAAAATTTGGCTTATACAACTGAAGAACTGAATTTTAAACTTGATTTAACTTTAATTTAGATTTTAAAACATAGTTGACTCAAAGTATGTTTGGAACAACATAGGTATGTAATACTATTTTTTACTCTTAAGTTTTATGAAATTACAGATCAAGTATTTCTGTAGAAAATTTAGCATGCACAGTGAGATATACTAGAAGGGTAAAATACATACTTATTTCAAAGACTTCATGGAAAGAATAATTTAAAATATTTTATTAGTAATTTTAATGTTGATTACATGTTGAAAGGATAATATTTTAAATATATTGGATCAGATCAAAGTGTTTTTAAATTAATTTAACCTATTTTTATTTTTTTAAATGTGACTACTAGAAAACTTTAAGTTACATGTGACTTTCATTATATTTCTATTGGACAATGCTAGTTTTATACGGTCATTTTATGTCTTTGCTCTTAAAGCAGAGGATTAGTAACCACCTTTAAGTTATAATTCAATTTTTAAGTGTGCTTTTTTTTCTCAAGTCAATTCTGTTGTAAACTGTTCTAGAGATTAGATTAACATAAACTGAGGGAAAAATTTTAATACTGTCCTCCTTTGTTCTTCAAATTTGAACTGAGAATTATGTTTTTTTAGAATTAGATCGGAACATAGTCTCTCCCTCATTTATTCATTTGCACATTTTTCTCATTCAACAGCATTCATTCAGTTTCTGTTTTATACCTAGGTCTATACTAGCCCCTGAAGCCTAGATAAATTAAGTGATAAATTCAGTAATACATACCATCAAATGCACACTTGAAATTAGCAAATTTTTAAAAACTTTGTTAAAAATATGTATTAAAGCAAATTTGATAGACTATAGCAAAAAGACGTGTTACATTTGATTATTCTCTTATTTGAAAAGTATACCTTTCTACATTGTCCTAGGTAACCCTGTTTCAGAACTGTGGGCCCTCTGGAAGTTAAAATCACTCAGGAGGTCTCACTGGTTGCTCTGACAGCTTCTTCCTCCCGATAACTGGCTTTCCTCATCTCAAGGCACATTCCAAACTGCCGCCTGGTGGTTGAAACAGGGAATAAACCAAAGAAGAACTCAATACTGTTCTCTTCCTTTCTCTAGGAAATTGTGCTTGTGATATTTTCTCCCTGTTTCCATTACCCTAGGATAATCTCTCTTTCTTCTGCACATCAATACTCAGTGCAGAAGACAAGGGTTGTAATCTTTGTCCCCCTTTCTCACCTCCCTCTTGCCTAGTCACACTCACTAAATCTTTCAAGCCATGTCTTTATATAGTTTGCTTTAAAAAAAAATACCCTGTAAGCACAGTAATGCATTTTGTTATCAAGGAATAGAAATGCAAATTTTGACTGTGAAAATTTGATCTAGTAAACAAAAATCAACCTCTAAGACCCTTTTAACCTAAAATTGTTTTCAGTCTTCATGTCTTTTCATATGTTCATCCTTTTCTTTTTTTTTTTTGTTTTTTGTTTTTTTTTGTTTGAGACATAGGCTCACTCTGTCACCCAGGCTAGAATGCAATGGCACAATCTCAGCTCACTGCAACCTCCGCCTCCCAGATTCAAGCAGTTCTCCTGCCTCAGCTGGAATTACAGGCATGCGTCACTACACCCGGCTAATTTTTGTATTTTTAGTAGAGACGGGGTTTCGCTACATTTGCCAGACTGGTCTCGAACTCCTGACCTCAGGTGATCCACCTGCCTCAGCCTCCCAAAGTGCTGGGATTACAGGCGTAAGCCACCGTGCCCGGCCTTACATGTTCATCCCTTTCTAATGAAACTGGTTGTTTTGTTTTATTTGGGTTTGTGGGAGGAGTTTTCCATTTAAAAATTTTTTATTTACTAAATTAATGCATGCTTATTGTTAAAATTAAGTTCTGAAGAGTATGCATTTAAAAGTAAAAGTTTTTTTCCCTTAGCTCTCCATTTCATGTGGTTTGATTTTTTTTAATACTAATATTTTAAAGTAGAAACAGCAGTATATGTTTCTGAGGAGAGTGGTAGATTTGTATTTGTTTTATTATTATGCCTTATACATGCATGATTGATGTTCTTTATATTTTAAAAAGTACTTAGTGGCCAGGCACGGTGGCTCACACCTGTAATCCTAGCACTTTGGGAGGTCGAGGCAGGAGGATTGCTTGAGGCCAGAAGTTTGAGACCAGCCTGAGCAACATAGGCCCCATCTCTACAGAAGGTTTTATAAATTAGCCAGGCATGGTAATATGTACCTATAGTCCCAGCTAGTAAGAAAGCTGAAGTAAGTGGATCACTTGAGCCCAGGAGTTCAGGGCTGCAGTGAGCTGTGATCACACCACGGCATTCCAGCCTGGGCAACAGAGAGAGACCCTGTCTCTAAAAAAAAAAAAAAAAAATTTAACAAATTTACAATGAGCACATGCAATAGTATATATACCAAAAATACTCAATCAGGACAAAAAAATTTGCAATGAAAAGTAAGCTTCCCTCCTACTTTAGGCTAGCAGTTTCTTTCCCCCAAAGCAATAACTATGTCTACATTTTTATGTCGCTTTTCAGAAATTTTCTATGCATGTACTTCCATTTTTTCATGTATAGAAGTTTACTATATTTACTGGTTCCATGTATCAGTGTATTATAGTGATCTTTTTATATCAGGACATATAGATCTGCCTCATTCCCTTGAAAATGTTAAAGGTTACAGAATATTCCATTGTGTGTATCCTTTATGGATACCACATAATTTATGTAACCTGTCCCCAACAAGTAAACTTTTAGTTTTTTTCCAGTCTTTGGTATTCTCAAGTAAACATCCTTGTGTGTATATTTTGTCTACATGTATGAGTGTATCTACCTCTAGGATAAATTTTCAGGAGTAGGATTGCCACATCAATGGATTTTAATTTTGACAGAGATTTACCAAATTCTACTCCTGTCACTAGTGAGAGACTTGAATTTATATTTCTTCAACAGTTTGCATGCAAGATAAATACAAAACACAAATCCTTTGTTAAATTTATATGATCTGAATAATTAACAATATTGAAACAATTATCTGTTTTCCATTGTCAGGTACATGTACATGATAAAAAGATGAGGTATAATTCTAGCTATAATCATGAATTCAACCTATATTTTGTTTTTCTTATTTACTCTGTCTTGATTTTAGAAAGAAAACTAAGAATTACAGTTAAAAGTTTATATTGGCATAGAAAAATAAGCATGAAAAGCAAATATTAACATTTTTTGTATTACATTTTAAAGAGAAAATGTGCATGGGTAAAAATCTGGCTGTTGTGTAGTTGATACCATAACAGTTCTTTTTTTTTTTTTTCCAGGAAAAACTATAATTAAAAATATGCCTAGTGTATGCAAAAGTCTTTTTAAGTAGCCCTCAAGTAGTAGTGAATTAATTGGTAGGAAATTTGAATTTTAAAAAAGCTCTCTTTTTATTTTAAACTACAGGTAAAACTATATAGTTTAGCTAACTACATGAAGAGTAAACGTGACAGACTTTGGTTTCAATGTATAACTACTTGGACTAGTCATTCTCCTTCTCAAACAGGAATTGAGAGATCCTGCATATATTTGAGAAAAATAGTCTAAATATTGTCATTGAGAGCAGATTTTCTGAAATAACATCATGAATTGATTTAATCTAATCTTGGGATTAAAAATCTTTCATTTTATTCTATGGAGTGCTGAGCTGTGACTTTGTCCTTTATGTCCATTTTTTCTGTAATCTTACATACATATTTCCCTAGAGCCTTACATACTTCTTTGAGCATGTCTTTAAAAAATGTTTTAAAAACATAGTATTTATTTGCTTTTATAGATACAAAATCTTACCCTAATCAGTGTGGAGTTGCATGCTCGAACTAGACGAGACTTAGAACCGGATCCTGAATTTGACCCAATCTGTGCTCTGTTCTACTGCATCTCATCTGACACTCCACTGCCAGATACAGAAAAAACAGAACTCACAGGTGTAATAGTGATTGATAAAGACAAGACAGTTTTCAGTCAAGGTATTGTCCGTTTTTATTAATGATATACCTGCCCACTCTAGGATGAACCTTTTAATGGGGAATTCCTGTGCTGAAGATCTAATCTAAGCAAGCATGATGACTCTTTTCTAAAATGTTTGCTGAGGGGGGGTAGGAGATTGTGTATAACTTTGTCCTAGATTTATTATTCTTACTTGAATTAGTCAGAAACAGCCAGGCACAGTGGTGCCTGCCTATAGTCCCAGCTACCTGGGAGGCTGGGCAACAGGATTGCTCGAGCTCAGGAGTTTGGGGCTGTAGTGCACTATGATTGTGCCTGTAAATAGCCACTGCACTCCAGCCTGGGTAACATAGCAAGACCCCATTTATTTATTTATTTTTTAAGTCAGAAGCAATGCAATATAAATATCTCAATATTTATAATTAGCTTATATAATTTGTTCTAAGTATTATTTTATAAAAATACTTATTACTAATACAGAGTCCACATTATTATGTATCCCTAGATTAGGTGCACAGTCTTCCTTATGTATGCATATGCAGGTATTTTCCTGCTGATAGAGGGTTTATCTTACCACTATAAGTTAATGGTTCATAAGATACTTTTAAGATATATTCTTACTTTGCTTATATCTCTTTATCTTTCTTTCTAAATAATATACTTCTGGTTCAGAGGTTCTTCATATAGAATGCCATATAAGGCATTTTATAAAATACCTACTGTCCCTCTGCAGCTTTCAGTGGTCACCATTACAAGTGAATTCAGTCCACTGAGGAGGAAGTCTTAGCACAGAATACAACCATATTAAGAATTTGCAATTTATTCAGTGATGTGCTTGAGCTGACACATACCAGCTCACAAGCCAGTTCTTGGATTTTCATGAATTTTTCAAACTATTTGCTGTCACTTTGGCAGTTGGAAATCAGTCATAGGGTGGGGGAGGGGTCCTTACATCATGAAATAGGCCAGCACTACAAATTAAGGCTTTCTTTTTTTTCCTACAGAGGTGGTGGTTAAGCATTTTCATCATACCAGAGATTAAAATGTCCTGTGCTAAGCAAAGCTCTCCTGCTAGGAAGAGTAAAGACAGAAACAAAGTAATACAGTTTCTTCACAAGAGATATGTTATTTATTTATTATTTATTTATTTTGAGATGGAGTCTCTCTCTGTTGCCCAGGTTGGAGTGCAGTGGCGCGATCTCCACTCACTGCAAGCCCTGCCTCCCGGATTCACGCCATTCTCCTGCCTCAGCCTCCCAAGTAGCTGGGACTACAGGCGCACGCTACTATGCCTGGCTAATTTTTTGTATTTTTTGGTAGAGACGGGGTTTCACCATGTTAACCAGGATGGTCTTGATCTCCTGACCTCCTGATCCGCCCGCCTCTGCCTCCCAAAGTGCTAGGATTACAGGCGTGAGCCACCGCACCCAGCCAGTGATATATCATTTTGTAGGGAATTTTGTGAATGCAGCCTTTTCAGAAGAATAGCTGAAAATACAAAATTTGAATTTTCAGTTGTATATTAAACTAAAAAATCTTTTGAGAGTTTTTTAAAGACATTGGGTTAGTTATGTTTTTACTTGGGGGGATGTTTTCTTAATTTGAAATATTTCAGTAGTACAATTTTACTTAAAAGTAAGGGATAATATTACTTTTATATTATGAAGGTATATTATTATATAATGTTATATATAATAGACATTTTGTTTATTTTTTAGATATCAGATATCAGACTCCATTACTTATTAGATCTGGAATTACAGGACTCGAAGTCACCTATGCTGCTGATGAGAAGGCACTTTTTCATGAAATTGCAAATATAATAAAGAGGTATTGTTTTGTATATCTGATTTTTCCAGTTTTTATTCAGAGAGTCGTTTCATGCTATTGCAGGTAATAGTGAAGATAAAAGTAAAGATAGGAAGAAAGCGAATCCCTTCCTATGACCCTTGAAAGCAGAGTTACTCTTGGAAAGACTTTATACTCACCTCCCACCACCATCACTATTTTCATCAGACAAGGGATAGGAAAAGCAGTGTTCTGTTCACAAGATTGAGGGGCCAGTGAAAGACAAATATTTGTTTAGCCTCTAACTAACTTCCCAGTTGTACTTGAGGTTGGTTTTTCTGTGGTGCTGAAATAATGGAGAACTGTATAAAGTTCCATTGTGTTATTCATTAACTAGGTTTCTACCTTGGGAGCCAGCCACCATTTCAGTACCTTTTTTTGGTTTGTTTTTTCTTTCTTAAAGTTTTCTGAGTTCCAAACAAGCCAGTATTTTCAAAAAGCTTTGGGATGCATTCTGTGTATAAACTTATCTGTTCATAAATGTAGGACTATCTATTACATACTCTTGTGCACAGAGCTCCTTAAAAAATGTCTTTTGACCATTTGGTAGTTGGTCCTCAGATTGATAGTAGAATCTTGTCCAAGTTTATGAAAAAAAATTTTTAACAAAAATATTTTAATTTAAAAATAAAATCATTAAGTGGATCATTTGCATTTTCTCAAGAGTGTAGCTCTTGGTAGCCATGGACTCTCTTATTAAATGCTTCACTTTGTAGAAACTTAAGGATTCTGCCCATTGCTAGGTTTAGGGTTTTAGATGCCTAAAGCAAGATAGAAAACATTCTTTGGATCCTGATGTACAGATAAAAGCTGTCCATGAGCATGTTGTTATACTCACCCTTTTTTGTTTTGCTTATATAGTTGAACTTCATCCTATAAAAACAATCAGTATTCTACATGAAAGATTAAGATGATGTTCTACAGACTTGTTATCAGATTGAATCCCATTCTGAGAATTAGAAAACCAAAACGTGTTTTCTACAAAACAAAATTAAATGACAGAGCATCAAAAGTAGTATGCTACTACCCACGACTCTATGAAGGAAAAAAAGTATTTTTACTATTTATAGCACTGGTGACTAGATAGATTCCCATCTATTTGAGTCTTGTCATTGTCAGTCCTACCTTTTATCTTCTCACAGAGGTTGTCATCAACATGTCAGATGCTTTCAGTATCCACACTTCTTTTATTTCTGCAAGCAACTCAGAAAAAGAAATATGTAAGAGTTTCAGTCAATACTATTTTGTATACCAGCACATGTCCAGTAATGTCCCTGGGCTTGTATGCTTGCCTTTTCCTTGTTAGGTATATTCCCAACGATAGGATTACCTGCCAACATTGAGAATTTTGTTAGCCATTTGCAAGTATAATAACTTTCTTAAATGTCCATAAAATGAAATGTACTAGTAATTAAGGAAAATGGGGTAAACAAAACTGTCATAAAAAGAAAAATGCTTAAATGTCAACTTTTCAATTCTATAGTGTTCTTTATATATTAGTCCAAACAACCCTGCAAAAAGATTGATTATTTCATTCTTTCACCCTATTTGTTGTGTACCTACTCAGCACAGCCTTTGGAGTGAGCCAGCCCTGTGTTTCTGTCTTGAATAAGTTGCTTAACTCTCTCAGCTTTGTTTTCCTAATCTGTAAAATGGGTAGATAATGCACATAGAACTCTTAAACTCATGTCTGGCACATAGTGAGTACATAAATGTTAACTGTGTGTAAGGGGCAGTGCTAGATACTAACTATAAAAATGAATAAAATACATCTTTATTTTTCCATTTTTAATATTGACTTCAAGTGACAAACACAAAAAGTAATATAAAGTGATATTAAACAAGTAAAACCTAATCTATAATCTTGTCACAATCATTTTCCTCTTTCTATATTTCCTTGGACTATTAACTTTACTTTGCCCGGTCTCCCTAACTTAAAAATAACAATGATTCTTCCCTTTTCCTCTTCCCTAAATACTATTACATTTATATTATGTCATATCCATTTAACCTCAGAATTCTTTTTCAAGATGATTCCTTCCCCTCCGTGCCCCTTGCCTCTACTAGAGTACCCTTATCTGTCATGTGTGTAGATGATAGTGAGTTACTTAAAATACTAACTGTGAAGCAGCTTTTTTCTACCTAAGCAAATGAAACCATTTTCCTATTTCTTCTGCTTCTATTTTATCCACAGTTTTGGGTTGTTTTTACCACTAATCCCATCTACCCAACCTTATTCTTTCTGTAAGTTTCAGAAACCTGATAGAATGAATAAAACCCACTAGAAATTGAAGAACAAGTCATCAAGACCTTGTTATTGTCTCCAAATGTTTGTAGAGAAGAAAAATGGAATCCTTTGGCTTTTGAACTTGAAAACAGGTGTTTTTTCAGCTTTAAAAGAGTCTCTTAAGACTAAACATCCTCCAGGTCAAAAAATAAATATATGTAATATATCTGAAAAAATACCTGAAACAACTTTACAATTCTTCTAAAGGGACAAAATCTGTGAAATAAATCTAAGAAGAGAAGTACAGGGTAACTTTTTTCAACAGTCATTTCTGAGCTGTAGCAGTTTATAAAAATAGACAACTTTTTATTTGAGACAAAGTTATTTTCAATACATTATTTTTTTTTAAAAAAAAGTGTACGTAGCCAACTCCCTTAGTTGCCACAACAGAGCAAATAGCTGACTGGAATAAGTCTTGCAATAATAAAATGTTGCATAAATGAGATTCAGATGAAGAAATTAGAAGAACTGTCTTTATAACATTTAAAACAGAAGGGCTGTGTAATCATCTGGCATCCTCTTCATGTCGTCACTGTGTAACTGTGATATGTGATAGGTAACTATGTGATAGGAACTCCAGGAATCTTCCAAATTCTTAAGATCAAGGTCAACTGTGGCCATATTGTAATGCCTATTCTAGCCACTCTGAGTACTTAGCAGACAACTGTGTGGGTTCTGTTGTGTTTGTATGAGAATTCTTCAAGTCTGCGACCCCTGATGATCCTCAGAGTCACTTAATACTTCTGCCCCAATTCTCAAATGTAGCCATTCATTACACAGTTAGTTTTAAAGGGAGATATACTGGACAAGTAGATAGTCTATCTTTGGACTAAGAAGAGTTTAATGAAAGAGATGAAGTCGGTATCAAAGATTTGGTTAAGGGTTTGAGTGTTATGTTGGAAGACTAAACAGAAAGAGTATTAGGATATTTCTCTTTCCTTGAGTGCCCTGGGATCTTTCCGGACTTCCTTTCTGGATATTCATGCTATTGTTGCTTATTGCTTTGCTTCAATAGCTGTTTATTAAATTAAGCCATTTTCTCAGAAATGTCAACCCTATTTGTATAGAGAAAAGCACATAAATAATATGTTTATTATCTTTTTCTCCTAACAAGTTTGAAGGCTGCTTAGCAAGTCTGTGGTATAACAATGGATTATGAACAGATCACCAGATATTAAAATTTATACTACAGAATGTACTTTCATAGGGCCTTTAGGGAATAGGAAAATGTAAAAGTATGCTGTTGCAGAAGTTCGAACCTAGTTCTTTTGACATCAGCCACTGATATACTCCAGAATTAAAAATCAGAAAACATTTATTGTGACATTCCAGTTTTTATTGACTAGGTAAAAACAAAAGCCATTCCATACCCATTTTTAGAAGACAGCTATGGAATTATGATAAAATATTAACATATTGGTTCTAAAAGCAGATCTGGTGATCTGGTCATGATCCATTGTTATGCCAGACTTGCAGAGTAGCCATAGATAGCTTATATCCGTAAATTAATGTAGTCTAATACTGTAGACATTGGCTGAGGCTTAGGGTATTAAATGCTGTAAATTGGACAGGCTGCACATCTCACAATTTAGTGTTTCATGAGTAGTTAGGTAAAACTCAACGATTTAAATTTTTGTGATATTTCACTTGGCTTTTTGGCATTTATAAAGAACAAGATAATGCTACTAATTGATAGAGCTACTTACTATAGTTTTTGCTCTCAAAACTTATAACTATAATTAGTTCCTCTCTCTCCCACACAATTTTCCACTCGAAATAAACTTTCATATTTATAGCTAAACATTTCTCTATGGTGGTCACAACATGGAGGTTCTAAGAGGAGCCACAAAGAGGCTCCTTCTGGATTGGACGCAGGTGATCGGTTCAGTTTTGCCAGTGAAGCTCTGACCGCGAGGAGCACATTTTTCTTCTAGATTCTGATGTTTACCTTCCCCACCTTAATCCCACCTCTATTAATATTTCATTCTTCCATTAAATTGAATCACCATCCTTTTAAATTTAAAGGACAAACTTGTCATTACTTAGGCCTTATTTTATGTGAGAACTAAATCATTACTAAAATTAAGTGAGAAAAGGAAGGCATTTTCATTTTTCTTTCTCAGCATTAAAACTGTTTAAGGGCAGTATAGATTAGAAGGGTAGATGTGGCAACAGGAATGACCTAGGGATCTTTTTCAAAATACCATACCCACACACACCCTCACACTTCACCTTCCCCTGCCCACATTATATTCTCATTTGTACTTTTACTCATATACTTCAGTGGCAATGGCCTGCCTTCCACCCCAATTTCCATCAGCCTCTTTTCCCACTTGTATCAAACAAATACACAGTCTAAGTAAAAATTATGTTTACTTTACAAAAGTAGCGTCAAATCGCCTATAATCCCAGCATTTTGGGAGGCTGAGGCAGGCAGATCACTGGAGGTAAGGAGTCTGAGACCAACCTGACCAACATGGTGAAACCTCGTCTCTACTAAAAATACAAAAAGTTAGCCAGGCGTGGTGGGGGGCACCTGTAATCCCAGCTACTCAGGAGGCTGAGGCAGGAGAACCGTTTGAACCTGGGAAGCAGAGGTTGCAGTGAGCTAACATCATGCCACTGCAGTCCAGCCTGGACAACAGAGTGAGACCCCATCTCAAAAAAAAAAAAAAAAAAAAGAAAAGAAAGTAGCTTCAAATCAAGTACTCTTAACCATCCATCTGTTCCTGTATAAAAACTCTGTAGGTACCACTGTATCATCCCTTCTCCATCTGGGAACCGTTAGAGAACATAGGTTTTTATTTTCGTACCTTATATCATGAAGAAACAATTATTCTGGTTAAAGGTTCAAATGTATGGTACTTATATAACTTTTTTTAATTCCTTTTTTAGGTATGATCCTGATATTCTGCTAGGATATGAGATTCAGATGCATTCCTGGGGTTACCTCTTACAAAGGGCTGCCGCTTTAAGTGTTGACTTATGTCAGATGATCTCTCGGGTGCCAGGTATATATCATTGTGAATGTTTTGTCATTCAACTACAGAGCAAATTATAAAGGAAATAAAGACAAAATGTTAAAGAGTACTTATGCTGTAGCCCAATTTTTTAGTACTAAGTTGTGTAAGTTTTAGATATAGCATAATTCCATTGTAGAAAAAATTTAAAATAAAAAATATTCTAGTCTCACTGCTATATATACTGTTAGTATAGTTGTTGGGTTTTTTCCTTTCAGTCACTTTTCATATACATATGTAGTGGTTTTTAAATAATCATACCGTATATTCCATTTTTATTATGCTTCCTTCATCTAGTGTCTTACCACACATATTTTTCTGCATTATGAAATAGTCTTCATAATTATTATGAAGCTACATAGCATTTCTTTGACTTGTTGTACCATAATTTTATTGTTTGGCTCTGTTTTTTTTTAAATCCATTTTGTTGGTTAAGAAGGACAGGATGGGTTGAGGAACACTAGTAGTTAACTAATCATTGATTTTTATTTGGATATCAGGCTAAAAATATTGCGGAAATTTTGAAGCCCATTCCCCAAAGTTTGATTCTAACTGGAAAAGGGAATAATAATATTCATACCAAAATTATTTGTAGTTTATAATGCACTTTTTAAAACTATGTTTTCTTTATAAACATAGGATTTTTAATAAATTTGTTCCCAAGGGTTCCCACAAGTCTAACTAAAACAAAGTAGTGTATACTTTAGGAAATGTTGAAGCTGGAAGATTCCAGGACAGTAAAGTTTTTTAGCTTTGCAAAAAATTGGAATAAAAAGATCAGGTGCAGTGGCTCACACCTGTAATCCCAACTTTGGGAAGCCAAGGTGGGAGGCTTGCTTGAGCCCTGGAGTTCAAAACTAGCCCAGGCAACAAAGTGAGACCCCATTTCTACCGAAAAAAAAAAAAAAAGAAAATTAGCCAGGTGTGATAGCGTGTGCCTGTAGTCCCAGCTACTCAGGAGACTGAGGTGAGACGATCGCTTGAGCCCAGGAGTTCAAGGCTGCAGTGAGCTATGATCACACCACTGCACCCAAGCTTGGGCAATAGAACAAGACTCTGTCTTATAAAAAGGGAATAGGGGGCAGATATGCTTTAAGTGTAGCTTTTCGTTGCATGAATTTTTGTGTAGCTTGTGTGTCCTTTGCATGATAGTAATAGTGGTATATCTTTTTTTTTTTTCAACATCTTTTTTGGGATAGGTTTTAAATATCCTTGCCTCAGTTTATTCATCTGTAAAATAGGGATAATAGAACTTATTTCATAGGGTTATTTTGAAGAACTTAAAACAATACCAGAGTATATGTTACATTGTTTGCTAAATGAAAAACAAACTTTTAAACATTATCTCTTTAAAATAAAGAGAATTGGGTGAGTGGTTGTACATGGTCTTTGGATTCAGGTAATCCTAGTTTAGAATACTAGTTTTCTTACTGTAAGATCTTGGGCAAGATATAACATTTCTGAGTAGAATTTTCTGTAATACAAAATGAAAATTATACTAACTTCTTAAGTGGTTGTGTTAAAATAAAGGAAGTAATGTTTGTATTAAAATAAATGATGTTGGTAAAATTCTTAGAACATAATAAACATTCAATATGGTAAATATTTTTATTATTCTGGAACCTCTAATCATCAACATTCACATATACCTACTGTTACATAGGAGAGACACATTTTAATTTATATTCTAGGTAAAATTCATCTCCTAAGAAACTAGACTCACAGCACTATTTGCTGTGAGGAACTCTTCATCTAGTTCTCCATATGCATTCAAGAGAATTTCATCCTGAATATGAACATGATGTCAATAAATTTTCAGAGATCGTTTAGGTTAAAAATTGAACTAGTTTTTTTTCCAAGAAATTACTGTACTAACTGTGGATCTTTCTCATGCTAAAACCAAAGAAACGTTAGCATTAGGTGTTTATAAAGGTAGCATCAGGCACCTGTAGTCCCAGCTATTCGAGCAGCTGAGGCAGGCGGGTTGCTTGTGACCAGGAGTTTGAGGCTGCAGTGTGCTATGATTACACCTGTGGCTAGCCACTGCACTCAACCTGGGCAACATAAAAAACAAACAAAAAAAGTTAGTGCCAAAAATTACCAAATTTAATGAAAAAAGTGTTTCTTATTTAAATATAGAAAGGAGAGGAGGGAGGGAGAGACTTCAGGTATATTTATTTCACAAAATTTTGTCATACATTGTAAATTATATTTCATCTTTAATATTCATCCTTAATGTTTATTCTCATTTTCCCTGGCATAATTTTATTGAAAGTTTGTTTTCTGTGAGCCCTGATACAGTCTGTTTTCATTTCTATAGATGACAAAATTGAGAACAGATTTGCAGCTGAAAGAGATGAGTATGGATCATATACAATGAGTGAGATAAATATTGTTGGCCGAATTACACTAAATCTTTGGAGAATCATGAGAAACGAGGTAGGTGATTTATCCAAAATGTTGTTTGGAAATAAGATATTCGGTCAATGTAATGATTTAATCATTATAGAGTATTAGTAAAATTTATTATATAGCTTATGCATTTGTCAATTACTATTATACTTAAGTAGAGTTAAAATAGTACTTTCTAAAATGCAAAACTACAGAGGTATTAGACTTTAATGTTTTAAGTGAGTTTTATTTTTTTTCTTTGTGTCTAAGGTAGCAATAACTAAAAAGGTCTATAGCTATAATAAAATGTTGGAGCCAGGTGCAGTGCTCACACTTGTAATCTCAGCACTTTGGGAGGCCCAGGCAGGGGCATCCCTTGAGCCGAGGAGTTCCAGACCAGCCTGAGCAACATGGCAAAACCCTGTCTCTACAAATAATAGCTAAAAAAAATTAGCTGGATGTAGAGGCTCATGCCTGTGGTCCCAGCTACTTGGGAGGCTGAGGTGGGGGAATCACTTGGGCTCAGGCAGCCGAGGTTGCGGTGAGCCGTGATTGTGCCACTGCACTCAAGCCTGGGTGACAGAGCAAGACCCTGTCTCAAAATAAAATAAAATAAAATAAAATAAAATATTGTGTTGTACATGTTGAATATTGTCTAATTTCACCATATTTTTTCACTGAAATCATTTTTGCACTTAAGGCCAGAGGAATTCAGCTTGGCCTTGTTGATTTATCATAGTAAGAAAAATTTAGTCTAGAAATAGGAAGGAGCTTCTCAAATGAAGTATATTTAAATACTGGATCAGATTAATAAGATAAATTAAAGAGACAGTACTTTGAAATAGTTAATAATTAAGGCTTTGGGAGCTCAGATAAGGATTTTTAGTAGAGTAATTTCAATGAACTATCCCATTAATTTGTATTCACTTAGAAAAAGAATTATTTCACACAAAAAAAATAAGATCATAGGATTTTCCTGGGTAATATTTGCATCCTTGAAGTTACCCAATTTCTCTTATTTGAAATGTAAAAAAGCCATACATGGTGGCTCACACCTCTAATGCCAACTCTTTGGGAGGCCGAGGCAGGAGGGGATAGCTTGAGGCCAGGAGTTCAATCAAGACCATCCTGGGTAACATAGCGAGACCTTGTCTGTATTAAAAATAAAAAATAAAAAAACAATTAGGTTGGGCATGGTGGCTCATACCTGTAATCCCAGCACTTGGGGAGGCCAAGGAGGGTGGATCACTTGAGCCCAGGAGTTTGAGAGTAGCCTGGGCAACACGGCAAAACCCCGTCTCTACCAAAAAATACGAGTTAGCCATGTATGGTAGCATGTGCCTAGTGTGTAGCCAGGCAGCAGCTACTTGGAAGGCTGAGGTGGGAGGATCACTTGATCCTGAGAGCCAGTGGCACACACATACAATCCCAGCTTCTCAGGAGGCTCAGGCAGGAAGACCTTTTGAGGCCAGGAATTCAAGGCTGCAGTGCACTGTTTTATTATGCCTCAAAGGCAGGGGTTGCAGTAAACTGAGATTGCACCACCACACTCCAGCCCGGGTGACAGAGTTAGACCCTATCTCAAAAAAGACAAAACAGAAACAAAGATACCTACTATAAATTGGTCTATTCTTAGACTTTGGACTTTGGATAATGTCAACTAAAATGTTTATATTTAAAAGAAAGCTAATTATTCAATTGCTTCTGCTCTTTGAAACTACTTTCTCATTAGACACTTTCTATTATATACTTATTATCTTCTTGGCTGTTTGGGTTTATATAAAACATTTGACTTTCTAAGCTGCCGTATGCAATATACAACATGACTCTGCTTGAGAATGATTTTATCTTGTTGTATTGTTCTTAAAATAATAGAAGAGTGTTAGAGTCCCCAGGGATTTAAAGTAATTTCTAGTGATACAGCACAGGATATAAGAGATACATAGATTGTGGTGTATTTGGTGTGTATATTTCATTATATATATATATATATATGTATTTTTATTTTATGTATTTGTGAGACAGAGTCTCGCTCTGTCACCCAGGATGGAGTGCAGTGGTGCAATCTCGGCTCACTGCAACCTCCGCCTCCCGGGTTCAAGCAGTTCTCCTGTCTCAGCCTCCTGAGTAGCTAGGATTACAGGTGCCTGAACCACACCTGGCTAAGTTTTGTATTTTTAGTAGAGATGGGGTTTTTCCTTGTTGGCCAGCCTGGTCACAAACTCCTGACCTCAAGTGATCCACCCACCTCGGCCTCCCAAAGTGCTGGGATTACAGGTGTGAGCCACAGCCCCGGCCTCATTATATATTTTAATCTATAGTCTGATATTGCCTGAGATGAACACATACTTTAAGTTTATAAACACAAAGTAAATTATTGAATCCTAGTTTCAGGGGTCTTTTCAACCCTGTATATCCAAAAGGCAACAGTAGCAAATTCACTAGTAGCTTAAAATTGCAAATTAGAGAACAAATATTTTTTCAAAGTTTAGGGCCTTCTCTAGTCCTCACTGAAAATTCAGGGTCAAATGTTTTCTCTCATTTAGGATGAATATATAATATCTCTGATCTTTATGCAAATGTGGGAAACACCTGTAAGAAAGTTATGAGCTGGATAACCTGTTTTTTAAAAATTTGGAGCTGGGTACAGTGGCACACACATATAGTCCCAGCTACTCAGGAGACTCAGGTGGGAGGACGTTTTGAGGCCAGGAATTCAAGGCTGCAGTGCACTGTTTTATTATGCCTGTGAATAGCCTGGGAGATAAAGCAGGACCCCATCTGTTAAAATAATAGTAATAATAAATTTTGTTTGTTTTTTAATATACAAGTACTAGATTTCTTTCTCCTACTTGGAACATAGAACTCCTGCAGTTTCCTTATGGACTTTGAATTCGTAGTGACAAGCAAAATACCTCTTAAATAGTAATGCTTATTAGATATTTGTTGACTGCTTAAATGACAATAAATGGCTCTTCCCCAGACAATTATACTTAGAGGCCTTCTGGATGTCAACTCAATCTAGGCTTTTCAAGAATTTGCCAAGTGGGTTGGAAACAGACTTGATTCAGTTCAACAAATATTTACTGAATGCCATCTTTGGTGCACTGGTTGAGGGGCCTGGGTTTAGATAAACTAAGAGTATAGTAACAGACAGGAAGGCAGAATATATGGGTGTGGATGTTGGTAGGTAGAGATATGGCAGTGAGAATCTGTGGAAGTTCTCTTGTGATTCATTTTCTCAGTAAAATAGGAATTACTGTTCTTAGCTGAAACTGAGAATTGTGGAGAGGCTTTTGGGGTTTGAGGAGAGATGAGTTTGAAATGATTATTAGGAGAATTTGAGAGAAAATATAAACACTGGGCCACATTAAGAGCCCATTTGAGATTTGGGTTAGGAAATTAAAGTGATACCCACCAGCTATGTTCAAATTCACAGGTGCAAGTTAGATTTAACCATCACTCACAAAGGGTTATGGATTTGCTTTAAAAAAAAAAAAAAAAAAGCAGCAGCAGGAAAGGGACAAGGGAATGAAGGGTACATGCAGGGGAATGATTACCATGATTGGCTATGAAATTAAATAAGGAGCAGAGAGGTGAGAGCACCAAGGGGAGTAAGCTGGAAGCACAGGAGATGATGGTCAGAGAATGGGATGCATGAGATTTTGGAGGTAGTACAGCTATTGATAGATCCTGGGGTATGATTATGGGAGTGGGTAGCTTAGGTAGGATGGAGGACAAAATCATTAGAGAAGAGGAGTGCAAGGAGTCAAGGAGTATCTTTATTTTCTTCCCACATAATTATTACACTTACTGCATATAAAATCACAGTAGTCTTTTTCCTTTAAAATTCAAGTAGATATAGTGCCATTCACCTCTGGAATTTAGTACTGCAGAAGAGAAATCTAAGGTCCAGCTAATTATATCTTTGATTATTGCTCCTGTCTCCATGTTAGGCTTTCCTTTAGGAACCTAATTATGTATTAACATTCTGTTCTCTGTTCCCCATATCTTCCCTCTTCTCATTTTCATCTTTTCATCCTCTTTATCTGCATGCTGAGACATTTCCATATTCCTAACTTGACTTTTAGTAGAACTATTCTGCTATTTACTGCTTTCAATATGAGTTTTCATTCTTTTAGTGATTTTATAATCCTTCTTCATTTAATCTTGTGGCCTTTTCCTCATTCTATTGCTCTCTACCTTTTTACAACCTATGAGGGGCATCTGTGTATATGTATACATACACAAGTACATACACTGTGAAGTATGCTGCATTGTAAGTGCCATTGTTCTGAAGATTGACAGAAATTGTAGATAAAGTAAGACCAATTTGGGTCACTGCACTGAGATAAGATTAACATTCAATCCCTATTTTGTACCTCCTGGATCACAAGAGTGGAAAAGAAAATAATTTAAAATTATAATGTAATATACAAATGTGAAGTGCTGTTTGAACTATTTCTCAGAATCCCAAACTGACCTAAGAATGGGGACTACTGGTTCCTTAATCTCCATTTTGCATTGAAATACCTGCCATTGTCTAGATTGCTTTTGTCTTATAGATATTTCAGAGAAATCATCTAGCTGGAAGTACATACTTATTAATATGGGCCCTTTTACAGGATCCTTTACCCATTAACACTGCTTTCACTTATATATTTTGAACATGGGGAGACATTTCTGACATTTTAATATTTTGCTTTTGGAATGAAATTGAGTGGCTCTATAATGCCTGTGTAGTGGGGTCTAGTAACTAATGTAATTATTGGGAGGAGAATGCCTGCCTTTAACTAGGTAACTCATCCTCAAATCTGTGGAATCCCATTAATCAGCATGTCATCAAGAACCAAAAAGTAAGTATGGAAAGAACAAAAAATTAATTTGCTTGACAATACTTCTGTCTATCAATATGTATATTATCATAGAGTATAAAAATGGTAAGAACTAGAATCTCTTAAAATAAGTATTATATGGCCAAGTTGAATCTCATCAGGTCTGCTTTCTGTAATTAAATAATTTTCCAATTTGTTATGAACATTTCTGTGCAGTAGGCTCTACATAGTTTTGAATTATGATTCAGTTGTACCACACATCAGTTTTACAAGTAGCTTTAATATCTACTATGAAAAGTTTAAAGTGATATTGGTATCTTTTAGAACCAAATTTGCTACATAAATGTAAGCATTATTATAATGGTGTCTTGCCTTTTTTTTTAGGTGGCTCTAACTAACTACACCTTTGAAAATGTGAGCTTTCATGTTCTTCATCAGCGTTTTCCTCTCTTTACCTTCCGAGTCTTGTCAGATTGGTTTGATAACAAGACAGATCTATACAGGTACTGTTTTATAACTCTGAAGAAGATAATATAAAATCATCATTGAGATGTAATTTATATGTAATAAAATGCATACATTTAAAGTGTATTGTTCAGGCCAGTTGTGGTGGCTTATGCCTGTAATCCTAGCACGTTGGGAGGTCAAGGCGGGCACATCACCTGACATCAGGAGTTCGAGATCAGCCTGGCCAACATGGTGGAACCCCCTCTCTACTAAAAATACAAAAAATTGGCCAGGTGTGGTGATGCATGCCTGTAATCCCAGCTACTCAGGAGGCTAAGGCAGGAGAATCACTTGAACCCGGGAGGCAGAGGTTGCAGTGAGCCGAGATCGTGCTACTGCACTCCAGCCTGGGTGACAGAGTGAGACTGTGTCTCAAAAAATATATAAATAAATAAAGTGTATTGTTCAATGACTTTGAAAAATGCATTTATCTTGTAATCATTACTCCAATCAAGATAAGGAGCATATCTCACACCCAGAAGATTCCGTTCTACAGCTTTGCAGTCAGCCTACCCATCCCCTAATCATCTAGATAATTACTAATTGGATTTCTATTACTGTAGATTAGTTTTGCCAATTCTGGAACTTCATATTAATGGAAATATTCATAATCTACTTTGGCTTTGAGGAAACTCAGAAAACATAGTATGTATTTCTGTTGCATAAATAGTTTGTTCATTCTTATTATTAAATAGCATTCAATTATATGAATATAACTTACCCACCCACCTGTTGATGGACATTTGGGTTGTTTCTAGTTTGAGGCATTATGAATAAAACTGCAATAAAGATTTGCATACGAGTCATCGTGTGAACATACATGTTCATATCTCTTAGGAGTAGAATTACTGGGTCATATGGCTGTTGTGTGTTAACATTTTAAGAAACTGTTAATCTGTTTTCTTTGGCAAGTCTGTCGGCAAAAAATTATCTTAGCCCTTGTTTATATGAAGATGTCTTTATTTCACCCTTATTTTTGAAGGATAATTTCTCAGTCTCAGTTGCATTTTTTTCTTTCACCACTCTAAAGATCTTGTTCCCTTTTCTTCCAGCCTCTCTTTTTGCTGATGAGAAGTCAACAGTTACTCTCATTTTTCCAGTATTTGTGATTCATTTTCTTTCCAAAGTCAGATTTAATGAGTGATTGACCGATGTTGCTTATTACTCTCTGCAAGGTTTATAGTGGAGATAGGGGGAGTTTCTCAGTTCTCCTGTCTAACCTCAGTCTTTGGATCTTCCTGTTCTTTTTTTTTTTTTCTTTTTTTTTCTTTTTTTGAGACAGAGTCTCGCTCTGTCACTGAGGCTGGAGTGCAGTGTCACAATCTCTGCTCACTGCAAGCTCCGCCTCCCGGGTTTACACCGTTCTCCTGCCTCAGCCTCCCAAGTACCTGGGACTACAGGCACCCACCACCACGTCCGGCTAATTTTTTGCGTTTTTAGTAGAGACAGGGTTTCACCGTGTTAGCCAGGATGGGCTCAATCTCCTGACCTCGTGATCCACCCGCCTTGGCCTCCCAAAGTGCTGGGATTACAGGCGTGAGCCAACATGCCTGGCCTGGATCTTCTTGTTCTTCTGGGGTTTGCTGAGCACTCCTGCTCTTCCCACAGAGGCAACAGACCTCTGCTTTTTACCACTGCCAGGTCCTGGGCCCAAGTAAGCTTCCTGACCCTCCCCCTGGGGCAGATATCATTTTCTTCTACTCCTTTCTCAATGATACTATTCCTTTGCCTGGCATCTATGACAGGAAGTTTTCCTGCCCCTTTTCCAGTTGCTTGTTACTTAGTTCAAAGCCTATGGTTGGAATAGGCAAGTATACCAGGCCCAAGGTGTTTCCTAAGCTCCTCCAACTTGATGTAAGATTCAATCTCCAAACTCTGTTGTCTGTACATACTGTCAGTATTTGGTTTTAAGTTTTATCTAGAGTAGGCCTTTCTCTAGGGCAAAGGCCTCTGTTTTTTCTGGGCTCACAACTGAATGCCAAGGTTGTTAACAAGGGAGTGATGAGGTCTCTCCTCTCTGGCATTGGTGAGCCTCCAACCCCAGCACTGTCTGACCATTTCTGCCCACACTCAACCCCCAGCGAGCCGCTCTCTATTCAGCCTCATATGGTTTCATCCTGCTCGTTTTCAGGACAGCCTTGAGCTGTCACTCATAGGGAATCCAACTATACTTCGAACCACCCCCAACTCCTGCCACTTGCACAGCTCCCTTTCTCTCCCATGCTGCATCTCACAGACTCCAGCTGTGAGCTGCCCAAATGAACTCTGAGCTCTTCATCTTTGGCTTAGTAGGACAGCCTTGCTCTGTGTAGACTGTGGCACACTGCACTGTGTCTAGGAAAAGTCCTGAAATTAATGTGTCTGATTTTTTAAATGAGTGAATCTGTACTTACTGAATTGTAAGGCTGTATGGTGGTGAGGATGGAAAAAGTATAGCTTTGAAAACAACTTGATAATATTTGGGGAAACTGCTTCCTGAGCATGTCATCGCATATTCCAGTCACTTTTGAGGAATCTCAGAGAGGTGAAGTGAAGTAACAGAAAGCACTTAGCTTCTATCAAAGCCTTACAGAAATAGAAGCTGAGGCGAAGTCGGCTGAGTGCAGTGGCTCATGCCTGTAATTTCAGCACTTTGGGATGCCAAGGCGGGTGGATCACCTGAGGTCAGGAGTTCGAGACCAGCCTGGCCAATGTGGTGAAACCCCATCTCTACTAAAAATACAAAAAATTACCTGGGCATCATGGTGCATACCTGTAATCCCAGCTACTTGGGAGGCCGAGGCATGAAAATCACTTGAACCCGGGAGCAGGAGTCAGAGGTTGCAGTGAACTAAGATCATGCCACTGCACTCCACTCCAGTCTGGGTGACACAGCAAGACTCCATCTCAAAAAAAAAAAAAAGCTGAGGAGTAGTTATACAGCAATAAATAAAACTTGATATTTAACTTAACATTGAAAACTATATTCAGTGGTTTGTTTATAAGCCCCGGAATCTCTAAATGCATGTTTTACCACCTTTAATTAGGTATTATCTAGGATGATAACTGTTTTTGACAAGTGAAATAGAGGCCTGGAACTAACATTGTATAGAAGGGACTTAGACTAGACATTAGACCATTTATGTCAAATGGATTATGTTATATGAGAAGACCATGCACTCTTTCTTTGAGTAGTCTTGGAAATATCAGACAACTTCATTCTTAAATTTAAGTGAATACTTAAATTTAAATGAATACATTCTTTAAGTGAATACAAAAAAGTAAGTCTGACTTACTTTTTTGGTAAGTATGGTAACCCCTTTTGATTTACATTTGCTTTCTACAGTGTTTTAAGGACATACATATATATTGTAAATCGACTTAGAATGAGAAGAACTTGCTAGTCAAGGATTTCTTGTGTTAAACCTGTAAAACACAAAGGTACCCTAATTTTTTTTAATAAACCCAGATTTTGATCTCCTGGAAGCCCCTGATTTATATGAATGAGTTATGTTCCCAACATTTTATTGTTTCAAGCTTAGAACACATTTTTTCATAAAATAATGTCTTGTGATTAGATTCCCAAGCCAGCCTATAAAACTTTTCCTAATCTCTAATATTACTAATCTAGATAATTCCTAATACCAGCATGATTTTATCTGTCACTCAAGAATAGTTATTAAATACTATTCCGGTTTCTGAGCTAGGATGTATATCCTGGGAGCAGAGTTCTGTAGCTGAAGAAGGTAATATAAGAAATTTTCTTTTCTGTTTGCTGAGTATAGAGCCAGTCCACAGAAAAACTTCAGAATAAGTGAATTTTGTACTCGGGATTCTCCTGTCTCCTTTTTTGTCACCTTCTCCCCAGATGAACTATCTTGAAAAATATCATGCCTTCAGGATGCTCTAAGTTCCCATTTCAGCACTACCCAAGCCTATCTTGAGTAGCATGTGCTTTATAATTATGTTTCCCTTCCTCCTTTCAGGATCAAAACTTGTATTTATTAGCGTTAAGTTTGACAGAGCATTAGGAGGATGGCATAATTCTTTAACAACAATGTAAAAAACTAACAAAAGTCCATCTTGTCCTTTAACCATAAGTAAAGGCTGCAATTACTCATTCTCTTTTATGTTATATGATTAGTCATATAGGACCCGAAAGTAGAAATGATGATGATTTTATTTCAGAAAGATCACTTTTTTAAATTAAAAAGTCTAAAATACATTTTTTTTTAATTAGCCATTCAAAGTATTTTTTATGTTCATGCCTATAGGTCAGCAGATTTAGATCAGAAAACAGCAGTTGTTACCTGCTGGATAAACTGTATAAGCTAAAATGTCCCTTGTTAAATTAACCTTTAGTTATGAAAGATAAGATGCATCTAATTTGTTTATATTACTTGGTTACCAGTCAGTGGAGAGGAATACATTTAGTGTGAAATGAATAAGCATTCATTTCACAAAATGGTCTACCATTTTTGTTAGTGAGGAAATGAGTAATTTGCTGTGATGATAGAAATTTAACAAGACAGTTACTCATTTATAATGTATTATCTTGTTTTCTTTTCATGATGTTTTCATTTATTTGGCCAAAATCTCAGGTTCTAGTGTACTAAGTTTGTAAACTAGGATGGATTAGGCTTACAGTAATCCTCAGTTTTGTTATCTATAATAGAGATATGTTAACATATTCTACCTCATGGAGTGAAGTAAGAATTAAATGAGATAGTATGAGTCTTCAACACACAGAAGGCTCTCAATAAATGTTAATTAATTGGTACGTCTTTCTTTTCAGGATAGAGAATTAGATTCTGAATGAAATGGGGAAATAGTAATTACCATAATTATCATAATAATAGCAGCAAAGGTTATTAAGTTTTTGCTTTTGCCTAACACCTTACAACAGTTTCACCTTACAACAGTGAAACCACTGTTTCACACATACTGAAACTGAGAACTAGAGAGTTAAATGATTTGCCTAGGGTCACGTAGTAGCTTGCAATAGAGCCACAATTTGAACCTACGACTATCTCACTCCAAAGTCTGTGCTGTCAGCCAATATGTGAATATCTCTTAGACTGTATTCTTCAAAATGTGAAATAAACCATTTCCATTTTTTAAAAAAACAGTTATATATAGCACAGTAAAAATATTTCTTTTGAAATATAGTATTATACCCATTTATTTTTTAATAGACTATACTGCCTAAAAAAATAGAGTTGATCTTAGTCAAATCACTTAAATCAGGATCCTTTAAGATTCAGTTTAATCAGTTTTGTATATAAAGTATTAGACTTACTTTCACCATTTTTGCCCAAAAACAAACTTTTGTACTTCATTAAATAACATCAACAAAAGTAAAAAGCTAACATCAACCTAGGAAAACCATTTTCACCATAACAGTTATGTATATTAACTATATTATATACTTTTAAATTAGTAAAAAAAATGGGTAAAAGACATGAACAATTATCAAAGGAAAAAAATCCTGAAATATTCAAATGTCTACCTTATATATAGTATATAAATGTCTACATTACTAAAGGAATTAATTCTTAATCTGCTGATTATGTTTCTTAATTGTACCATGAATTACAAAAACCTATTGGCAAGATCAGTCTTATTTAAAAAAAAAAAAGAAAGGACTTTAGACTGGAGTAAACAATGAAAATAAACCAGTATGTTTTAAAACACATTTTCCAAAACAAATTATCATCAACATACTTCAATTGGTAACTCTTCTCCTGAATCACCACCTACAGATTTCAAGGAAATATTCGTGCCCAGTCAGCATGATTATCTGTTGAAACAGATTCTTACATATGTGTAATACATACCTTTTTAAAGTTTTCTGTTAAATCTGTGTTGGTTGAGATTTAACACTTATTTTTCTCATGTTTTACAAAACTCAGGAAAATGCTTGTATGCTGCCTGGCATTTTCAGAAATTATGTTAGTGTCTCACTATTCTGGTATCTCATTTGGCACGTTTCTCCAGGTCAGCTCTGTCCGTATGTTAAGAGGGCAAAGTGTAAATATTTCCTTTTTCTGCACAATCCACACATCCTAAAGGAGTGGTGAGCCATTAAATCCATTTTGCTTTATTTTAAAGGGACTGATCTGATTTGTACATAATGCATTATTTCAGATTTGCACTTTGCAGTTTTGTATTGTTGAGGGGTTACATTAATGATCTAAAACAAAAAAAATGCAGATTAAAATGTGGTATCATTTTTTGTCTGTCAAACTCATAATAATTTTAAAAACTATAATCTTCATTGTTGACAAATATACAAGGAAACAAGCACTTTATCATCACTAGTATGAATATAAATTATTAAAACCTTTCTGGAAAGCAATGTATTATTAGGTATTGAAAACTGACCAAATCTAGGAATTTATTTTAAGGAATTATTTAATCATCTGTATAAGGACTTAGCTTTAAAAATATTCACCACACCATTGCTTACAGTAATAAAAGATACTCAGTAAGTGTTTCGATTAAATATGTTATAATTATACAGTAGCACACTCGATAGCTACAAAACATAAATATGGGGAGTCAGTATATTAAGTTAAAAATGTAAATTATGAAACAAAATTTCTGTTTATTTTGTTAAACAGTTATTTATAGAGTTTAGGATTCTTTCATGTTTGCCTAATGTTTTAACAGCTTTATTTAGATATAATTTGTATATCATACAATTCACCCATTTAAAGTATATAATTCACTGGCTTTTAGTATACTCAGAGTTGTACAACATCATCACAGTAAGTTTTATAATATTTTAATTACCCTAAATGGAAATCCTGCATCACCTAGCCACCACTCCTCAACCTTTCATCACTCCTATCACCCCCTCCACCAGAGTCCCCCCACCCTCTACCTCTTGCCTTAGACAACCACTAATCTACTTCCTGTCCCCATAGATTTGACTGTCCTCGACACTTCACATGAACAGAATCATGCAATATGTAATATTTTGTGTCTGGCTTCTTTTAGCATAATGCTGTCCAGGATTGTCCATGTTACAGCATCTTTCAGTATTTCTTTTATTGCTGAATAATACTGTATTGTATGGACATACACTGCATTTTATTTCTTCATCAGTTGATAGACATTTTGGTTGTTTCCCCTTTGGGCTACTATGATTAATACTGTAATGAACATTGATATATAGTTTTTTGTGTAGATACCTGTTTTCATTCCTTTTGGATATGTACCTAGGAGTAGAATTTTTGGTGGATTATATGGTAACTCTGTTTAACTATTTGAGGAACTGCCAAATTATCTTCCCAAGCAACTACACTATTTTACGTTCCCACCAGCAGTATATGAGGGTTCCAATCTCTCTACTTTCTTGGTAATACACTGTTATTATCTTTTTTATAGTAGGGTATTTTTTTTCTTCACATTCATTTTCTAGTTTTTCTATTAAGCATTAGTCATGTGTCCGAGGAAAAGGTTTTTAAACACATTTATTAAACAATTATGTGACTATATTGTTCTAAAAGCAATATAATTAAAGATTACAATATATGTGAACCTTAATCTTCAAATGAATAAATTTTATTCCTCATAGTATACTTTTGGATCATTTTTACATCTTATAATACTAAAATTCTTTTTATGGATTTGCTGAGGGTTTTATTGTTTGTTTTCTTAAGAAGGTAAGGTAAAGAGGTTAAATTTAAGGTTTAAACTGAAAAACAGAACTTTTATATTTTCACAAAAAATACTTACTTGAAATATGTTTAACCCATGTATTATCTCACTAAAATTTATGTTCCTGATTTTTCTAAATGTTCACCAAATTACTCTTTTTTTTGCCATGAACATAGTGCATGTTTTTATTTTAGACTTATAATGAAAACCCAGACCCTTCATGTTCTTTAAAAATCTATAGATATGCTAAATAATTATTGCGTAATCAGCAGCTGTATCTTAAAGGAGAATGTTAATTTTCTATAATAAGAATAGAAAAAAAAAGAATAGAGCAACATCAAGCAAAATATTGAAAAAGAGTGATCCTTAATCTTACCACCTAATCACAAGTACTATTTTAAATTTTGCGTATCTTTACTGGCTTTCATGCCCTTGAAATACCTGAAATTTTCTAATGTTTAATTACTTAACATACTTTGCTTAAAGGCTCATATCATTACTCTTTCCTTAAGTAACCTCACTTTTAGCATGTAGATTTTTGGCAGGAAAAAAGTACTGTTTTCAAGTGTCCAAATTTTTCCCTGATGTTCATAATGTGGATTCTTTTTTAACAGATGGAAAATGGTTGATCATTATGTTAGCCGTGTCCGTGGAAATCTCCAAATGTTAGAACAGCTGGACCTGATTGGGAAAACCAGTGAGATGGCTAGACTTTTTGGCATTCAGTTTTTACATGTACTGACAAGGGGTTCACAGGTAGGAAATCAGTTTTCTTGCAGACTTGAAAGTTCTGTATGAGTGATACACTTTTGTGATGTTTGAAGTGATTTGACTTTTTAAACTTTCTGTTTGGTACCAACTAATCAATAGCTGGGTAATTAAATCTTGTCATTTTATTCTCTTTCTATGCCAACTTTCTGGCCACTGCCAAGTTTTTTATGGTATTAAGAAAATAAATGTCCATGCCCTTAAGGATATTATATTCCTGAATATTGTTAACTGTGATTAAAGGTGTCCCTTAAAACTAGAGAAGCAACAGTCTACCTTTCTTTTGTTTTACATTTTTAATTTTGGCTTGTTAAAACTTCGCATAGATAATTTTAATATAAAAATAAAAAGCTTGAAAATCAATATAAGTGGACTATGTAACTTTTTAAAATGTTATAAAAAAAGAAACCTAAGAAACCATATAATTCATATCTTTCTAAGTAATTTCCCAAGGATATAATGAGAGATTTTTACTAAACGCCTTGCTGAAAATGAGTTTATGTATTAATTCAACAAATATGTATTTGAATACCTGTAGTTTGTTAAGCACAGTGGTAGTCATCAGCGATACCATATTAAAACACTCAGATTCCTTAACCTTGTAAAATCCTTAATTATTTTAATTACCTGTGTCTATAACATTCCTCAATCAACCAGTTCAGTAAATATAGCAAAAATAGAGTTCCAACTACTTTTGTTTTACCTGTTTATTTCATTTAATTGCTTATAAGCTATTTATTTTACTTATACCCATCAAATTTAACAACTGTTTGAGCTAGTCTGTAATAAAAGGCAAAGATACCTTAAAACCTCATGAGAATACTTCAGTGAACCCAGGCTGGTTCTTGTGAGTAATTTTTTTTTCTAATACCCCAAGCCGTCTGCTTAATAGTTATTATTAGAAACAAACATACCAGTAATTGCTTGATTCAGTTTTGCTAGGGACCACTAATAAGCTGATTACTATTCAGTTCTTTTTTTTTATTTTTTAATTATTTCCACAACAAAAGCCACATTCAATACTTTATAATTCTATAATCATTTTCTTTCTTTGAAAAACTGGGATAACATTTTCTATCTTAAGTCTCCTGACAGCTTTTTAATTCTCTAATTTTCCCAAATAAATTTCTCCAAGATTATTGACCAACTTCTTAAATGAAACTGTCAAACTATACAGCTGTCTGTCCTACACTTTTTTATTATGGTGTAGCTGTATTTAAATACAAAGAGGGCCGGGTGCAGTGGCTCACGCCTGTAATCCCAGCAGTTTAGGAGGCCAAGGCAGGGGATCACTTGAGGTCAGGAGTTCAAGACCACCTTGGCCAACATGATGAAACCTCATCTCTACTAAAAATACAAAAATTAGCTGGGCATGATTGCGCAAGCCTGTTATCCCAGCTACTCGGGAGGCTGAGACAGGAGAATCACTTGAACCCTGGAGGTGGAGGTTGCAGTGAGCCGAGATTGTGCCATTGCACTCTAGCCTGGAAAACAGAGTGAGACTTCATCTCAAAATAAATAAGTAAATAATAAAAATAAAAAGAGATCTAATTTCATCTGTCTTTTAAAATTGACTTATCTTTTAAGTTATTTGACATGTTTTATAGTATTTATAAAAGTCGTACGCATAGGAAAAGGATTTACATATATCCCTTTTCGCATCTGAAAGCTGACGAAATAACTAGTATTGCAGGCTGGGCATAGTGGCTCACGCCTATAATCCCAGTACTTTGGGAGGCCGAGGTGGGTGGATCACCTGAGGTCAGGAGTTCGAGACCAGCCTGGCTAACATGGTGAAACCCTGTTTCTACTAAAAATACAAAAAGTTAGCTGGACATGATGGCTCATGCCTGTAATCCCAGCTATTTGGGAGGCTGAGGTAGGAGAATTGCTTGAACCTGGGAGGCGGAGGTTGCAGTGAGCCGAGATTGTGCCATTGTACTCCAGCTTGGGCAACAAGAGCGAAACACCGTCTCAAAAAAAAAAAAAGAAGTCATACAGTCTTATTCTGAAAAGCAGATTATTCTCAAATGATTATATATTCAAATGACCAATATATTTAAACTGTGTTTCTTCTCTTCTCACCTCCCTTTCTCCCTGCAGTACCGTGTGGAATCAATGATGTTGCGTATTGCTAAACCAATGAACTATATTCCTGTGACACCTAGTGTTCAGCAAAGATCCCAGATGAGAGCCCCACAGTGTGTTCCTCTAATTATGGAGCCTGAATCCCGCTTCTATAGCAACTCTGTTCTCGTTTTGGATTTCCAATCACTTTATCCTTCTATTGTGATTGCATATAACTACTGCTTTTCCACCTGCCTTGGCCATGTGGAGAACTTGGGAAAGTAAGGTTTTTTTCACATTTACAATAATGTTGTTGTGCTTTGTACTTCTTACTAAAATTAGACACTTTCTGAGTGTCTCTTTGCTCTGGACACCTTCCCTACGAGCAAGATAAATGGACTGTATCCCAGCTAATCCATTCATTGTAGTTGTCTTACCAATTGACGTGGATCACCATATGATTAATCCAGCTTCATGGATGGATGACTCATGAAGAGGATTGGGAATAGGTCAGCCTTGCAACTGTTTCACTCCATATATAACTATGGTCTCTTTTAAAATGAAAGTTAAATTGTTGATGTAAATTACCTTTCAGTGGAACAGTTTGAGGATTATAATCTTATAACTCCAACTAGACCTCCTCTTTATTTTTCTTATAAATAGTCCAGGATTTTTAAAATTAAATGTTAGGTTTTATTAATTAATGTAAATTAAATTTTATAAACTGATAACATTTTAAATTCTCAAAGGATTACGTTTCTTAAATTGTAGGAAATAACGGAGTCTTCCTTTTTATTGATTTCTGCGTATTTGAGACCATGTGTTGGTTTTAGTATATCCTATATTCCTTCATAGAAAGCATCTGTGGAAATTATATTGGTAATCCTGTCTTTTTATTAAAAACAAGAATTTGGAAAATTTGCAAGATTTACAGTATTTCTATTTAAGGTTTAAATTATTCTTTAAATATATTCACAAGGATGTTAAATAAAAAATTTTTATTTAAGTAATTTAGTATGATTGGGCTGGATGTGGTGGCTCACGCTTGTAATCCCAGCACTTTGGGAGGCCAAGGCGGGCAGATCATGAGGTCAGGAGATGGAGACCATCCTGGCTAACAGGATGAAACCCCATCTCTATTTAAAATGCAAATAATTAGCCAAGTGTGGTGGCGGGCGCCTGTAGTCCCAGCTACTCGGGAGGCTGAGGCAGGAGAATGGCGTGAACCTGGGAGGCGGAGCTTGCAGTGAGCTGAGATGGCGCCACGGCACTCCAGCCTGGGTGACAGAGCGAGACTCCATCTCAAAAAATAATAATAATAAAATAAATAAGATGATCAGATGTTGAGTTGAAATTTGGTATTTCAGTATAGATTTTACCCATAAATTTTAGGATAGTGCCATTTAAGAAATGTTTCTTGTAATAAATTGTGAATATTTGAAAAACTATTTCAGTAATGAGGCAAATAAACATATTACTAAGTACATGAATTCATGTTTAGATGTTTGAAAATGAATTTCTAATGGAGTTAGAAAGATTTTTTAAATTGCATAAAATCTCTGTTCTATGATTTGAGGAAGTATTTGCTTAATGTTCTCTTTCTTAACAGGTATGATGAGTTCAAATTTGGCTGTACCTCTCTGAGAGTACCTCCAGATTTACTTTACCAAGTTAGGCATGATATCACAGTGTCCCCCAATGGAGTAGCTTTTGTCAAGGTAATACTCTCTTGTAAATGAAAGATAACAACTATGGCTGAACTTTTGGAGAGCTGATAATGGTTTAGATATTATTGGCACATAATAGAAAACAACAACACCGAGTTGGCTTGAATATTTTATCTCAAAAAGTCAAAGATATAAGAATCTTCTAAGAAATCACTTCAGGAACAAATCAGTCACCTTGTTTTTCTTGAATTTAGGTTTTAAATCTTTAAATTGTTAAATTTTAGTTAACGAAATATTGAAAGAAATAAACGTCTGCTTATACCTTCTGCCCTTTATTAGCATCAGGCAGACTTAAATAGCAGCTTAATGGTCAAAATATATTACCTACAAAGATTTAAATTGCTTTAATGTGTAGATGCTACTAGTTGTTTTTCTACATTATTTTAAATTAAGGCTATCTTAGAATTAATGATACTCTAATAGGCTTATTGATTATATTTTTAAGAAGATATCCAAACTAAAAATAGGATCCCTTTTTTCTCTCCTGTATCTCCCCTCAAAAGAGACAGAGGAAAACTTTATAAATTAGAGACAAATAAGAGACATCTAAAAGAAGATTATATTGCCTCTTATATGCCAACTTTATTCCTTTCTTTTCTATTTTCTTAGCAGTGAGTCTGTACTAGAATCATGAGACAGTAGAGTGGTTGATGGTAGAGTGGACCCCACCAGCCCTCAAATTCATTCTGGTGTACTATATCAAAAGTGGCATCATTCTCTACCAGTAAGAGGGAATGCTAAACTAAAATTAGCAATGTAGATGAAGAAAATTTTAACCAAAGAGTTCATGGTATGTTTCTTTTTGGAAAATTTTAAAATATAGTATTTCTAAGGACTGATATAGATGAGATCTACTTGGAGAAATGGAAAGAGATTTTTTTTTATTAAATGGGTCTCTATATAAAAATCAGTTTTCCCGTCACATTTCTGCAAATTTGGTCCCTGTTCTTTTTATCTTGTGTCTTAAAACATTATGGCTGCTTCAAAATGTACACCAAATGAATTAGAGGTTACAATATGTTCCATTGTCGCATATCTAGCAGCTTATTATCTCCCTTTAACAGCTTTTCTTTAAACTTGCATCTACTTTTGGACCCAGTGTGTAAAGCTTAATGAAAATAAGATTTTTTTAATATTCAGGTGTGTGATTATCCTATACCTGAGATTTTAATTGTTAGGTCCGACATGTATTACCTTGCACGTGTCTGTGAATCATCATCAAAGTTAATACTGTTTTGTGGTTTTCATTCCTACTGGAGTTCTCATAAATTCTCCCTAGTCTTGATGAATACAAATGATTTTTTTTGGCATCAACAAATTTTATCACCTCACTATTCATCCCCTCTTCCAGATTGCTAATAAATATAGGCCGGAGGGGATGGCTTAGTGGTCTAAGCATCAGATTTGAAATACGTAGAGTCCCTGGAACTGCAGGTTTGAATGTCAGCAGAGTCAACCCAGCTCATCATTCTTCCAAGGTAGATAAATGGAGTTCCATGCAGATTTCTGTGTGGGGTCATTAGGATGAGATCTTTAAAAACTGAGTTGGTTATGAGTGATACAAGTCCCATGTGTCATTTTGAAAGAATGGGGGTTTCTGTCAAAGTTTTGAACAAAATTTCCCTCTGAACTTGTTGTATGGTCACTTATGCACTAGTTGACATCCTCCTCCCTGGAGGTCTCTGAACTCACATAGAAATGCTTTGTTAGATTTATAAACATTGCAGGAACCGTTTAGGAGAAAAATCCTCTTCCAAGAAATAAAATGTGATGATTTTATATTGACGGCCACTAATACTATGGTCACTCTATTGTTAGCATGTTTCAATTCATGACAGTTGGCCATTATTATGTTTTATGCATCCTTCTTAATTATATAAATCTATAATGTTTGAGGGGTTTTAAACATTTTTTTTCTTTATGATAGCCTTCAGTAAGAAAAGGTGTACTACCAAGAATGCTTGAAGAAATTTTGAAGACTAGATTTATGGTGAAGCAGTCAATGAAGGCTTACAAGCAAGACAGAGCCCTGTCACGAATGCTTGATGCACGTCAGTTGGGACTTAAGCTGATAGCAAATGTCACATTTGGCTATACATCTGCTAATTTTTCTGGGAGAATGCCATGCATTGAAGTAAGTGATACAAATCTGTAGTTTTTTCAAAAGAGACTAAAATACAGTGAGGCACAGTGGCACTCACCTGTATTCCCAGTTACTTTGGAAGCTAAGATGTGGTGCGGGGGGCTTCAGCCCAGAGTTGAATCCTGCCTGGACAACATAGTGAGACCTCATCTCTTTTTTAAAAGAAAAAGAAAAAAAAAAAAAGGCCAGGCATGGTGGCTCACGCCTGTAATCCCAACACTTTGGGAGGCCAAGGCGGGCAGATCACATGAGGTCAGGAGTCGCGACCAGCGTGGTCAACATGGTGAAACCCCATCTCTACTAAAAACACAAAAATTAGCTGGGTGTGGTGGTGGGCATCTGTAATCCCAGTTACGCAAGAGGCCAAGGCAGGATAATTGCTTGAACCCAGGAGGCAGAGGTTGCAGTGAGCCGAGATCGTGCCATTGCACTCCAGCCTGGGCGACAGAACGAGACTTGGTCTCAAAAAAGTGGCTCACACCTGTAACCCCAACACTTTGAGAGGCCAAGGCACGTGGATTACTTGAGCTCAGGAGTTTGAGACCAGCCTGGGCAACACGGTGAAATCCCATCTCTAACCAAAAATGCAAAAACTAGCCAGGCATAGTGTTATGTGCCTGTGGTCCCAGTTACTTGGGAGGCTGAGATGGGAGGATCACTAGAGCCCAGGAAGTCAAGGTTGCAGTGAGCCATGATTGCACCACTGCATTCCACCCTGGGTAACAAAACGAGACCCTCTCTCTCAAAAAAAGAGACTAAAGCAGCATTAAATGAATGCCTATTCATTCAAGCATTTCTATGACATAAGATCAGTTTTTCTCATGCCAAGCCTAAATATACACATATTCTTAGGGATCTGTGACTTTTCTCTATAAGATACCTCCGTGTCTTTATTCCAATGATAATTTTAGAAATTAGCATACACCTATTTCTGCAAGGTCTTCATAACTATACTGTAACTTTCTATTAGCATGAAATTTCAGTGCCACCTTTGTAGCAGTTTTTACAACAGCCTTGGTACTGCATAATTAATTTTATGTATTGACAAGAGATCTGATTATAGTTATATTGGCTTGTCCAAATGTCACAATTAGCTGGGTGTGGTGGCTCACACTTGTGATCCCCACAACTCAGGAGGCTGAGGTGGGAGGATTGCTTGAGCCCAAGAGTTCAAGACTAGCCTAAGCAACATAGTGAGCCCTTGCCTCTATTAATACACAAAATTAAAAACTAAAAAAATTTTTTAAGTCAGAATAAACAACAGCCATTCCATATTTACTAGTATACCAGTAGATATAAAGCAAAACCTTTTTTGCAGTGATAGTGACAGTTGAAAGACATTTTTCATAGAATAAGACTTAATTTCATATTTACTAAGTTAAGGTGTTTATTTGATACAAATACAATATAGTGTGACAGGGTAATATAATAATATACTAGTGAGTGAGAAAAGAACAGAGTAACATGTTACGTTGTGATCTTTTCATGCCAAATGAAGGTCAGAGGACATTGTGGTATATCATATTTGCATTAGTTGAGTAAGAGAAAAGCAGGGAAAGCATAAAGTCTTCAGACAGCTCACAGTAGGCAAAATGAACTCCAAAAACATGAGCAAGGTAGTAGTGGCATATTCACATTGAAAGCAGCAAAATACCATCTATAGTGGAAACTTAATATTGTTAACTTGAATATTTTGGTACAGTAATATGATTTTGTGCTGGATAAATTTTTTTATAGTTGCACTGTAAAGGCTGTAGGCAATAAAAGTTTGTATCTAGGCTTATTATTTGTATACTTTTAGGTAAGATAAAAAATACTTTGTCAGTCCTGGGGGTTCATATTAATACATTTGAAAACCACTGATCTATATGATCTAGCAGGAAAAAAAATGGAAATGATATTACTAATGTAAAACCAAAAGATATCCTTTTTTTTTTTTTTTGAAACAGCGTCTTGCTTTATCGCCCAGGCTAGAGTGCAGTGGCTTAACCACGGCTCACTGCAGCCTCGACCTCCCAGGCTCAAGCAGTCCTCCTACCTCTGCCTCCAAGTAGCTGGGACTACAGGTGCTTACCTCTATGCCCAGTTAAGTTTTCTATTTTTTGTAGAGATTGGGTTTCGCCATGCTGCCCAGGCTGGTCTTGAACTCCTGGGCTCAAGTGATTCTCCTGCCTTGGCAGGGATTACAGGTGTGAGCCACCATGCTTGTCCCAAATCCTTTCTTAGGGGCCACTTCCACGTTTCCCTAATTTCTTCCCTGCCTCTCAGTCTTAAAAGTGTTTATTAATGTATTTTAGTAATAAAACAATGCAGAAATTATACTATTTTAAAAATATGTAAATACTGTAACTTTAGAATAACCAGAATTTGGTAGGATTTTTGAACTAGCAGTGGAAGTTTAGGAATAGGGTTTCACTAGGTAGTACGTTGCTGCTTTGCATGGTGAACTCAGACTGCCAAGCGATACCTGCTTCCTTGACCCTGGTCTTCTCAGCTATTCTCAGGTTAATGACTGCAGGCATGCATTTGACCCCTCATCATATGCTAACTTCGCAACAGTACAGTGTTAACTTCTAGGTGAAATCATGAGTGGAAAAAGCAGCTAACATCACAGAAAGAGCCTCTCATGAATAAGTGAAAAGTTAGCACCAATAGAGTAAAAATGGAAGATATCAGCCACTTTTTTTTTAAAGGGCAGATGGCTTCATTCTTTTTTATGGCTGTATGATATTCCACTGTACACATAATATGGCATTTCCTTTATCCATTCACCCGTTGATGGACACTTAGGTTGTTTCCATATCTTGGCTATTGTGAATAGTGCTACAGTAAATATGGGAGTGCAGGTATCAATTCAATGTACCTATTTCCCTTTTTTTTTGGGGGGGGGGAATATATACCCAGCAGTGGAATATCTGGATCATATGGTAGTTCTATTTTTAAATTTTTGCAGCATCCTCATATTGTTCTAAATAGTGGCTCTACTAATTTACATTCCCACTACAGTGGGTTCCCCTTTCTCTACATCCTTGCCGGCATTCATTATTGCCTATTTTTTGGATAAACGCCATTTTAGCTGGGGTGAGAAGATATCTTATTATAATTTTGATTTGCATTTCTCTAATTAGTAATATTAGTCATTTGTATGTCATCTTTTGAGAAATGTCTATTCAGACCTTTTGTGCATTTTTAATCGAATTATTTGTTTTTTTCCTACTGAGTTGTTTGAGTTCCTTACATATCTGGTTATTAATCCCATGTTAGATGGGTAGTTTGCAAATATTTTCTCCCATTCTATGGGTTGTCTCTTCACTTTGTTGATTATTTCCTTTACTGTGCAGAAGCTTTTTAGCTTTATGTGATCCCATTTATCCAGTAATCAGCCCTAAAAAAGAATAAAATCCTGTCATTTGCAAAACATGGATGGAACTGAAGGACGTTATGCTAAGTGAAATAAGCCAGACAGAGAAAGGCAAATATCACATGTTCTCACTCTTATGGAAACTAAAAAAAAAACAAAGGAACTCATGGAGATAGAGAGTAGAATGATGGTTGCCAGAGGCAGTGAGGTGGGGAGGGAGGGAGATAAAGTAGAAATGATTAATGAGTACAAAAACACAATTAGAATGAATAAAATCTAGTGTTTAGTAGCACAGTAGAGTAACTATAGTGAACAGCAACTTATTGTATATTTTTAAATAACTAAAAGAATGGAATTGAAATGTCTAACACAAATAAATGATAAATGCTTGAGGGGATGGAGATCCCAGTTACCCTGATTTGATCATTACACATTGTCTGCCTGTGTACATCATATGTACCACATATATGTATATATACAACAGTTATGTATCCAGAATAATTGAAAGCCTTTAAAAGCGGGAGGCGAATAGATTACTGACTGTGGTCTCCTGCTTTCCTTCAGAGAACACACAATCAAAAAAGTGCTAGATCTGGACTATCATAGAGAAAGATAAGACTTTGTAAGCATATAAGGAGAATATGGAGAATAAATAAATGTAGCTAATAGTTGTAGGTTAATGTCTCTGTCTCAATACCATCATAGAGAAAGACAAGACTTTGTAAGCAAAAATTCCTATGAAGAGAATATGGAGAATAAAGTAGCTAATAGTGAAGGTTAATGTCTCTATTTCAGTTGGACTTACTTCATAAATTAAAATTTTTATATGTTGACAGTTTTCTACTAAACTATTGGTCATTCATATTTATGATAAAGGTATATTTGTGCCTTTTTAAAAATTGTCTGAACTTTATTTCTTCCTTTTTATATCTTTTCAGAGAATTAATTTTTACTTAAAAAATTTGTTTTTATTAAGACTTTTGAGGCCAGGTGCGGTGGCTCACGCCTGTAATCCCAGCACTTTGGGAGGCCGAGGCAGGTCAGGAGATCGAGACCATCCTGGCTAACGCAGTGAAACCCTGTCTCTACTAAAAATACAAAAAATTAGCCAGGCGTAGTGGCGGGTGCCTGTAGTCCCAGCTACTCGGGAGGCTGAGGCAGGAGAATGGCATGAACCCGGGAGGCAGAGGTTGCAGTGAGCCGAGATTGCGCCACTATACTCCAGCCTGGGCGACAGAGCGAGGCTCCATCTCAAAAAAAAAAAAAAGACTTTTGAGCATCCCCAGTCATGGCCTAAATTGTGAAACCATTTCTTTTCCTCTTTTAAATCCTCTCTTATTCCTTTACTGAAATAATGCTTTTCAGGTTAGGAACCTTGGCACAAAGTAGCAGTATCTGTTAATTTAATTACTTCTCCTTCCCTCTTCCGCTGCCCCCTCACTCTAGTGCTGCTGAATTCTTCTTATTACATGGTCTTCAGGGGTAACTGCAGAGTTCTGACTCTTTGGGGTATAACTTAAATGCGTCAGAGTAAGAGCATCAGGCAGACATTTAAGACCACTATGTATATGTACGAGTATATACTTACTTGTAAGTATGTATCTCAGAAGTATATTTGACTTTGACACTAAGATGGCTTGCTTATGCAGCTCTTTGTCCCCACATATTTAAAAGTTGACCTTGTTTGAAAGTGGCAGCAGGTAACAGAACATTTTATTCAATTTGAGTTTCCATTAGATAACATGATTTTTGTAATGTATTAAGTTACAGTTTACATTCTCAAGATGTTCTAATGTACTAGAAGTCTCAGCAGAATTCATAATCTTACTTTAAAACCCAAGGCCAGGCATGGTTGCTCACACCTGTAATTCCAACACTTTGGGAGGCTGAGGCAGGTGGATCATTTGAGGCCAGGAGTTCAAGACCAGCCTGGCCATCATGGCAAAACCCTGTCTACTAAAAATACGAAAAATAGCTGGGCATGGTGGCGCACGCCTGTAATCCCAGCTATTCGGGAGACTGAAGCACGAGAATTGCTTGAACCCAGGAGGCAGAGGTTGCAGTGAGCCAAGCTCACACCACTACACTCCAGCCAGAGCGACAGAACGAGACTCTGTTTCAAAATAAATAAATCAGAATAAATAAATAAATCCCAACTCGTTTCTACTACCAGTTTTATTATTTGTTCCTTTGTTCATATACTTAATATGTCCTTTGTAATGCAACTTTAAACAGCCTTTTAAATACTATTCAATCCTACATTTAGTAATTCAAATTTTACAGTAAAGGGAGAAGGATCATTATTGCTATTGCTTGCTTCTTAACAAAAAAAAAACAAAAATGTGCAGTTTGCATTTTAAAATTGCAAAAGGAATGCTCCATTTATGTTTTATGTTGAATGGCAGTTTTTCCCTCTTAGCTTTAATGAGTTTAATAAATAAAACAGCATTGTTATATAGTCTCCTTAATTTACTTAACTGTAAAATCTCATTAGCATGCTTCTCATATTTGTCAAGGCCCAGCATCTTTTTGTTTTGTAAACTCATGCTGTGGTCACTGTTAAAATTCACTAATCACCAATGAGTAAAACCTTCCTAGATATATATCTACCTATTTAATTTAAATTGAACAGTTTTAATATATTTCCCATCATATAATTAGATACATTTTTCCTTGTATAACTAGTCACAAGATTGAAGTTCAGCATTAACTTTAATGATATTGAAAGACATTATCATCAACACTTCAACAGAAAAATTTTGAGAGATACACGTACATATACTCATGCACCCACAAAGAGTGCTTTTCTGCCTAATGAGTTGTAAGGGCACGTAAGAAAGCTGAATAGGTCAGGCACGGTGGCTCACACCTATAATCCCAGTACTTTGGGAGGCCAAGGTGGGCGGATCACGAAATCAGGAGTTCGAGACTAGCCTGGCCAATATGGTGAAACCCCAGCTCTACTAAAAAATACAAAAATTCTCTGGGTGTGGTGGCGTGCACCTGTAGTCCCAGCTACTCAGGAGGCTGAGGCAGGAGAATCGCTTGAACCCAGGAGGCAGAGGTTGCAGTGAGCCAAGATTGCGCCACTGCACTCCAGCCTGGGTGACAGACTCCTCAAAAAAAAAACAAAAACAAAAACAAAAAAGGTTCTTGAATAAAGAAGGATTATTCTTCCAAGAATCCGGTGTAGCTGTGTACCTTATAACAAGTGCAGTTCACTTACTGTTACACTCAAAGACAAGTTTGTATATTGATTGGTTCTTTGAAATTCTTCATCTCAGTTTCTTCTTGAGTACTTGTAGAAAGAATGATGATACCGATGGCTATTTTGATTTCTTTTTTACGTTCTTTTCTCATTTCTGGAAATATTTAGTAATTAAATGTATTATATGTTAAAGTCTGTTGACTTATACTGAGCTATGTTAAGAAATTATTTCCAATGTGTTTGTACCAACAGGTTGGCGATAGTATTGTTCACAAAGCCAGAGAGACCTTGGAACGAGCTATTAAACTGGTGAATGACACCAAGAAATGGGGGGCTAGGGTTGTATATGGCGATACTGACAGGTAATGGGTTTTTGGTTTTGTAGTTGTCTTTTTGCATCTCTCCAGATCTTCATTTCAGTGTTTAAAATGGCTTAAGGGAATCTTTTCTAAAAATAGAGTTCTGAGTCCTTTCCAGTCCTTACGATCTCATGATCAGAGTTAACACAGATCCTGATTTACCAGATAGGACCGTAAGAGACAGTTTGTGTCCTGAGCCACAAACTGAAGATACCTATGGCTTCCCTCCAGGTAGCTCTAAGCCAAGTAGATAGTGATCTGTAAACTAACTGTGTACGCAGGAGTCTAGTTTATTTAAAGAAACTACTTTTAATGTGAATAATTCCTCTAATATAGCTGTAACTCTCTGAATTTAAGTGTATATCTTAAAATAATTAAACTGTTTTTGAAGGACAATTGCCAGAACTGTGAGTGGTTAACTTACCACTCAGCCCCAGAATATGTTGACCTTCTAAGAGAAGTGCATATAGGCAAATACAGTTTTCCATTTGATTCCAGAGGGTCCGCAGACTTCCTCAAGCCTATTATTTATGGATTGGCAAATAATGTGCCTGCATTTGAAGGCACATTATTAATAATGTAAGTTATTAACACCAGCTTGCATGCTTCCTTGCTTGCTGTGATATTTTTCAGGTTTCAGTTATTTATGTAACATCTTTTTTGCATGGCTTATTGAAATTCTTCTAGAATGTAGGCACTATTCAAATTTCTTACAGTGAAATTTTTTCCATATTGGGGATGTAGATTCACAGTGTGATCATGCTAAGAGCACTTGCATCAAGACCTCTGATCTCTTTACAGTCCAACAGAGCAATAGAAGATAATGCTTCTGATCATTAAATAGTTTATAAGTAATCTTTGAACAGCATTTAATCTTACCCAGTTCTTTAAAATGTTCAGACAGCATAATCATATTAATGCTGAATGAGACCTTGCCTTATAGAGCAGCTGTTTCATTACCAGCAGGTGGGGATAGTTTCAAATTATCCAGGCCCTAATTATCCATATTCTCTCCTGTTCCTCATCAAAAGCCACTTCTTAGTTTGGCTTTGGTTATTTTACTGTTCTATGAAACTACTTCTGCTGGGTATTCTAGCAAAATAAGAGTTACTAAAAGAAATTCTGCACTTGTTAGCAGAACTCCTTAAAAAATATTTAGGGAAAAATGTTAGTCCTTTAACTTACTGATTTTAATTCAGGGGCTATCCATGTTGTTGACAACACCCAGAAGTCAGCATGATTCTGATTGTAGTCATATTATTTACCCTTTAAGATCTGTAAGAAGTCAGGCTACAAAAAATAATAGACTCACAGAATGTCAGAGCCGGAAGAGATTTCAATATTATTTAGGCCAGCAGTTTTCATACTTGGGGAGGGGAGAGCTTAGAATGTGCCTCAAGTGATGCTTATTAAGAACAAATTTCCCTAAGATAAGAAATTTAAGATCTTGCAACTAGTCAGTAAAGAGCCATAAATTGATATTCAGTGTTTTGATTCCTAGCTTTCTCTCTCTGATGTAGAGAGAAAGCATAATGACATGCTTTCTCTCTACATCAGATTTTATAGTTATTATATGATTCCAGTCAAAGGAAATTTACTTGCAATGTCATTAAAACTTTTGATCACCATTCACTACCTGATACATTCAACAAACATTGGCCAGGCATGCTGGCTCATGCTTGAAATCCTAGCACTTTGGGAGGCCAAGGCAGGTGGATTGCTTGAGCCCAGAAGTTTTAAGACCAGCTTGGGCAACAAAGTGCAACCCTGTCTCTACAAAAAATTAAAAAATTAGCCGGACGTGGTGTGCACCTGTACTCCTAGCTACTTAGGAGGCTGTGAGGTGAGAAGAACCCAGGAGTTCAAGGCTGTAGTCAACCATGATCATGCCACTGCACTCCAGCCTGGGTGACAGAATGAGACCCTGTCTCAAAAACAAGAAACCCAAATGTTTAGTGATGTCTGTATGAGGGCAATTCACAACAGTGTCACCCTGGCAGAATACAAGTAAGTTCTTGAAGGAGGACAAAAAAAAGTCAGTACCATAGTTTTTGGCCCCACAGCGCCCAGTCCTACCCAACAATATTTTACTCCTTAGTAATTACTTTGCCTTGTTAAATATAATTTAAATTTATGGTTTTTTTCCTTGGAAGGACAATAATGATAAAAGGTTGAGAAACACTGCTCTTGGGATAATAGGTAATGCTTGGTGGAGTGAATAAGAGTTCCTGGCTGGGTGCAGTGGCTCACGCCTGTAATCCCAGCACTTTGGGAGGCCAAGGCAGGCGGATCACCTGAGGTCGGGAGTTCGAGACCAGCCTGACCATATGGAGAAACCCCATCTCTACTAAAAATACAAAATTAGCTGGGCGTGGTGGCGCATGCCTGTAATCCCAGTTACTTGGGAGGCTGAGGCAGGAGAATCGCTAGAACCCAGGAGGCAGAGGTTGCAGTGAGCCAAGATTGCGCCATTGCACTCCAGCCTGGGCAACAAGAGCGAAACTCCATCTCAAAAAAAAAAAAAAAAAAAGGCCAGGTGTAGTGGCTCACACCTGTATCACACCTGTAATCCCTGTACTTTGGGAGGCCGACGCGGTGGATCACCTGAGGTCAGGAGTTCAAGACCAGCCTGGCCAACGTGATGAAACTATTAAAAAAATTAGCTGGGTGTGGTGGTACATGCCTATAATCCCAGCTACTCAGGAGGCTGAGGCAGGAGAATCGCTTGAACGCGGGAAGTGGAGGTTGCAGTGAGCCAAAATCATGCCACTGCACTCCAGCCTGGGCAATAAGAGAAAAACTCCGTCTCAAAAAAACAAACAAAAAAAAGGAGTTCCCAACTGAGAGTGAGGAGACCTGGATTCTCTTTCTAGCTATACTCCTAGATGATGGCATAGCCATTAATAAGTCATTTTGTGTCTCTGAGGCTTAGTTGCCTCATCATTAAAATGAAGGAAATCTGATAGACGAAGGTAAATGACCTTCTAATTATGGTGACATTCCAATTAAACTTTTAGTTATTTTTAAATGTACAATAAGTTATTGTTGACTGTAATTGCTCTGTTGTGCTATCAAATACTAGGTCTTATTCTAACTACATTTTTGTACCCATTAACCATCCCCACTCCCCACACATACACAGTACCTTTCCCAGCCCCTGGCAACCTAGTAGAAACTCTTTTTTTTTTTTTTTTTTCCCTGAGACAGAGTCTCACTCTGCCGCCCAGGCTGGAGTGCAGTGCAGTGCAGTGACGTGATCTCGGCTCACTGCAAGCTCCGCCTCCCGGGTTCACACCATTCTCCTGCCTTAGCCTCCCAAGTAGCTGGGACTACAGGCATGCACCATGCCCAGCTAATTTTTGTATTTTTAGTAGAGATGGGGTTTCACTATGTTGGCCAGGCTGGTCTTGAACTCCTGACCTCATGATCCACCCACCTTGGCCTCCCAAAGTGCTGGGATTACAGGCATGAGCCACCACACCCAGCCAATAATAACTTTTAAGATGTAAAGTATATGTGCCTTTATTTCTTTATCATTTTTATGGAATTATAATTTTTAACATGTATAATATGTAATAAAATATAAAAATGTATAGGCCCAAGTTACCAGCTACCATGACAGTCAAGATATAGAACACTTTTTATCACCCTAAAATTTTCTCATTCTCCCTTTACAGTGAATCCCTCACCCTCACTCCATGCCCTAGACAACCACTTATCTGATTTTTATTACCATAGCTTAGTTTTGCCTATTATAAAACTGTATAGAAATACGTGTATGTCCACTTATTTTAAATGTTGCATACGGCCAGGCGCAGTGGCTCATGCCTGTAATCCCAGCACTTTGGGCAGATCACCTGAGGTCGGGAGTTCGAGACCAGCCTGACCAACATGGAGAAACCTCGTCTCTACTAAAAATACAAAATTAGCCAGGCATGGTCATGCATGCCTGTAATCCCAGCTACTCAGGAAGCTGAGGCAGGAGAATCGCTTCACTTGGGAGGCAGAGGTTGCGGTGAGCTGAGATCGCACCATCGCACTCCAGCCTAGGCAACAAGAGCAAAATTCCATCTCAAAAAACAAAAAAAAAAATGTTGCATTCATCATTGCATCTGAACATTTTAAGAATAATAATCTTTCATAAAAACAGTTGGCAGTTGCATGTGAAGTTCAACATACACTTAGCATATGACCCAGCAATTCCACTCCTTTATGCTTATCTTAGAAAAAAGAAAACCTGGCCAGGCGCGGTCAGTGGCTCACGCCTGTAATCCCAGCACTTTGGGAGGCTCAGGCGGGCAGATCATGATGTCAGGAGACCATTCTGGCTAACACGGTGAAACCCTGTCTCTACTAAAAATACAAAAAATTAGCCAGGCGTGGTGGCAGGCCCCTGTAGTCCCAGCTACTCAGGAGGCTGAGGCAGGAGAATGGTGGTGAACTCGGGAGTTGGAGCTTGCAGTGAGCCAAGATTGCGCCACTGCACTCCAGCCTGGGTGACAGCAAGACTCCATCTCAAAAAAAAAAAAAAAAAGAAAAGAAAAAGGAAAACCTATGTCCACACAAAAACTTGTGTACGATTCTTCATTGGAGCTTTGTTCACAATAGTCCAAAACTGCAAAATATCTAAACGTCTATCAGTGAGTGATTGGATAAGCAAATTGTGGTATATCCATACAGTGGAATACTGCTCAACAATGGAAACCAACAAGTTGCTGTTATTCTGACACCATGGATGAATCTCAAAATATGCTGAGTGAAAGAAGACAGACACAAAAGAGTACATACTATGTAGTTTCATTTATATAAAATTTTTATTTATTTACTTAGAGACAGGGTCTCACTATATTGCCCAGGCCCATCTCAAACTCCTGGCCTCAAGCAGTCCTCCACTTCAGCCTCCAGAGTTGCTGGGATTACAGGCAAAAGCCTGTATCCCATTTATACCCAGCCCATTTATATAAAATTCTTGGAAAAAACCTATAGTAACAGAAAGCAAGTCTTATGTATTGAACCTGGGGCCAGGAATAGACTGAAAAATTCTTGTGAAAGAGTACAAGGAGGTCGAGGCTGCAGTGAGCCATGATTATGCCACTGCACTCCAGCTTCGGTAACAGAGTGAGACCCTGCCTCTTAAAAAAATAAAAATTAAAATAAGGTAGTATTGGTATAAATGAGCATCAGATGGCCTATAAAGAAACTAAAAAAAACCTTCAGATGGTTCGAAGTATAGCCTAGATTGAAGGTCTAATTAACTAAGGCATTTTTATTCTACCTTAGTGAATGTTAAAATTAATTCAGATTGAGACTATTTATTTTAAAGACTTTCAGTAGAGTTGAATAAACTACTTTTTTCGTTTCTTTTAATTTTTCATATTAGGCTCTCAGGCAAGTACTGTCTCCAGTATTAGCAGGGACTTCTTCCAAAGAAACCATCCAAAATGGGATTTTAAAATCCAGTATAAAAACACTTTAGAAATAAGAGATTGGTTTATATGGCTAGAAAAAAGAATCTTAAAGTCATGTTTCAAGATACCATCCATTTCCACTATTTAATGTCTTTTCACTAGAAATATAAGTGAAGATGAACTTTATAATCTATCTTACTTAAATATTTATTAACCATTACTTCTGTTGGTGGTCAGGTTGTAGTATATACTGAAATAGAAAAAAAGATGCCTAATGCATTTTATCAGTTATTTTTGAGTATATTTTGTATTGGTATTTTGAGTGTATTGTGTATTGGTATTTTTTATTCATGTAATTCAATATTATTCATTACCAAGTAACATGATCCATTATAGCAAATGAAAAGATTTACAGATGTACACAAAGTGTTTGTAATGTCTTTTTTCTATATGATATGATTACAGATGTTGATTTTCTTCCGTGTGTCTTTTTATATTTTCTAACTATTTTTCAGTTAACATACATTACAGAATATATGTCTGTCTTTTTTTTTTTTTTTTTTCTGAGACAGAGTCTCGCTCTGTCACCCAGACTGGAGTGCAATGGCGCAATCTCGGCTCACTGCAACCTCTGCCTCCTGGGTTCAAGCGATTCTCCCACCTCAGCCTCCCAAGTAGCTGGGACTACAGGCACACACCACCTCCCCCAGCTAATTTTTGTATTTTTTTAGTAGAGACAGGGTTTTGCCATGTTGGCCAGGCTGGTCTCAAAATCTTGACCTCAGGTGATACACCTGCCTCAGCCTCCCAAAGTGCTGGGATTACAGGTGTGAGCCACCACGCCCAGCCAATGTCTGTCTTTTTTAAGTTGAGTGGTTCTGGCCTTAAGGAAACTTCCCATATCACAAGTACATCTTCCATTTTCTTATAATCACATAATCTCTTATTTTGTGACTTAACTGTGTACCACAGTGGTCCCCAGCCTTTTTTTTTTTTTTTTTTTTTTTAGATGGAGTCCTAAGCTGCAGTGCAGTAGTATAATCTCAGTTCACTGCAACCTCTGCCTCCCAGACTCAAGCAATTCTCCTCCCTCAGCCTTCCAAGTTGCTGGGATTATAGGCACATGCCACCAGGCCTGGCTAATTTTTATATTTTAGTAGAGATGGGGTTTCACCATGTTGGTCAGGCTGGTCTCAAACTCCTGACCTCAGATGATCCACCACCTTGGCCTCCCAAAATACTGGGATTACAGGTGTGAGCCACTGTGCCTGGACCACAGCAGTCCCCAACCTTTTTAGCACCAGGGATCGGTTTCATGGAAGACAATTTTTCTGCAGACCAGGTGGTTTGGAGATGAAACTGTTCCACCTCAGATCATCAGGCATTAGATTCTCATAAGGTGCACACAACCTAGATCCTTCACTTGTGCGCAGTTCACAATAGGGTTCATGCTCCTATAAGAATCTAATGCTGCCACTGATCTGACTAATCTGCCACTGATCACAGACTGACTGGTATCAGTCTGTGGGCTTGGGGTTAGTGACCCCTTGTGTACCATACAAAGCCTTAAATGTCCAGGGATGATCCAGGACTTTCTTGAGTACTGGGATATCTGAGCTGATCTGTGTGTTAGAAATATTGGATGTCTTAAAAGATTTGTAACAAGATATATCATGAGTACATAAGGAAAGTAATAAAACAGGAAAGCTTACATAGGAAGCATCTTAAAGAGTAAATAGGAGAAAGGGTTCTTTGGCATTAGAGTCATAGCCAGGAAAGTTACTCTTGATAAAATTTTTGTTACAATGACTTCCTCATTACCTTACTTTATTTTTAATCCCCTTAGTATGTTTGTGCTACTGAAAGGTGCCACTAAGGAGCAGTCTTTTAAGATTGGTCAGGAAATTGCTGAAGCTGTAACTGCTACCAATCCTAAACCAGTGAAATTGAAGTTTGAAAAGGTAAGAGGAATGTAATATTAGTAATCACATATAAAATTCATATACCTTCTAGAGACCTCTGATTTGTTCAGTACATTTTCAGAATCACTAATAGTATATGGGTCTATTAAAGTGTTAAATTTGGGCCACATGCAGTGGCTCATGTCTGTAAACCTGGCACTTCGGGAGGCCAAGGCAGGAGGGTTGCTTGAGACCAGGAGTTTGAGATCAGCCTGGACAACATAGCCACACCCCATCTCTACAAAAATTAAAAAGTTAACCAGGCATAGTGGCACATGCCTGTAGTCCCAGCTATTCCAGAGGCTGAAGTGGGAGGACCACTTGAGCCCAGGTATTCAAGGTTACAGTGAACTGTGATTGACCAGTGCGCTCCAGCCTGGGGAACAAAGTAAGACCCTGTCTCTTAAAAAAAAAAAGTATTTAAATATTTTCTCTTTTGTATAATTTTCTCAAAATTTGTTTAGTAATTATGTAAGGAAATGAAAACTTTGTTCCAGTAACTATTATTGTGTAACAGATCACCCCAAACTTAATGGTGTAAAACAGCCAGCATTTCATTCTGCTCACAGATTTTCTGGCTCAGGAATGCAGACAGGGTGCAACTGGAATGGCTTCTCTCTGCTGCACGATGTCCAGTTCCTCGAGAAGACCGTTAGGGGTTAGGGGTAACCCAACCAGCAGCTAAGGGTTGAAACCATCTGAAGCTTGCTTACCATCATGTCTGGTGGTTGATGCTGGCTGCTAGTTGGGACATCAGCCAGAACACCTACCAGTGACCTTTCACCAGGGCTGCTTGTTCTCCCTCACAACATGAGGGTTGGGTTCTAGGTGTGAACGTCCCAAAGAAAGACAAAAGCTGCTTTGTTTATGACCCAGGCTCAAAGTCACACAGTGTCACGCGCCTCTCTAGATTTAAAGGGAGTGAACTTAGACCCCACTATTAATAGGAAGAATGTCAAAGTCACATTGTAAAAAGACCACGTAGGATGGAAGATATATTCTTTCTTTGCAAAACAAAGTCTACCACTCTTTTTCACTTACCTTTAGATATCAAATATGTATTTCTTTCTTTCTGTATAAAAGATACTTAGCCTAGGAACTGTGTGGAATACGAAGAAGTGTAAGACACAGTCCTGCCCTCTAAGAGCCAGTAATCTAAAAGGAAAGGTTAGGAATGTATATAAGTAGTCTCTTGTTATAAACATAACAGAAAGCAAGATGAGAATAGTCCACTTAAACACTGTGAGAGCACAAAGGAAAGGAGGAATTGTGTCCTCCTGGACTGGATAGGGAGACTCCATATAGGAAGTAACAATGAACTGTGTCTTGAAAAATTGTTAGAATTTCAGTAGGCAGACGTGGGGCTGCAATCATTCTGCATAGAAGAAAATGGCATGTATGGAATTGGAAAAGCACAGTATGGAAATACAGGGAAGCAGGAGATAGATCCAGAAAAATAAAGTTGAGACCAGACTATAGACTGTCTTGAATGCCAAGCTGAAGTGTTTATACTTTATTCAGTAAATAAACAAAACTGATTGATAGTGCAAGAAAAGGAGTGAGCAAGTGGTAACAACTTAAAGACAATTCATTTTGCTCCCACGTGTTATATCATGAATTTGTTGGGCCCAAAGTCATACATAGAATTTTTTTTAATAATTGATATTTGATTAAAGAAAGCACGAAGACATAAAAATAAAACATTCTTGGTGGGGGAAAATGGTTATTAAGAGGCATTTTATTAATTTTACCACAGGTATATTTGCCCTGTGTTTTACAAACAAAAAAGAGGTATGTGGGTTACATGTATGAAACACTGGATCAGAAGGACCCGGTATTTGATGCAAAAGGAATAGAAACAGTCAGAAGAGATTCCTGCCCTGCTGTTTCTAAGGTAAGTTTTATCTATCTTGTCTTCATCTGTAAGAAATAAGTGGCTAAAGTATCTGGTGAAAATGTAACTATCCTTAAACATACATCTAGGTGAAGGAACTATAGCCTATATAATTAATATAACTATAGGAGTAACTACATGAATTTTGAGAATTTTATTTGTAGTGTCTTGTTTTTGTTTGTCTCACTTTTATCACCCAGGCTGGAGTGCAGTAGTCCAGTCCTGGCTCACTGCAGCCTTGACCTCCTGAGCTCAAGCAATCTTTCTGCCTCAGCCTCCTGAGTAGCTAGAATTTTATTTCTAATAAAAACAATTTATTTGATTTTAGTCCTTAAGTTTCTGACTTCCTCCCATACCTTACGTTTTATCAAAAATTACTAAAAAGCAATACATGAGAGTTTCCTGCCTATTGCCTGGAGATCATATATGTCATAGTGTAACAGCTCCCGAAAGCAGAGCAGGATAAACAAGACAAACAGACTGGGTGTGGTGGCTCACGCCTGTAATCCCAGCACTTTGGGAGGCCAAGGCAGGCAGATCACTTGAGGTCAGGAGTTTGAGACCAGCCCGGCCAACATAGTGAAACCCTATCTCTACTAAAAATACAAAAATTATCCGGGTGCATGCCTGTAATCCCTGCTACTCGGGAGGCTGAGGTGTGAGAATCACTTGAACCCAGGAGGAGGAGGCTGCAGACAGCCAAGATCATAACACTGCACTCAGCCTGGGCAAGAGAGTGAGACTCCATCAAAATAAAATAGAAACAGAGAGATTGCATAAGTAACATAATACATGCCAGATTAACTGAACTTTCATTTATTTGGATTATCAAATACAAATTAGGAAGATTTCCAAACAATTAGCTATAAATTACTCAAATTTCTCAACCATAATAACCATGATATTTTTTGGCTTTTTCTTTATTCGGGCCTAGACTCCTTCTATAGCAAAACAAAAATAAATGGTATAAATGGGAATAGCATTCTATCTACTGTTTGATGAGAGCATTAAAAGCATAGTGGATTGAATATTATCAATATATTATGTCATATATATAATATGTGAATTTGGGATTTTTTCAGCACTATTTCTGGAAGAGATATAATCCAGTACCTTCTTTCTCTGTAGGCAGAATTGTACTCAAGCTAAATTAATAAGCTTATTGTATAAATATCCATTGGTTCCAGTATTCAGAATAAGACACAGAGCTTTCACCTAGAACTAACTTAATCTACTTGGCCGGGCATGGTGGCTCACGCCTGTAATCCCAGCACTTTGGGAGGCCGAGGCGGGTGGATCATGAGGTCAGGAGATCGAGACCATTCCTGGCTAACACGGTGAAACCCCGTCTCTACTAAAACAAAAAATTAGCCGGGCGTGGTGGCACACGCCTATAGTCCCAGCTACTCGGGAGGCTGAGGCAGGAGAATCGCTTGAACCCGGGAGGGAGAGGTTGCAGTGAGCCGAGATCACGCCATTGCACTCCAGCCTGAGCGACAGAGCAAGACTCCGTCTCAAAAAAAAAAAAATTAATCTTACATAAATCCACTGCATGCTGGTTATCTCCTAGTAGAAATTTCCAACACAGAAAATTCTGTCATCATTATTTATCAACACTATAAAAAGTCAAAAAGGCTGATTTTGATTTGACTGCCTGGTGATCTTTAAACTTCTCTGTGCTTCCTGTGACTGAATCAGGACCCTTTCTATACTGGTAAATAAAAAAACAATACATGAAATCGTGTCTGGTTTCTTGTACCTAGAGGCTTTGACTATTAAAAAAAAAAAATGTTTTATGTTGCATATCACATAGCAAATGTTAATCTGCATGACATTCCACATGATTTTCCTTAAACGACATGATATTCTATTTTTAGAAATAGCAAGCTCTATAAAGTCTCAAATAACTTTCAATTTTTAATAATTTTATTATCCCATCATTGTAAGTAACAGATTATTTAGGTAGGTTAGCAGGTTACTCAGTAGTTACATAATTGAAAGTGTAATAACAATGGTGAAACATACTAGGAGATATTTTATCTTTACTTGCATATCTTTTTTGTTTTAAGATACTTGAGCGTTCTCTAAAGCTGCTATTTGAAACGAGAGATATAAGTCTAATTAAACAGTATGTTCAGCGACAATGTATGAAGCTTCTGGAAGGAAAGGCCAGCATACAAGAATTTATCTTTGCCAAGGAATACAGAGGAAGTTTTTCTTATAAACCAGGAGCTTGTGTGCCAGCCCTTGAACTTACAAGGTAATGATACCCTCAGTACCTTGCCAGGATAGTCCTGAGATTCTGCATAGGTCTAGAGTAAATGAAAAGACAGCCCATAGACACAGACACACAATTGTTTCTTTACCTGCGCACATGAAGCCTCACTGAAAGTTAGTGAATACTCCCTCATACTTTGTAAGGTGTGAAGAGGAAACCTCTTTTGGGCTTTCTTTCAGAAACTTATGCAAAGAAATTGTGACACAGTGCTTGAACCATTTGTTTTTCCCACATCAAAATCACTAGGTAGTCCTTAATACTGTTCTACCAAAGCATTTAGATGGTGTCATTCTGGAATCAGATAGTTTAACCTGGTAAATTTTCTCTTATCTTTCATGATAGATTTATGATAGTTAGTTCTCATTCTTAGGGGATAAAATACATCTTTTTCCTGCCCCTGGAGGCAGGGTCTCACTCTGTTGCCCAGGCTGGAAAGCAGTGGTGCAATCACAGCTCACTGCAGCCTTGACCTCCCAGGCTCAAGCGATCCTCCCACATCAGCCTCCCAAGTAGCTGGGATAACAGGTGTGCACCATTATGGTGGCTAATTTTTTTGTGGAGATGGGGTCTCACTATGTTGCCCAAGCTGGTCTCAAACTCCTGGGCTCAGGCGATCCTTGGCCTCCCAAAGTGCTGGAATTACAGGCATGAGCCACCACTCCCACCTAAAGTACATCTTAAGCTAGTTAATATCTACCAACTCATTATTTTCCAGGTAACAATGATTTACGGAGTAATTTTTAAACTCTTGTAGGATATCTACACTTGGTGTCAGCTAAGCAAAATGTATATTATTCTCAAAGAAATAGTAATTCTGTTTTGAAAGTGTCTTTTGTAGTTTTTTCATTGTTTTATTATTGTTTCTTACTTAATTTGTGAGAAAGATGGCTTCCATGACAGTATTTGGGTGTGGTTTTTTTCTTTGGATTTGACTAGGAAAATGCTGACTTATGACCGGCGCTCTGAGCCTCAGGTTGGGGAGCGAGTGCCATACGTCATCATTTATGGGACCCCCGGAGTACCACTTATCCAGCTTGTAAGGCGCCCAGTGGAAGTCCTGCAGGACCCAACTCTGAGACTGAATGCCACTTACTATATTACCAAGCAAATCCTTCCACCCTTGGCAAGAATCTTCTCACTTATTGGTATTGATGTCTTCAGCTGGTACCATGAATTACCAAGGGTAAGCTTACCAAATAGTACATGTGCTCTAACTATGGAGAGATTTCACTCCAAATTTTCAGTAGAACTAAAGGTTTTATGTGCTATTGATACAGGAGTGCTGGGAGGGGAAGAGTGTGGTCCCGTAAAATGATACAGAAAGCGGGACGGGAAGTGCTGGGTAGAGAAAGGTGGGTCCCTGGCTAGGGCTCCGCCCCCACAGATCTAGGTGAGGATAGGCACTCCTGGTTTCATGCCCAAATGTTGCCATTTTCCAAGACCACCTTGGCCCGCCACGCCCCAATCCTGGGCCTATAAAAACCCGAGACCCTAGTGGGCAGACACACAAGCAGCTGGACATTGTGAGGAACACATCGGTGGAAGACCCAAGCGGCTGGTCGTCAAGAGGAGCACGCCAACAGAGCAGCACACTGAGAGGCACTGGCACACTGGCAGGCCATTGACCAGCAGGACAAGGTGGAGTTTGGCCGGGGCAGTCGGAGAAGAGATGGGGCCACCTAGCAGCCCAACTCCAGGGGAAAACCATCTCCCTTCTGATTCCACCATCAGATGAGAGCTACTTCCACTCAATAAAATGTTGCACTCATTCTCCTAGCCCATGGGGTGATCGGATTCTTCTGGTACACCAAGGCAAGAACCTGGAATACAGAAAGCCCTCCATCCTTGAGACAAGCTAGAGGGTCTAACTGAGCTAGTTAACATAAGCCGCCTATAGACGGCAAACTAAAAGAGTACCCTGTAACACACACCCACTGGGGCTTCAGCTATAAACATTCACCCCTAGACACTGCCATGGGGCCAGAGCCCCACAACCTGCCCATCTGTATGCTCCCCTAGAGGTTTGAGCAGCGGAGCACTGAAGAAGCGAGCCATTCCCCCTGTCGCACACCCTGCGAGGGGAACAAGGGAACCTTTCCTGTTTCACTATGAGAGCAAAGCAGATCCTCTATCCTAAACTGGCAAAGATGTCATGCTCTCCTGGTTTCCTAAAAGATAAACGTTTAAGTATTCTACAAACACCTTCCTAGCTTCTATCAAGTTGGCCGAATTACAGAAATATTAAAATAAATCCCACAACAATTTCAATGGTAGCCACAAAATGACATAGAATAAGCCAGTTAATAGAAAATAAATGTACAGCCAAAAATTCCTTCAAAGTGAATGTCTAAGAAAGGTGTAGGATTTAGTATCTAGACACACTAGACACAGCTCTGAAGAAACCAGAGTAAAGAATGACTGCAGTGGTAAAATAGCATCATAGTTGTTCCCCAACTTACGATGGTTCAACTTAAGATTTTTCTACTTAACGATGGTGCAAAAATGATATGCATTCAGTAGAAACCATAGTTCAAGTACCCATACAACCATTCTGTTCTTCGTTTTTGGTACAGTATTCAATAAATTCCATGAGATATTCAACACTTTATTATAAAATAGGCTTTGTGTTAGATGATCTTGCCCACCTATATGTTACTGTAAGTGTTCTGAGCACATATCCTGGCTCTAAGGCAGGAAACTCAGATTCTTTATTACTAATGTTCATCACCAGCAAGAATGTTAACCCAATGACGTTTGTAAGAGGCTAACCTAATAACTTTTTTACAAAGTGATTTATTGTGGCACTATTCACAATAGCAAAGACTTGGCACCAACCCATATGTCCATCAGTGATAGACTGGATTAAGAAAATGTGGCACATATACACCATGGAATACTGTGCAGCCATAAAAAAGGATGAGTTCATGTCCTTTGCAGGGACATGGATGAAGCTGGAAACCATCATTCTCAGCAAACTAATCACAAGGACAGAAAACCAAACACTGCCCGTTCTCACTCATAGGTGGGAACTGAACAACGAGAACACTTGGACACAGGGCGGGGAACATCACACACCAGGGCCTATCGGGGGGGTGGGGGGCTGGGGTAGGGATAGCATTAGGAGAAATACCTAATGTAAATGATGAGTTGATGGGTGCAGCAAACCAACATGGCACATTTATACATATATAACCTGCGCACACCCTAGAACTTAAATAAAAAAAAATGTATCTGATAATATTAAGATGTAAGTTCCATGAAAGCAAGGACTTCATTCATTTCTGTAGCTCCAGTATCTGGAACAGTGCCTGGCACATAGTAGCTACTCAACATTTGTTGAATGAGTGAATTAATGAAAGAATGAATCAATGCCTGAGTAAACCTGTAATTAGCATGAAAGTAGCAGCTCTGCTGTGAAGCTGACTCAGACTTACTTCTGAATGGATGTTTTTGTAGATCCATAAAGCTACCAGCTCCTCGCGAAGTGAACCTGAAGGGCGGAAAGGCACTATTTCACAATATTTTACTACTTTACACTGTCCTGTGTGTGATGACCTAACTCAGCATGGCATCTGTAGTAAATGTCGGAGCCAACCTCAGCATGTTGCAGTCATCCTCAACCAAGAAATCCGGGAGTTGGAACGTAAACAGGAGCAACTTGTAAAGGTACAGTTTTGTTCCATAGGCCTGGAATCACAAGCAGTCTGATCTTACAGGAAGATATAGTCACTCTTGAATTATAGTGTGAGATACAAAACTGGTGTGAAAAGTGAAATGAGTCTAAATGATAAACTTCGTAAAAATCTCAAAAATATCAAACTATTAATAATGGTTTGTTTTATAACTTATTTTTTGTTTTTTTTTTTTTTTATGGAATAGTGTGTTGTGTTTCTTAATAGCTACAAGAAGAATGGCCATCCATCCAATTTCTTTTATAATACAGGTTGAGCATCCCTAATTGAAAAAAATCAAAATTCAAAATGCCCCAAAACTGAAAGTTTTTGAGCACCAACATGACTCTCAAAGGGAATGCTCATCAGAGCATTTCAGAGTTCAGATTTTCAGATTAATGATACTCAACCAGTAAGTATAATGCACTTATTCCAAAGTTTGAAAAAATTTGAAATCTGAAACACTTCTGGTCTTAAGCGTTTCAAAGAAGGGATACTCAATCTACAGTATTAAAAAGAAGAAAGGAAAAGTCTCAATTGCTCTACTAGTGCTTACCATTCTTTAAAGAAAAATACCTAGTTGTCTTAGATAATTGCTTGCTAGTAAACTTGGAAGGTTTATAATTCTGTGAGTCCAGATAGATGATTCACGGCATGATTGAGTCATACTGCGTGCCAGAGACTGTTCTAGGCACCTTTACAGGTGAGTAAACTGACACAGAGAGTTTAAGTGATTTGCATGTTACACTGCTAAGTGGCTGAGCTGGGATATAGATATAAAATGCAAGGATGATTTTTCAAGTATGAGAATTCTAGCAGAAATAAACAACAAACATCTCGAAGTAAGTTGAAGAATGAAATCTAAAGAAAAATTTGCCACCTCGCACCCCCCAATAAAATCATTACTCATTATGGTTGATAAGTCATCTCCGTTCTGTCCCTACCTGCTATCCCTCTGTCACCATTTCTTGCTCTTCTCTGTCACACTCTACCTCCACCCATACCATACTGAACTTCTCTTAGGTCTGTGAATGCCCCTCACCGCCTCCTCCTGGCCTTTAAACACCCTGCTCCTTCTGCCAGGAACACTTTCCTCTACCTATCCCACCCCACCCCCTATCTTCTAAGGAATCAGCTGAAACCCCTGGACTGGGTGAAGCCTTCCCTGTAGTAGGCTCCTGCCATAATCTCCTCTGCTTTACTGTGATTTGGGGTTTGTCTGTCCTCCTCACTAAATAGCAAATAAGCCAGTGAGGACAGAGGCCCGGTTCTTTCACTGTCAAGTCAGTTATGCCTAGCATATAGCCAAGTCCATGGGGCTGGTCTGTAAATATTTATTGAATGAATGAACAAGTTCCTGCTTAATGCATGATTAAAGAAGGAATATATCACTGGAGTTATTACCAACCAACTTTCAGCCATTTTGTACCAGTTCTGTGGTTCTAGTCAGTACAACCACTGAAGTCACTGGGTGCTCCCAGCTTCTGTTTATTTTATAGACTTCTGTCCTGATGGCAGCAGCCAACTCTCATAGAACTATAATTCCCTTGCTGGATCCTAGTATGAAGCCTAAATGAGAGCAGGACCTCCAGGGCTCTGCTAAGGTCAGACTGTATGGTCCTTTCCTAGACTTTCTTAGGTTTTTTCTGTACTCAGTGACAAACACATCACTACTTGGTGCCATCAATTTACCCAGAGCCCATCCTCCTTCAACATTAGGTGTTCATTCTTTTTTCTTTTTATTTATTTATATTTTATTTTATTTTTGAGGCAGGGTCTCACTTTGTCACCCAGACTGAAGTGCAGTGGCATGATCACAGCTCACTGCAGCCTCAACCTCCTGGGCTCAAGTGATCCTCTCAACTCAGCCTCCCATGTAGCTGGGACTACAGGCATATCCCACCATGTTTTACTAATTTTTTAATTTTTTTTTTTTTAGACATGGGGTCTCACTATGTTGCCCAGGCTTGTCTCAAACTGTTGGACTCAAGCAATCCTCCCACTTCAGCTGCCCAAGGGCTGGGATTACAGGCATGAACCACGATGCCTGGCCATCTTATTTCTTATAAAAATACAGTTTAAAAGAAAGTGATGCCACAGCCATAAAAAGAGAATAAAATCGGCCAGGCATGGTGGCTCATGCCTATACATCCCAGCACTTTGGGATTCCAAGGCGGGCAGATCACCTGAGGTCAGGAGTTCGAGACCAGCCTGACCAATGTGGAGAAACCCCATCTCTACTAAAAATACAAAATTAGCCGGGCATGGTGGCACATGCCTGTAATCTCAGCTACTCAGGAGGCTGAGGCAGGAGAATCAACCTGGGAGGCAGAGGTTGCAGTGAGCTGAGATTGCAGCATTGCACTCCAGCCTGGGCAACAAGAGTGAAATTCTGTCTCAAAAAAAAAAAAAAAAAAATCATGTCCTTTGTAACAACATGGATGCAGCTGGGGCCATTATCCTAAGCAAATTAATGCAAAAACAGAAAACCAAATACTGCATGTTCTCACATATAAGTTCTCACATATAATGAACATTGGGTACTCATGGACATAAAGATGGGAATGATGAACACTAGGGATTCCAAAAGGGGGGTGGGGAGAGGAAAAGTTGAAAAACCACCTGTCAGGTACTACATTTACTGCGTGGACAACAGGATCATTAGAAGCTCAAACCTCAACATCATACAGTACACCCATGTAACAAACCTACATGTATACCCTTGGATCAAAAAAAGAAAAAAAAAGCGATGCTATTTATAAATACTGATGGTTTGTCATCTTTCAAGAGCTATTTTAATTTGAGGTGTTTTTCAAGAACGTTCAAATGAATGTCTCCTATGCACTAATTTGTAGAAATTTTTAATGAAGCAGAAATTACTAGAGATGTGATGAGAATCAGAAACACATCCAAACAGGAGATTTTACATCATTCTCAATCCAAGACCAATCAAGTGATCAGAAATAAGTGAAATTACGGAAATCGTAAACATTATAAGTCAGACCTTGTGATTATATATCAAACTCTGTAACCCAGTACCAAAAAATGTACTACTTGTTTCTAGAATGTTTTAAAAATGGCCATTATCTGGCCAGGCGTGGTGGTTCATGCCTGTAATCCCACTTTGGGAGGCCAAGGCAGGTAGATCACCTGAGGTCAGGAGTTTGAAACGTTTGGCCAACATGGAGAAACCCCAACTCTACTAAAAAATACAAAAATTAGCCAGGCATGGTGGCACGAGCCTTATACTCCCAACTATGCAGGAGGCTGAGGCAGGAAAATCACTTGAACCCAGGAGGCAGAGGCTGCAGTGAGCCGAGATCACGCCGCTGAACTCCAGCCTGGGTGACAGAGCAAGACTCTATCTAAAAAAAAAAAGTCATAGTCCGTAAAAAAAAAAAAAAAAAGCCTCAGCTGGGCATCGTGGCTCACGCCTATAATCCCAGCACTTTGGGAGGCCGAGGCAGGAGAATCACTTGAGGTCAGGAGTTCGAGACCAGCCTGGCCAACATGGCAAAACCCCATCTCTACTAAAAATATAAAAATTAGCAGGGTACGATGGCAGGCACCTATAATCCCAGCTACTTGGGAGGCTGAGGTAGGAGAATCGCTTGAGCTAAGGAGGCAGAGGTTACAGTGAGCTGAGATTATGCCACTGCACTCCAGCCTGGGCAACAGAGTGAGACTCCATTTCAAAAATAATAAATTAAAAATAAAATAATAAAAATTAAAATTTAAAATTAGCTCGGCATGGTGGCAGGCACCCACAATCCCAGCTACTAAGGAGGCTGAGGCAGGAGAATTGCTTGAACCTGGGAGGCAGAGGTTGCAGTGAACTGAGATCATGCCACTGCACTCCAGCCTGGGCAACAGAATGAGACTCCATCTCAAAAAAAAAAAAAAAAAAGGAAAAGAAAAGAAAAGAAAGCTTCAATACATTTCAAAAAGTAGAAATATTACAAATGAATGTAATACAATGCTATAAAATGGTAATTAATTACAAACTAACAAAGTGATTCTTCCCCTTGTAAATTCTGTTAAACAAAATGAAAACACTGCAAATCAGATTCTAGATGGCAGATCTCAGAGAAAAATTCATCACCTTAACACTGTTAATCATAAACATGAAGGAATGAAAGCAAATGAAGTAAGCATCTGACTGAAAAATTTTTTTTGAGACAGAGTCTCACTCTGTTGCCCAGACTGGAGTGTAGTGGTACGATCTTGGCTCACTGCAACCTCTGCCTCCTGGGTTCAAGCAATTCTCCTGCCTCAGCCTTCCGAGTAGCTGGGATTACAGGCGTGCACCACCACGCCCAGCTAATTTTTGTATTTTTAGTGGAGACAGTTTCACCATGTTGGCCAGGCTGGTCTCAAACTCCTGACCTCAGGTGATCCACCTGCCTCTCCGCCTCCCAAAGTACTAGGATTACAGGCATGAGCCACTGTGCCCAGCCTTGACTAAATTTTAAACAAGAAAGCCAAAGGATAGTAAAAAGAATAAAGATTAAAGCAGATATTTTTTAAGTGCCTGCCTCCCTATGTGCTACAAAGTAGATGTCCAGGTTGGGGCACTTAAAGTTTTAAATGTAAGCCTGAATCAAGCTATAATGCTCAGGGTTTAAACCACCAGTAAAAGATCTTGAAACTGAACACTGAGTTAAATTTAGTGAGTCAAGTAATTCCATCCTGGCTTATTTATCAGACAAGCACAGAAAGAGCTTAAATATTTATCAGTTTGTCCTGGCACCTGAATGTAACTGCAATTCATAGAGCTGTAATACAGAAATTCTATATTTGGGAATAGATTTGAGTCTCTTGGCAGAGATCTAATTAGCAAAGGCTTCATCGTAGAACAGCGTACTCAGTCTTCATGGAGCACACTGAAGCACATGTTTCTAAGCAGTCTGCTTGTGACAATATCATAATATTGGATACAGTAACCAGTCTACTTAGAAAAAGTGTGCCCTTCGGTTAACTGGAAGATAACTGGGGCAAAGAACAAAAATTCACTGGCCTGTGAGCCATCTCTGAAACTGAAACCCTTTGATAAATATAGATCAAAGAATTCACTAGAGCGTATTTGATTTCTCTTAAAAGACAGTCCAGAGTAGTTGTTGCCATTTAGTATCGCTTTTTTAAAATCACTTGTCTACGCTATTCAGGTGAAAGTCAGCCTGCATTTTCTTAACCTTTGGAGTCTTCACTGGCATCCTTTTTAATTTATGTTCTTCATGTTTTATAATCTTTTTTTAACTGTATATGCAACTTGAGACTTTGAAGTATTTTTAAAAATCTGATCATTGTGTAAAACATTATAATGCTTCTCTTTTTAAAAACTGCCTTATGATTTATGATTTTCCTTAAGATCAGATCTTATTATACATCCAAATCATCTGGGAAGCCTTAAGTACAGATTCTTAGGCTTTCATGCCCAGAGATTCTGACTCATGAGTCTGGGATGGGGCATTTGTTTATTTTTAAGCTCATTGTTAGCCAGGGTTAAGAACCACTGGTCTGCACCACTACTTTCAAATTCACATCATTTGATTTTTTTTTATATTGGCTTTTCTCTTCTGGAATAAGAAAATAACTTTTTTATGATTGGCATATGAGAATATAGTCTAAGTAATTTGAAAAAAAAATCGTGTTTATAGGTCATTTAAGAGACATTCTTTGGTAATTGGGTAGCTTATGTAGATTGTAATAGTATTCCATTGTAAATGAAAGTTAATCTTAGGAATTAAATGAATCCTTAGGGAAATTTGTACTCTATCTTTACAAAATAATATCCTTTAGAAATGTCTCAACATAGGGTAGTTTAGGCTTCTAAGAGATTAAGATTAATGAAAGTTTCTATAATGTATGTCTGCCAGTAATCTGTAGTAGTCTAGAAAGTAGGGATTATAAAAATGTGTTGTTTGCATACGTGCATAAAAACTTTCCTGTTATTTCTCTTATGCTTTCAGATATGCAAGAACTGTACAGGTTGCTTTGATCGACACATCCCGTGTGTTTCTCTGAACTGCCCAGTACTTTTCAAACTCTCCCGAGTAAATAGAGAATTGTCCAAGGCACCATATCTCCGGCAATTATTAGACCAGTTTTAAATTGTCAGTATCACAGAATTACAGGTGCTATTTTTTCAGTGTTTACCACTAAACTGTTGTGCATGGTGCTTTTTAACTTTCATCGAGTCAAGGATGTTCACTGTCTATCTGTTATCTGAAGACTATGAAGACTTCTATGCTAACCGAATTAAAATGTACTTGTTGATCTCTGAACAGCTCGCTTCCTACAATGTACAAATTCCTCATTCTGTCACCTTTTAAACATCGTTTCATAATGCAGGTGTTGGATTTGCTCCAGTATGTGTACCATCTTGTAAATTCATTTGAGTAGATCATGTTTACTTCCCAGTGGAAGGAGCACTGAAAACCTCTTAAAGAAAAACCATTTGTGTGTTTTCCTTGAACTGTCTGTATCAAGACGTGTTACTTCGAGATATCCATTCACTTTATAATTTTGACTGCAAAATATTTTGTAAATACACTTTTTTACTTTTCAAACAAACAACTGAGTAAAATAATGTGCAATGACTTTTATACAAATGATTTTCAAGTTGTTTGGTATATTTCCTCTAGGTTTTGCTTGACTCAAAGTAGATCGTTATTTTGATCAAACTGTGCAAACAGTAGTACCATGTGTAGCATTTTGAAACATTATTTTTTAAAAAATGCTGTCTTGCTTTAGCTATTAATGGGGCATTGTGAGGAACTGTGCAAAGACATTTTTGTTACAAACCTGTGGGCCTGTTGCAATACTTTAAAAATAAAAAATTTTATTCCATTTGCTTGTTTTGTATAGACGACATTTCTATTGCTTCTAAATATGCTTAAAATATTTTCTTTCCTTATGTACTGTACAGTTAATCTTATTTGCCATCATCTTGAACACAAAATGTGTATTTAGAATATTTGTATAACTGTGTAAAATACAAAAGGAATTATGTGGTCAGTGCATTGTTTTTTAAACTGGAAATCATTTTGTTTTAAAAGTTAATAATGGAAACCATATTAAAATTGAATAAAATATAAAATATAGCAGTGTGACTTCATCTTTTTTATAAGCCTGCATTGGTTACATCTTACCCTAGCCTTTTCTGAGTTTTAATGAAGTAAATTTAACACATTTTTATATCCTGTTTGTTTGATACTGCAATTTCCTTACCAAAACTTCAGGGTTAAAAAAAAACAAAACAAAACAAAGGCAGCAAAAATGGGAAAATTTAGCAGTCATCCTTTTAGAGAGTTTTAAGAGTGTACTTGTTAGTAGATCTTCAGTGTTCATTTTCATTTTGATATAATTAAATTACTGGGAAAGCGAAAACTATACTACTTCTTAAAAACTTTAATGCCAATCTCTATATGCTTATTTTCTTCAATAGAAAAAAGTTCTTATTTTAGAAGAGAGAGATAAAATAAAAACCTAAAACCATTAAAATCCTACAAGAAAACCTAGGCAATACCATTCAGGACATAGGCGTGGGCAAGGACTTCATGTCTAAAACACCAAAAGCAATGGCAACAAAAGCCAAAATTGACAAATGGGATCTAATTAAACTAAAGAGCTTCTGCACAGCAAAAGAAACTACCATCAGAGTGAACAGGCAACCTACAGAATGGGAGAAAATTTTTGCAACCTACTCATCTGACAAAGGGCTAATATCCAGAATCTACAATGAACTCAAACAAATTTACAAGAAAAAAACAACCCCATCAAAAAATGGGCAAAGGACATGAACAGACACTTCTCAAAAGAAGACATTTATGCAGCCAAAAAACACATGAAGAAATGCTCATCATCACTGGCCATCAGAGAAATGCAAATCAAAACCACAGTGAGATACCATCTCACACCAGTTAGAATGGCCATCATTAAAAAAGCAGGAAACAACAGGTGCTGGAGAGGATGTGGAGAAATAGGAACACTTTTACACTGTTGGTGGGATTGTAAACTAGTTCAACCATTGTGGAAGTCAGTGTGGCGATTCCTCAGGGATCTAGAACTAGAAATACCATTTGACCCAGCCATATGCAGCCATAAAAAATGATGAGTTCATGTCCTTTGTAGGGACATGGATGAAACTGGAAAACATCATTCTCAGTAAACTATCGCAAGGACAAAAAACCAAACACCGCATGTTCTCACTCATAGGTGGGAATTGAACAATGAGAACTCATGGACACAGGAAGGGGAACATCACACTCCGGGGACTGTTGTGGTTTGGTGGGAGGGGGGAAGGACAGCATTAGGAGATATACCTAATGCTGAATGACGAGTTAATGGGTGCAGCAAACCAACACGGCACATGGATACATATGTAACAAACCTGCACATTGTGCACATGTACCCTAAAACCTAAAGTATAATAATAAAATTTAAAAAAAGTTAGATCACTTTTCAATTCACCTTTGTACTATTTGATTTTATTACTAAATGAATATATTACCCCCCATTAAAAGAAAAAAACAACTTTGTGTCTGTTTCTATTGCTACTGGACTGCAGCTATCAAGGCTACTTGATTAGAGTCCTTTGGAGGTCATTGTTTGCATGGAGCCCCAACAGAGTTCCCCAGGCAGAGTGTGGTGAGCTCCCAGCTGCATTATCTTCCCAGACTTGCCAGGACAACTAAGTGTTTTCATGGCCCATAACCTCATTAGCTTAGTTAGGGTGTCCCACCTGGTTTTCCCAGCCGTAACAATTACGGAAAACGTTTATTACTTCCCTTTTGTGGATAGTCTCTTTTACTAAAATTGTGAGCATTAGTTTCTGATTAAAATTCCTCCTTTTGTGGTTGTTTTATTTTTTCTTTGAGTGCCTTGGGAATAATAATAATAGTTGGGTTTTTTGTTTGTTTGTTTTTTGAGATTTGCTCTGTCACCCAGGCTGGAGTGCAGTGGCACAATCTCGGCTCACTGCAAGCTCCACCTCCCGGGTTCACGCCATTCTCCTCCCAAGTTGCTGGGACTACAGGCGTCTGCCACCACGCCTGGCTAATTTTTTGTATTTTTAGTAGAGATGGAATTTCACCGTGTTAGCCAGGATGGTCTCAATCTCCTCACCTCGTGATCCACCTGCCTCGGCCTCCCAAAGAGCTGGGATTACAGGCTTGAGCCACCAGGCCCGGCCTTTTTTTTTTTTTTTTTTGAGACAGGGTCTTGCTCTGTTGCCTAGGCTGGAGTGCAGTGGTGCAATCTCTGCTCACTGCAACCTCTGCTCCCAGGGTTCTAGCGATTCTCCTGCCTCAGCCTCCCAAGTAGCTGGGATTACAAATGCCTGCCACCACGCCCAGCTAATTTTTTTTTATTTTTAGTAGAGACGGGCTTTCGCCATGTTGGCCAGGCTGGTCTTGAACTCCTGACTTTAGGTGATCCACCCGCCTTGGCCTCCCAAAGTGCTAGGATTACAGACGTGAGCCACCGCGCCTGGCCAATAATGATAATAGTTATAGTAGCTAATATTGTTTGCTTAGTAAGTATATTAGTTTATAAGGCTCCCATAACAAAGCACCACAGACTGGGTGGCTTAAACAAAGGAAATCTATTTTCTCACAGTTCTGGAGGCTAGAAGTCTAAGATGAAGGTGTTGGCAGCATTGGTTTCTTCTGAGGCCTCTCTCGTTGGCTTGTAGATAGCCATCTTCTCCCTGTATCATCACTTTTGGTCTCCCTCTGTGTCTGTCTGGGTCCAAATTTCCTCCTCTTATCAACGACACCAGTCCTATTGAATCAGAGCCCACCCTAAAAACCTCATTTTAATTTAACTGCCTCTTTGAAGACACTATCTGCAAATACAGTCACATTCTGAGATATATAGGATTAGAGCTTCAACATATGAATTTGAGGGGGTCAAAATTCAGCCCATAATAATACGTATAAGGCAATATGCTAATTGCTTTACAAATATCTCATTTAAATCTGACAGCCAATTGCATGCAAGAACGCTGAAGCATGGAGAGATTAAGCAATAAGATTAGGTAGTAGGTGGTAGAGTCATAATTCAAATCCAGGCAGACAGACTACAGATCCCGCACTCTCCACCACCACACACGCTACATATGGGCTTTCTTCATTCATTCTACCAGATCCATTCAAATTTCCCAAAGGAGGGAAAATGAAGTGCCTACTGTCACAAGGAAATAGAAAAACACCATTCTCCAAGCCAGTGAGAGGTAGCAGAGGGGCCCCAGCTAGTCCTCAAGTCTGTCCTTGTGTACCATAGTCTCTAACTCCATCCTTACCACCCCAGGGAGCCTCTAGCAGTGAATGGTGTGGTCAGAGGTAGGCCACTAAGTCTATGCTCATGCCTGACCAAATCCCTGAAGATGAAGTAGAAGTGGGATGACAGAGCCAGCCCCTGCTTCCTCATGGAAAGCACAGGCGACAAAACTTGAATATCACAGTTATACTTAGGAGCTTGAAATCCAAACCTCTCCTGCCCAGTGGCAAGACTTCTAGAGTGCTGTTTTTGAAGGAGCCAGAAAAGGTCAAGTTTTGCCCAGCATATCTGGCATGAGGCAAAGTATCTACAGGAAGATCTCTGCCAGAGCAAAGTGCAAAGCTGTAAACTCAAGTCACTGAAAGCAGAGATGGCAGCAGTCAAGGACACCTGGAGTGTCATTTATTATAATTGCTTAGATAAGACAAGGGAGAGTGTGGTCATTTAGTCTCTCTCCACTAACTTCAGCTTCAACTTCCCCACTTATAAAATATCTTTTCCTAAGTGATATGGTTTGGCTGTGTCTCCACCCAAATTTCATCTTGAATTGAAGCTACCACAGTTCCCACATGTTGTGGAAGGAACCCAGTGGGAGGCAATTGAATCATGGGGGCAGTTCTTTCCTGTGCTGTTCTCTGGCAGTGAATAAATCTCACAAGATCTGATGGCTTTATAAGGGATTTCCCCTTTCACTTGGCTCTCATTCTCTCTTGCTGCAGCCACTTAAGATGTGCCTTTCACCTTCCGCCGTGATTGTGAGGCCTCCCCAGCCACGTGGAACTGTGAGTCCATTAAACCTCTTTTTCTTTATAAATTACCCAGTCTCAGGTATGTCTTTATCAGCAGTGTGAAAACAGACTCATACAGTGAGTTGGTACCAGTAGAGTGGGGTGCTGCTGTAAAGATAACCAAAAATGTGGAAGCGACTTTGGAACTAGATAACAGGCAGAGAGGGTGGAGCAGTTTGGAGAGCTCAGAAGAAGACAGGAATATGTGGGAAAGTTTGGAACTTCCTAGAGACTTGTTGAATGGCTTTGACCAAAATGCTGATAATGATACGGAAATCCAGGCTGAGGTGGTCTCAGATGGAGACGAGGAACTTGTTGGGAACTATAGTAAAGGTGATTCTTGCTATGTTTTAGCAAAGAGACTAGTGGGATTTTGCACCTGCCCTAGAGATTTGTGGAACTTTGAATTAAGGGAGATAATTTAGGGTATCTGGTGGAAGTGAGGGAAGAGAGAGACCCTCTCATATTGTTTTATATTGTTTTATACTCAGTACCTGTTTTAAAAAAAACAAAACAAACAAACAAAAAAAACAACAAGGAAATAAAATCAAAGACAGACAACCCTGGCGCCAGGCCCAAAACTGGACGTGGGCCTGCCTGGCCTAAACCTAGTAGTTAAAAATCAACTCATGACTTAGAAACCGATGTTATTCATAGATTCCAGACATTGTATAGAAGAACACTGTGAAACTCCCTGCCCTGTTCTGTTTCTCTCTGACCACCGGTGCATGCAGCCCGTCACATACCCCTTTGCTTGCTCAAATCAACCACGACCCTTTCATGTGAAATCTTCAGTGTTGTGAGCCCTTAAAAGGGACAGAAATTGTGCAGCCGAGGAGCTCGGATTTTAAGGCAGTAGCTTGCTGATGCTCCCAGCTGAATAAAGCCCTTCCTTCTACAACTTGGTGTCTGAGAGGTTTTGTCTGTGGCTTGTCCTGCTACAGAAGAAATTTCTAAGCAGCAATGCATTCAAGAGATGACTTGAGTGCTGTTAGAAGCATCCAGTTTTAAATGGGAGACACAGCACAAAAGTTTGGAAAATTTGCAGACTGATGGTGCAATAGAAAAGAAAAACCCATTTTCTGAAGAGAAATTCAAGCTGGCTGCAGACATTTGCATAAGTAACTAGGAGCCAAATGTTAATCCCCAAGACAACGGGGAAAATGTCTCCAGGGCATGTCAGACCTTTGCGACAATCCCTCTCAACACAGGCCCGGAAGTCTAGGAAGAAAAAATGGTTTCATGGGCCAGGCCCAGGGCCCTCGTGCTGTGTGCAGTCTAGGGACTTGGTGCCCTGCTTCTCAGCCACTCTAGTCATGGCTAAAAGGGGTCAAGGTACAGCTCCAGCCAGGCTTCAGAGTGTGCAAACCCCAAGCCTTGGCAACTTCCACGTGGCATTGAGTCTGTGGGTACACAGAAGTCAAGAATTGAGGTTTAGGAACCTCTGCCTAGATTTCAGAGGGTATGTGGAAATGCCTGGATGTCCAGGCAGAAGTTTGCTGCAGGGGCGGGGCCCTCATGAAGAACCTCTGCTAGGGCAGTGTGGAAGGGAAATGTGGGGTGGGAGCCCCCACATAGAGTCCCTACTGGGGCACTACCTAGTGGAGCTGTGAGAAGAGGGCCACCATCCTCCAGACCCCAGAATGGTAGATCCACCGACAGCTTGCACCATGCACGTGGAAAAGCCACACTCAATGCCAGCCTGTGAAAGCAGCCAGGAGGGAGGCTATACCCTGCAAAGTCACAGAGGCGGAGCTGCCCCAGGTCATGGGAGCCCACCTTTTGCAGCAGTGTGACCTGGATGTGAGACATGGAGTCAAAGGAGATCACTTTGGAGCTTTAAGATTTGACTGCCCTGCTGGATTTCAGACTTGCCTGGGGTCTTTTGCTCCTTTGTTTTGGCCAATTTCTCCCATTTGGAATGGCTGTATTTACCCAATGCCTGCACCCCCATGGTATCTAGGAAGTGACTAGCTTGCTTTTGATTTTACAGGCTCATAGGCAGAAGAGACTTGCCTTGTCTCAGATGAGACTTTGGACTGTGGACTTCTGAGTTAATGCTGAAATGAGTTAAGACTTTGGGGGGCTGTTGGGAAGCCATGATTGGTTTTGAAATGTGAGGACATGAGATTTGGGAGGGGTCAGGGGTGGAATGACATGGTTTGGCTGTGTCCCCACCCAAATTTCATCTTGAATTGTAGCTCCCACAATTCCCATGTCATGGGAGGGACCCAGTGGGAGGTAATTGAAATTATGGGGTTGGATCTTTCTTGTGATGTTCTCATGGTAGTAAATAAGGGGTTTCCCCTTTCGTTTGGCTCTCATACACCAAGACTCAGAAAGTATAAAGGGGGTAGGGAGGTCTTATGGGGAACATGGGGAAACAACTGAATCATGCTCCAAGTTAGAACAGTTTAACCAGATTATCAATACACTTGTTTTAAACAAGTTAAAAATAGGGCTGTGGCACTAAGTGCAGGCTTTCAGCTGCTCGGACCTGCAGGGAAGGGAAGTCAGTAGAAGAATCTCAATTTCTGCCTGACATGCAATTTTCCACTCTAAAACAGAAACATCTATAATCATCTCAATTAGGAAATTATTATTCAAACAAAACATTTGCTAAGACATGCAGTGAGTAACAGCTCTTTGGTAAACTGGATGTTACCAAAGATGTTAGATATCACTAGAGAACTTAATGTCATTTTTGAAATGTCTATGTGAAGTACAAATACTATTCCTATTTTAGGAACCCAATACAACCATCGCATAAATTTTGGAGCACTCATATTCTAAACTCTGGACATATTCTTGACTAATTTCTGAAGTAGAGATGCCAAACTCATTTTTAAATATGACTGAAACTGGCATAAAAACAGATACATAGACCAATGGAACAGGATAGAGAACCTAGAAATAAATCTAGACATTTACAGCCAACTCATTTTCAACAAAGGTGCCAGGAATATTCAATGGGGAAAGGACAGTCTCTGAAAAAAATAATGCTGGGAAAACTGGGGATCTATATGCAGAATAGTGAAAGTAGACCCCCACCTCTCACTCTATACAAAAATCAAGTCAAAATGGATTTAAGACTAAAATATAAGACCTAAAACTATGAAATTACTAGAAGAAAACATGGGTAAACACTTCAAGACATTGGTCTGGGCAAAGACTTTTTGAGGGTAAGTCCTCAAAAGCACAGGTGACAAAAGCAAAAATTGATAAATGGAATTACATCAAGCTAAAAAGCTTCTGCACAGCAAAGGAAGCAATCAACAAAGAAACAACCCACAGAATGGAAGAAAATATTTGCAAACTACCCATCTGGCCAGGCACGATGGCTCATGCCTGTAATTCCAACACTTTGGGAGGCCGAGGCGGGTGGATCACTTGAGGTAAGAAGTTTAAGACCAGCCTGGCCAAAATGGTAAAATCCCTTCTCTACTAAAAATACAAAAATTAGCCGGGTGTGGTGGCACACATCTATAGTCCCAGCTACTAGGGAAGCTGAGGCAGGAGAATCGCTTGAAGCTGGGAGGCAGAGGTTGCAGTAAGCTGAAACCGTGCCACTGCACTCCAACCTGGGTGACAGTGAGACCCCGTCTCAAAAACAAACAAAAGCAAACCAAAAAAACCCTACCCATCTGACAAGGGATTAACAATCAGAATACATACGGAACTCAACAATTCAATAGCAAAAACACACAACAACAAACCAAGTAATCTGATTTTTATGTAAGCAAAAGATCTGAATAGACTTTTTTTTTTTTTTTTTTGAGATGGAGTTTCACTCGTTACCCAGGCTGGAGTGCAATGGCATGATCTCGGCTCACTGCAACCTCTGCCTCCCGGGTTCAAGCACTTCTCCTGCCTCAGCCTCCCGAGTAGCTGGGATTACAGGCGACCACCACCACACCCAGCTAATTTTTTGTATTTTTAGCAGAGACGGGGTTTCACTGCGTTGGCCAGGCTGGTCTCAAACCCCTGACCTCAGGCGATACACCCGCCTCAGCCTCCCAAAATGCCTGGATTACAGGCGTGAGCCACCATGGCCGGCTCAATGGACATTTGTCAAAAGAAGACATACTAGTGGCCAACATGTAAATGAAAAATGTTCTGGATAAACAGAAACTGATTATAAAACAAAAAACAAAAGAAAAAAGAAAATGCCTGACATCACTCATCATCAGTAAAATGCAATCAAAACCACGAGATATCACCTCACCCCAGTTAGAATGGCTATAATCAAAAGAACAGAAAATAAAGAGATGCTGGCCAGGATATGGAGAAAGTGGAATGCTCCTACACTGTTGGAGAAATGTAAATTTGTACAGCCACCACATAAAACAGTATGGAGATTCCTCAAAAAACTAAAAATAGAACTACCATATGATGCAGCAATTCCACTGCTGGATGTATATCCAAAGGAAAGGAGATTGGTGTATCAGAGAGACAGCTGCACTCCCATGTTTACCGCAGCAATATTCACAATGACCAAATATGGAAAGAACCTAAGTGTTCTTCAACAGATGAATGGATAAAGAAAGTGTGGTATATACACTATTCAATATTATTCAGCCATAATAAAATGAAATCCTATCATGTGCAGCAACATGGATGAAACTGAAGGACACTATGTTAAGGGAGTTATTTCACTTAACAGAAAGACAAATATTCCACGTTCTCACTTAGATGTGGGAGCTAAAAAATTAATCTCATGGAGGTAGTGAGTAGAATGATAATTACCAGAGGCTGGGAAGGGCAGGGGACAGAGCAGAGGGCAGTAGGTTGGTTAGCAAATACAAAAATACAGTTAGAAGGAATAAGTTCTAGTGTTTGATAGCACAGTAGGGTGACTACAGTTAACACTAATTTATTGTATATTTCAAAATAGCTAGAGGAGAAGATTTGGAATGGTCCCAACACAAAGAAATGATAAATATCTGAGGTGATGGATATCCCAACTACCCTGATTTGCTCATTACACATTGTATGAATGTATTAAATTATCACAGGGAACCCATAATTATGCATAGCTATTATGTATCAATTCAAAAATCAGTGAAACAACCGAAACATGAATCTTAAACCAACACCACTATTGTTATCGATGTTTTATTCAAACAAGTTTTTATACGGTACAAAGCTATGTAAACAGTGAGTAGTCTATTTTTTTTTGTTTGAGATGGAGTTTCGCTCATGCAGTGGTGTGATCATGGCTCACTGCAGTGTTGAAATCCTGGGCTCAAGGCATCCTCCCGCCTTGGCCTCCCAAAGCACTGAGATTACACGTGTGAGCCACCACACCCAGCCTAGGTGAGTAGTCTTAAATTCAGATGTAATAAACCTGCAAGATCACTCCTACCCTGTTAAGCCCCCCAAATCAAAATTGATTGGTGAAAACCTGCCTAGAAGGGCAACCTCCAAAAGATCTGAGCTTTTGTTTTAGGAAGGACTTCAAATAACAGCATTATTTCCTGCATTGGACCAAGCAGCAGTGGAGTGAATAGAAAACATGAGATCTCTTCCTCTCCAGTTTTCCTTTAAGAAAGTGCACAGGCTAGGCGCAGTGGCTCACGCCTGTAATCCCAGCACTTTGGGAGGCCGAGGTGGGAGGATCACGAGGTCAGGAGATCGAGACCATCCTGATTAACACGGTAAAACCCCGACTCTACTAGAAATACAAAAAATTAGCTGGGCACGGTGGTGGGCGCCTGTGGTCCCAGCTACTCAGGAGGCTGAGGCAGGAGAATGGCGTGAACCCGGGAGGTGGAGTTTGCAGTGAGCTGAGATAGCGCCACTGCACTCCAGCCTGCGCGATAGAGCAAGACTCCATCTCAAAAAAAAAAGAAAGAAAGAAAGTGCACAGAATTTCAAGGATCTACAAAAGCAGCATAACTTAATCAATCTGTAAATTAGCCTAAGAAAAAACCACTGTGACTAGTAAAGGATCCAGTTTTGTGCACTGATAAAAGCAGTGGTTCTCAATCTTGGCTGCACATTACAATTATGGGGGATTGGGGAGGAAGAGTTACTTTTTAAAATATCCATACTCAGGCTCCACTCCAGACCAATTAAATTGGTATTTAAGTTAAAATGCTGGGCATCAGTCATTTCTAAACACTGCCAGGTGATTCTAACAGCAGCCAGGTTTAAAAACCACTGGAGCAAAGGTTAATCACTTGGGCAGAGGACAAGAACACATTTTGCAATCATGTTTTTCCCTTGGGTCCTCTTTCCTTCTGGAGCTTATGAATTCTGGAGGGTGTAGAAGCAAAATGTCACTTTCCCTCACTTCGGTAAGGCTAAGAACTTCCTATATCACTCTACTAGTCTGTTTTCATGCTGTTGATAAAGACAGACCTGAGACTAGGTAATTTACAAAAGAGGTTTATTGGACTTATAGTTCCACATGGCTGGGGAGGCTTCACAATCATGACGGAAGGCAAGGAGCAGCAAATCACATCTTATATAGACGGCAGCAGGCAAAATGAGGGCTTGTGCTGGAAAACTCCCTCTTATAATAACCATCAGATCTCGTGAGACTTCCTCACTATCACAAGAACAGCACAGGAAAGACCTGCCCCCATGATTTAGTTACCTCCCACCAGGTCCCTCCAATAACACATGGGAATTCAAGATGAGATTTGGGTGGGGACATGGCCAAACTATATCAATCACCATCAGAAAGGAAAGGCTTTGCACCCTGAGACAAAACAAAAATGATAGGGTCATCTAACTGTTTCTGATCTAAAAAACAATAAAACCTTGAATGTTTCCCATAAACCTGGACTCCCTAAGAAATTTTATCCTTGGTTTTTGCTGTGCTACATCTGAAGATTTGCCATAACCTTTGTGAATATAATAATTACATGAGGCAGTTACTGTTTTTCACCATGAACAGTCTAATGCAAACTCAGAAACCTTGGTAGTTTTTAATTTTTTCCTTCAAATACTTATGTTTTTTATTTGGCAAGCCAGTCATTCTCTTGCTCTCTTTGCAGGTAAACTTTTCCTTTTCTAAACGCTTCTGTCTCTGAGTATTTCTTCAACAAGGGTAAAGATTCATAGAGTGCTTGGACACAGAACTGGATACTCTGCTCCTGGAGGCAGAGTTCACTGCAAGTGATAAGGGAAAGGGCTGAGAAATGAGAACCTGCTCCGTCAGCTCAAGGGTCTCTGGAGCTGTAATCCAATATCTAGTTTGACCATAAATATGTTCTCTTGGCTGGACTGAATAAATCTCAAAAGTTGGTGTCAGATTCCTTTGTTGTAGGCTTCCTAAGCCTTCTTACCTATATTCACCTCAACTACATTGTGCTGAGTAATTTCTACAAAACTCTAAATCAAAAATTATCCCAAAGACATATACAAGTACTAGAAATGAACAAACAAAAACACACACCAAGGAACCAAGAGTTTAGCTACTTTCCTTTTCTAAAACTAGGTAAAACCTATTACAATAAGAGTTACTGGCTCTTCTGCTGATAGAAATTTTGTCATGGCAAATTTTACTTGAAATAGAAAAACATAAGCTTGGTGAAGGCAAGGATCTTATCTGCCTTCTCCTGTTATATTCCCAGGGCCCTGGTTACTGAACATGGTAAATGCTCAGTAAATATGTTAGATAACTGAAATGCATGAATTTGGAAAACTTTCTGGTCCACACAGATGAGAACTGTAATAATATCTCTTGCAAACTGGGACTCCTCTTAGAGCTCACTCAAGTAGAAATCTTACTCTCTTACGAGAAAGCTTTCTTTCTTGGTAAAAATCAAATAGTCCACAAAACTTGTCTAATACGCTCTTCCAAAAAAGTCTGCAATTTGGTGTGATTTTGTTTTTCCAGTTCTGATGCAGATGAACCAGGCCATCCATCCCAGGGCCTGCCAATTTTCATCCCATTCAGGTATTGATTACCAATATTTATAAAGCCTAGCACTTCTCTGGTACAGAGCAGACAGTGGAAATTCCCTTTTGATGATAACAGCTCCTGCATGCAGAGTGGTGGGAGTAGGAGGATAGAAGTAGCCACTTTCTGGATGGGAGCAATGTCATCAACCCAAGGGGAACCCCTTCATAGGCTAACCAGCAACTCCTGAGGCAAGGCCCAATAAGGGCAATGGCATCTACTCAAGTCAAACAGGTTTCCTCCGGAAGCTGGACCAGAGATATACAGAGGAACTCCTGAGGCAAGGCCCAATAAGGGCAATGGCATCTACTCAAGTCAAACAGGTTTCCTCTGGAATCTGGACCAGAGATATACAGAAGATGGGCCAGGAATGCAGAAAATGAGTGGTCCCAAGGAGGGGCAGAACTGCTGTGAGAGAGGCAGAGAGCAGCCCATTTACGGTTCTCTGACCACACACCTTCTGGTTCCAAGGTGGTTCAGAGGGATCTCTGTTTGTAAACGAATGAGCACAAAACACAGAACTATTCATTTGGCAGAAAACTGAGATCAAAGCTGTACCTACTACTGCAAGGACAAAAAAGAAAGTCCATTAATACTTAGTCTACAGAGCCTCACATGCAGTAAGCCCTCAAGCACTTGCGCAATGACTGAACAAAAATTGTAAGCAGATAACAAAACTTTGAGGTAGTTGCCTGACATAACCTTTCTTTGAGTTCACTTATTCAGAACGTGGGTGCTACTGATACGATCATAATGCGCCTAAAGTCTGAGATAATACCTTAAAAGTATGTGTTTATTCTCTTCCTAAAGCTGCTCTCTTCTGGAAAAACTTAAGAAAAAAATCTAAGACAAAAAACACAAACACAACAAAATATTAAAAACAGAATTACCATAAGATCCAGCAATTCCACTTATGGGTATATATCTCAAAAGAACTGAAAACAAGATCTCAAAGAGACAGTTGTACACCTACGTTCACAGCAGCATATTAACAATAGCCAAAATGTAGAAACAACACAAATGTCCATTGACAGATGAATAAACAAAATGTAGTATGTATATACAATGGTGTATCATAGACTTAAAAAGGAAAGAAATTCTAACACATGCTACAACAAAGATGATCCTTGAAGACGTGTTAGGTGAAGGAAGCTAGTAATGAAAGGGCAAAAACTGTATGATCCCACTTACATGAAGTACTCTGAGTAGTCAAATTCATAGACAGACAAAGTAGAATGGTGGTTGACAAGGGCTGGGATGGGGGCGTAGAATGGCAGTTATTGTTTAATGCACAGAGTTTCAGTTTTGCAAGGTAAAAAACGTTCTGTGGATGAGTGGTATTGATGGTTGTACAACAACGTGAATATACTTAATGCCACTGAACTGTACAATTTAAAATGTTAAAAGATACATTTTCCATTAAGTATATTTTATAAAAATTAAATAATTTTTATTGGAAAAGCATCATACAATCCCAACAAGTTGTTCTGAGCTGACTGGGCGCAGTGGCTCACACCTGTAATCCCAGCACTTTGGGAGGCCAAGGTGGGCGGATCACAAGGTCAGGAGTTTGAGACCAGCCTGACCAACATTGTGAAACCCCGTTTTTACTAAAAATACAAAAACTAGCTGGGTGTGGTGGTGCGCACCTGTAATCCCAGCTACTCAGGAGGCTGGGAGAATCGCTTAAAACCAGGAGAATAGCTTAAAACCAGGAGCCAGTGGTTGCAGTGAGCCAAGATCGTGCCATTGCACTCCAGCCTGGGTGACAGAGCAAGACTCCATCTTAAAAAAAAAAAAAAAAGTTGTTCTGAGCTAAAAGCCAGCCCCTTATGCTACTCATGTCATCTAACTTCAAAACATTCCTCCAGGCCACCCGTTAACTAACTCATAACCAAATGTATCAAAGGCAAGCTGCAATAAATTTACGGAATCTATTAAACACATTCTGCCATTAAAAATCCAAGCAAACGAAGACATAAGAGCAGTATATAATAGTCACAGGGTGGGGTATCGTGGCTTACACCTCTAATCCTAGCTGAGGTGGAAGGATTGCTTGAAGCCAGGAATTTAAGACTAGCCTGGGCAACAAAATGAGACCCTGTCTCTGAGAAAAAAAAAAAAAAAAAAAAAAAGCCAGGTAAGGCATGCAACTGTAGTCCCAGCTACTCAAGAGACTGAGGTGAGTGGATTGCTTGAGCCCAGAAGTCTGAAGCTGCAATGAGCTATGATCACACCACTGCACTCCAGGATGGGCCATAAAGGGATATCCTGTCTCTAAAAAAATTAAAATGAAATAAACAGAAAAGGATAGTCACAGTGTAAGAACCAATCTTCTCTGAAATAATTTTTAAAAATAACACAGAAATAGAGAATAAGACAAGACATAATTAAAATAACCACAGATCCCAGACAAAAACTGATGGAATTCATCACAACTAGACCAGCCTTACAAGAAATAAAGCTTAATACATCTGGAGGCAAAAAAGATGATAATCACCATCATGAAAACATGCAAAAGCATAAAATGTACTAGTGTTATAGATACACAAAGGAGGAAGATAAAGAAAACTTATCTCTACAGAAAATCACAAAATCACAATGATAAACATTAAGAGAGGAAAAAACAAAGGATATACAAAACAATCAGAAAACAATTCACAAAATGACAAGAGCAAGTCTTCACCTGTCAATAAGAGCCTTGAATGTAAATGGGTTAAATTCCCCACCTAAAAGTTATAGAAAGACTGAATGGATTAAAATAAACAAAAAAACAAAAAACCCCATTACCCAACTGTATGCTGCCTGCAAAAAACTCACTTCACCCATAAACACACATATGGACTGAAAGTGCAGGTATGGAAAAAGATATTCTACACAAAGCAAAACCAAAACCAGGCAAGAATAGTTATGCTTAGATAAAATAGACTATATCCAAAACTGTAAAAAGAGACAAACAAAGTCATTATATAATGATAAAGAGATCCATTCAAAAGGCTAAAACAACTGTAAATATATATGCACCAAACACCAGAGCACTAAAATAAATAAAGCCAATATTCTTATATTTCAAGGGGCTCTCACACCTGTAATCCCTGCACTTTGAGAGGCCAAAGTGGGAGAATGCTTGAGCCCAGGAGTTTGAGACCAGCCTGGGCAACATAGTGAGACCTTGTCTCTAGAAATAATTTAAAAATTAGGCTAGGCACAGTGGTTCATGCCTGTAATTTCAGCACTTTGGGAGGTCAAGGTGGGAAGATCACTTGAGTGCAGTTCAAGACCTGCCTGGGCAACATACTGAGGCCCCACCTCTATTAAAGAAATAACAAATTAGCCATAGTGACACACAACTGTAGTTCCAACTACTCAAAAGGCTGAAGCAAGAGAATCACTTGAGCTCAGGAGGTCAAAACTACAGTGAGCTGTAATCGTGCCATTGCACTCCAGCCTGGGTAACAAAGTGAGACCCTGTCTCAAAAAAATAAAAAAATAAATGGGCACATAGACTCCAACTACAATAGTAGTTGGGGACTTCAGTAATCCAATCTCAGCACTGGACAGATCATCTAGAAGACAGAAAATCAACAAAGAAACATTAGATTTAGACCAACTGGGCCTAACAGACATTTACAGAACATTTCACCCAACAGCTACAGAATAAACATTCTTCTCATCAGCACATTCTCCAGGATAGACCACATGTTAAACAAAACAAAACAAATCTCAACTAATTTAAAAGAATTAAAATCACATCAAGAATCTTTTCTGGCTGGACACAATACCTCATACCTGTAATCCCAGCAGTTTGGGAGGCTGAGACGGGAGGATCGCTTGAGGCCAGGAATTCAAAACCAGCCTAGTCAACGTAGTGAGACCCCATCTCTACAACAGAAAATAATAATAATAATAAGCATAGTGACACCTGTAATCCTAGCTGCTCAGAAGGCTGAGGCAGGGGATTGCTTGAGCCTAAAAGCTTGAGGCTACGGTAAGCCATGATCAGACCACGGCACTCCAGCCTAAGCAACAGAGCGAGACCCTAACTCAAAAAAAATATAATCTTTTCTGACCGCAATATAATTTTTTCTGACCAAAATATAACCATTTCTGATCAAAATATCTTTTCTGACCCAAGGCAAGTGGATCACCGGGAGTTCAAGATCAGCCTGGCCAACATGGTGAAACCCCGTCTCTACTAAAAACACAAAAATTGGCTGGGCATGGTGGCAGGTGCCTGTAATTCCAGCTACTTGGGAGGCTGAGGCAGAAGAATCACTTGAACCCAGGAGGCAGAGGTTGCAGTGAGCCAAAATTGTGCCATTGCACTCCAGCCTGGGTGACAAGAGCAAGACTCCGTCTTAAAAAAATAATAATAAATAAAAATACAGTTAGATAGAGACCGGGTGCAGTGGCTCACACCTGTAATCCCAGCACTTTGAGAGGTCAAGGTGGGTGGATCACCTGAGGTCAGGAGTTCGAGACCAGCCTGACCAACATGGTAAAAACCCCATCTCTACTAAAAATACAAAAATTAGCCAGGAATGGTGACACATGCCTGTAATCCCAGCTACTTGAGTGGCTGAGGAACAAGAATGGCTTGAACCTAGGAGGCAGAGGTTGCAGTGAGCAGAGATCGTGCCATTGCACTCCAGCCTGGGCAACAAGAGTGAAACTTCGTCTAAAAATAAAAATACAGTTAGAAGGAAAAAGTTCTTGTGTTCAACAGCACAGTAGGGTCACTATAGTTATCAGTAATCCAGTATATAACCGAAAATAGCTATAGCAGAAGATGTGGAATTTTCCTAACACAAAGAAATTATAACACTTGAGATAATTAATATTCTAATTACCCTGCTTTGATCAGTACACATTGTATGCATGTATCAAAATATCACAGGTGGGCTAGGCATGGTGGCTCATGCATGTCATCCCAGCACTTTGGGAGGCCTAGACAGGTGGATCACTTGAGGTCAGGAGTTTGAGACCAGCCTGGCCAACATGGCAAAACCCCGTCTCTACAAAATATACAAAAATTAGCCAGGCATGGTTGCACAAGCCTGTAGTCCCAGCTACTCGGAAGGCTGAGGTAGGAGGATTGCTTGAGCCTGGGAGGTCAGGGCTGCAGTGAGCTGTGATCAGGCCACTTAAGAAATAAAAATAACTTTTAAGTAGCAGGACTGGGGATTGAGTGACACATTGCCATGATAAATCAAAAGTTCTGGTTATTTTAAATTTTTTAGACAGAATCTCACTTTGTAACCCAGGCTGAAGTGCAGTAGCGCAATCTCAGCTCACTGTAAACTCCACCTCCCAAGTTCAAGTGATTCTCGTGCCTCAGCCTCCCCAGAAGCTGGGATTACAAATGCCTGCCACCACACCTGGCTAATTATTTGTTTTTGTTGTTGTTGTTGTTTTAAGTAGAGATAGGGTTTCGCCATGTTGGCCAGGCTGGTCTCAAACTCCTGACCTCAAGTGATCCACCCGCCTCAGCCTCCCAAAGTGCTGTGATTACCAGGTGTCAGCCACCACGCCCAGCCAAAAGTTCTGGATATGAGAAAGCTATCCTGATTATTCAAGGAATCTACTGATCATCTCTCAATTAGGTTTTTTTAAAAAAAAAAAAACTATAATTCTTCAAATTAATAACCAGTTCACCAACTGTAATGTCAATATACTTTGGACAAAAAATTCAAGTTATTTCTGATACTTTATCTGATGGAGAATTTTTTTTTCTTTTTACCCTTTACTTAGGAAATTTGAGAAATGTAAGAACTTTTCTAGGTGCTTAGGATTATGGATTATACTTGTTCCTTATATTTTTGTGTATTTCTCTAATTTTTGTGCCAAAATTTTACGCCTTTATTGTTTTTATAATAAAAAGTAATTTTTCAAAAGATTTTTAAAAAAATAACAGAGTAATTGAAAAATACTCTCAAAATGTCCCTGGATTTTATTATAAATACAAATAAACTCAATAAACTCAAACTGAAATTTACCTATTTCCCTCATATTCAACTGTATTTCCCTTTTTTTTTTTTTTTTCTGAGATGGAGTCTCACTCTGTTGCCCAGGCTGGAGTGTAGTGGCGCCATCTTGGTGTGAGCCACCACACCCGGCCTCAGCCGCATTTTGTGATAAAGGCACAGTGATAAGGGACATAAAATAGTGAGAGAAAAAAAGGCATAACTCTGCAATAACTCACCCACTGTCCCACAAACATAAAAAAGATTCTCCTATTTGAGATTTGTTGGCCTGGCTAATGGGGCATATTCCATCCCCATACTAGCTGTACCTGTAAGCACTTTCAGTGAACTGCTGAAGCTTTTTTCCCCAGCTCATAGTTGAGTGTTTTTTTCTCACTCTGTTGCCCAGGCTGGAGTGCAGTGGCGCGATCTTGGCTCACTGCAAGCTCTGTCTCCTGGGTTCACGCCATTCTCCTGCTTCAGCCTCCCAAGTAGCTAGGACTACAGGTACCCGCCACCACACCCGCCCAGCTAATTTTTTGTATTTTTAGTAGAGACGGGGTTTCACCGTGTTAGCCAGAATGGTCTCGATCTCCTGACTTTGTGATCCACCCATCTCGGCCTCCCAAAGTGCTGGGATTACAGGCATGAGCCACCACACCCGGCCTGTTTGTTTTTTAGAGAAGGGGTCTCTTTTTAAATTTTTTTAGAGACGGGGTCTCACTGTATTGCCCAGGCTGGTCTCAAACTCCTGACCTCAGCAGATACTTCCATCCCAGCTTCCTGAGTAGCTGGGATTACAGGTGTGAGCCATCATGTCCTGCTCTTAGCTTAGTTTTTAGCTCTTTTGAGAATCTCTATTTTGCAGGTACCTGAGTGTGGCAGGCATGCTCTAAGGTGATCCCCAATGAGTCACATCCCTGTTCTAGCCTCTACCCTTGAGTTTCGGTGGAACTCATACCTTGCTTCTAGACACTAGAATATGGCAAAGGTGATGAGATGTTATTCCCATGACAGAATGTCATACAAGACCCATTTAGAGGTTCTCCTGCTTGCTTTGAAGAAACTGCCATGTTGTGAGAGGCATCTGTGAGAGGGCCACATGGCAAGAACTGTGGGAGGCCTCTCAAAGCTGAGTGGTGCCCAGCTGACAGTCAGCAAGAAACACGTACCTCAGTCTACAAGAGGAAGGTCCTGTACTGAAGCGGCCCTGTGAGATGGTAAATGTCTGTTGTTTTAAGGTGTTCAATTTGTGGCACTGTGTTACCCAGCAATAGAACACTTGGGTATATTGGTTACTTAGGTATCAGCAGACACTTACCTAAGAACTGATCAGTAGGATGAATGCTAATTCTTAGAACTGTACTGTCTTTTCCGTCCAATATGGAACTTTAACAATGCCTATGATCTCATATGACCATTCACATGTTGGTGTGTGGAAACATAGTGAATTTTCCAGAGTGGACTTTGAGATTTTCTGCCATGTTCTTATCATCATCCTTCTCTCCCTGAGCTGCATCTTCTACCCTGTAACAGTAAATGCTGAAGGTGGAATTCCTATTCTAGCAAGCCTCCTAGCTGCCAAGTAACTGCTACTGCCTAGATTCCAACAACCTGAGAAAAAGCAGTAAGTGAAGCAGAAGTAATTTCCAAGTTCTAACTGAGGGAAAAGTACGCTATAAGAAGAGCAAAAGGGCTGGGCACGGTGGCCATGCCTGTAATCTCAACACTTTGGGAGGCTGAGATGGGCGGATCACTTGAGATCAGGAATTTGAGATCAGCCTAGGTAACATGGTGAAACCCCCTCTCTACTAAAAATACAAAAATTAGCTGGGCATGGTGGCACACGCCTGTAATCCCAGCTACTCAGGAGGCTGAGGCAGAAGAATCGCTTGAACCAGGGAGGCAGAGGTTGCAGTGAGCTGAGATCACGCCATTGCACTCCAGCCTGAGCGACAGAGTGAGTGAGACACCGTTCCCCACCCCTAATAAATAAATACAAATAAAAAGAGCAAGAGGGTTTTTATCATTAACTTCTCCACCGCTGTCTCCAAAGCTGTTAGGTTATTACATGAACCAAGATTGTGGCAGGCATATAAGGTGAATGGGCAGTGGTCAAGAAAGACGCTGTATTTTACTTGAGACAAAACAATGGCAAATTTATAGAAATTAAGAGAAAGCAAGCCTACTCCAATCAGGTAGAAGTGAGATGTTATTCAGCATAAAATTGGAGGAAGTAAACAAAATTTCATCAATTCTAGTCATTTTTCAAACGATCACCTGCACCAATTCTGCCATATACATATGAAGTACCCTTTCTGATCCTTGACTCCTAGGCCACCCAGTCACCTTCTAATTGATTTCCCAGGTATTTCAGACTAAGGAAAGAGAAACCCTGGATCGGTGACACAAGTATTCCAATCATTGGAAAAGACTGTGCCTCACTGTAAACTACACTTGCAGCGTGACTTAACGGTAACTATGATATGATTACCACACAGACCTGGTGAAGAGCTAATCCTGAGCAAGGCTCAGACCCAGCCTCTGTTACTGAGGTAGGCTCAGGTAGAGAACCTCAAAAGACCCCATCTACAACCCTACTACTAATCTAGTAACACTGAAACAGCTCTTGAAATTAGAACATAGTGTCTCCAAATTCCATTTGAACATAGAATATTAGCATATAAAAATAACTTATTTTTAAAATGTCTGTAAAGATAGCATAATTGAATGAATTACTGTATTTCACTGAATCTAAGCCACTAGTTGTAAAACACATTATTTTATATATACATATGGGAAAAAACTGTCAATTAAACTTTGTCACAATGTTAAATGTTCACCGATTATAAGACATGTCCTGATTTCAGGTATGTTAACAGTATGGGGGCAAAAAGTGCCACTTAGAGTCAATGAAATACAGTACTAAAAAATATATTCTTCAGGTAATTATTCAAATAAGGTATTAAACATTAAGTACATTAAATTGACATGCAATCATTTATCATTAGCACATTCTTAAAGCTATTTATCATTTTGGTTTCACTTCTCATTTGAAATGAAGAATGTGCTGTCACTTGTACTAATTTCTAGCAGACATTTTGCACAAACTTTAAAACTTATGGATTCCCAATTTGGAAATCATCTCATTTTCATTTCTAGAATCACAGATCAGGAGGCGAGATAAACAAGGCCTATGTTAAGTGACAGAGTGCAGGGCTAGGAGTCAAGGCTTGAAGCCAGGCCCCTTGGGCCCTGTTCTGTGTTCTCTTCATTGAAATTAGAAATCAAGTGAGTCATTATCATTCTTTGATCCAACCCTACAGATAAGGTAAAGCAATTAATAAAACTACTTCTCCATTCTTTTTTTTTTTTTCTGAGACACAGTCTTGCTGTCGCCCAGGCTGGAGTGCAGTGGCACGATCTCGGCTCACTGCAAGCTCTGCCTCCCGGGTTCACACCATTCTCCTGCCTCAGCCTCCTGAGTAGCTGGGACTACAGGCGCCCGCCACCACGCTCGGCTAATTTTTTGTATTTTTAGTACAGACACGGTTTCACTGTATTAGGCACGATGGTCTTGATCTCCTGACCTTGTGATCTGCCCGTCTCGGCCTCCCAAAGTGCTGGGATTACAGGCGTGAGCCACTGCACCTGGCCCATTTCTCTTTTATGAAACTATTCTCAACTTTCCTGGAAAAATATTGATACCTGATAATTTGTTCAACCAATCAATTCAACTCCTACATGGTCTCATTCCACGAGAATACCCCCCTTCTCAAAAACAAATACCTTCTTTGGGTGCTCTGAGGGGTGGAGACCATAAAATATTTCCTCATCAGTCACATATCAAATACTGGCCTTATAACAAGATCCTACTGTACGTGTATGAGACCATTTGGTTATTTATGGAAGACTCTGGGAATTACAGAACATTTCAAAAATTTTTAACATTCACTATAATTTGGATCTAAAAATTTTAATCCCCAAAGCATGGTGAAATTCTGCTAATGCTCTGCTCTGAATGGTGTCCTCAGAAGTGGCAGTTATTCAAAGATGTCAGTGAGTGATCCATCTTCTCTAAATGTTAGTCCCTTTTGTCCTGGTTTCTGGCAAGTGCTTCACATGGGAACTGCCAGTATTAAAAGGAGAAGACTCAAACACCAGTGCATTTGATGGGTATTGATTATAGACTTCAGCTGTGGGCTCCGTCAGACTACTTCTAGATGTCTCTATTATAGAATGCCTCACTGTATCATTCGTTTCAATCATTTCAAAATCCATTTCATTCCATTTTTCTGCATCCTCCTCTTCATTCTCTTCCTCATATTCATTTAGCCTGGAGCTAGAGAGCAGAGCTTTCTGGTCCTCACTCTTTCTGTCTTCTTTTCGCTGGCGATCAAGAGGTGAAGTGGCTAATTTATATAGCACAGGAAATAAAATCCCAGTAGCTATTGATGCTCCCAAAGAGGTATACAGAACTACAGGCAAATCAGGGTATTTTCCTTGAAGAATTCCAATGACTGCAGGAATAGCCATTTCTCCCAGGGAAGCACCAATTACAAAAAATGCTGCAGATTTCCCATGGATGGTCGTGTACTGCTCAATCCAAGAAACACCACTCGGAAACGTGGTTGCCATTGAAGCCCCATACACTGAAGTTGCTATCCAGAGACAAATTGGGTTCTTGTCAAAAAGCACCAGAAATAAAGATGAAGTCAGGCTGCCAATGTTGCTCAATACAATCATGGTTCCAGGCTGTAAACAGGTAGCAAAAAAGATTGCTAGGCCCCTACAGGCTGCAAATGTCCCCCAGAAGATGGAGTTCAACCCAGCAGCTTCACTTTCTTTCATGCCAGCATGGGTGGTTGCAAATGAGAAAACATAAGAGCCATATGTTACCTCGGCTCCAACATAAAAAAAGAAGAACAGAAAAAGGAGACAAAGAAGGGCGTTGTGATATTTTGCTCTTCGAAATGTCTCAGCAGATGCTCTTGCTTTTTCTTGCTTTGAGCTATTCTTTAAAAACAGACCAAAAAAAATGATGGAAACTAAGAACATGTAACTACCGATAACAGCATAAGCCCACAGTAAATTCTTATCATTAGGTACTCCAAACAGAGCTTCCGAGTCAGCGTCAGATGATCGGTTGAGTGCAGGATGGAAATCAGACTCTGTGTGGTTTTCAGCAGACGCTGTCGGACCCAAAGCCAGTTTAGCTAGCAGTGGAGCCAAAAAGGCACCCAAGGCAAAAGAGAAGTGTAAGGCCTGCATATGTGGGGCTCCTTTGTCCCCCCAAATAGCCAAGATAAGGACGTTACCACCTGTCAATGAAAGATGGGAAAAATTATTTAAGTTAAACACAGTTACTTACTTACAAAAAAAAAAGTTCACTTATCAGAAAGGGGGTGAGTCTATTTTACATAGCACAAGCATTATAACATTCTAATTATCAAACACTGCAACTAAATCAATTCTGAGTAAGGAATTCTAACCCACTACCACCAGGCAACTCTAAGCATCATAACATCATGTACTCACAAATCGAATTCTACAGTCTAGTAGACTACTACCTCCTAGAACCAAGCACATTAGCAAGACGCTTTTTATAATACAGTTCTAACATCAGACTGGGGAAGAAATATTTATATATTAATATTTTACATATATATTTAAAAGGCAAAATTTTATCATCAGATAGTAGCCAAATTACCAAAGCTTTTTGTACTTGCTGTTGGTAGCCACTTGAGGAAAATTACTTACTTATGTATGTAACAGATGCGAAACACACGTCCAGGAACCTGAATAGCCAGGATTCTGGTGTGCCCATTAGAGGAAACAAGGACACCGTTTAGCATCTGAATTTATACTGTCTAAACATCTAGGAGGAGAAAGGCAAGAAGCAGCACATCTTGAGATCTCTTCTTTTTTTTTCAACAGATATTTTCAGATAAATATATAATTCTACCCTCTAATTTCATAACCAAATTAACCCTAAAGTAAAATAAAATATTTCCCCAACAGATCACATAACAGCAAAGCTGTTATGTGAGGGGTAGAAAGGGAGGGGTAGAAAGCTGGTTTTAGGAGTAAACAGATGTCATCTATGTTATTTAGTAGGTTTTTTGTTTGTTTGTTTTTGAGACCCAGGCTGGAGTGCAATGGCACAATCTTGGCTCTCTGTAACCTCCGCCTCCTGGGTTCAAGCAATTCTCCAGCCTCAGCCTCCTGAGTAGCTGGGATTACAGGCACGCGCCACCATGCCTGGCTAATTTTGTATTTTTAGTAGAGACGCGGTTTCTCCATGTTGGTCAGGCTGGTCTTGAACTCCTGACCTCAGGTGATCTGCCTGACACAGCCTCCCAAAGTGCTAGGATTACAGGCGTGAGCCACCCCCCCATTATTTAGTAGGTTGTTTTGTTTTGTTTTTTGAGATGGAGTCTCGCTGTGTCACCCAGGCTGAAGTGCAGTGGTGTGATCTCAGCTCACTGCAAGCTCTGCCTCCTGGGTTCATGCCATTCTCCTGCCTCAGCCTCCCGAGTAACTGGGACTACAGGCACCCACCACCACACCTGGCTAATTTTTTTTTTTGAGACAGAGTCTTGCTCTGTCGCCCAGGCTGGAGTGCAGTGGCGCAATCCCGGCTCACTGCAAGCTCCACCTTCCAGGTTCACATCATTCTCCTACCTTAGCCTCCTGAGTAGCTGGGACTACAGGCGCCTGCCACCGTGCCTGGCTAATTTTTTTGTATTTTTTAGTAGAGACGGGGTTTCACCATGGTCTCGATCGATCCCCTGACCTCGTGATCCACCCATCTCGGCCTCCCAAAGTGCTGGATTACAGGCGTGAGCCACCGTGCCCAGCCTATTTAGTAGGTTTTAAAAGACATGATAATATGGGAAAGAATCTACTGAAGGAGGGCAGGAACTTCAAGGACAGAAAAGAAAAAGAAAGAGCCTAGTCCATACCATAGATCTCTCTTGGCTTGGAAGTCAGGGTAAATGTCAAGTTGGATTGATGCTTCTATGCTTTCTCAGCCAAATAACAGTTCCAAACTTGGTTTAACCTATTAAACCACCAATTCCTCCCACAGTAGCATGATAAAGTTCTACCCCAAGATGAAAGCCTATTCACCCGCACTATAATTACCCACACAGGGGCCCTTCCCTGTTTGTACAATGCAAATCAATTATCTCTCATAGAACAAAATTCTTTAAGTTCATTTCAGAGTTGGCTGCTCAGAAACAGGCCCCCTAATTGGCAAGAATAGCTGCTAGAAGGGTGATTCATTCTGAGTGACTCACAACCAACTCAGTAGGTCTGTGTCATTTTAGGGGTCATTGCAAGTGACAGTTTAATATCATCTGCTGTACTTCTTCTAGCAAGTCCCTACTCCCAGAGATAACGTTAAAGAGCTCACTAACCTGTATCCAGAATGCCAATTGAAACACCGAAGATAGCCATCATGACAGTGAGTAATATTGCTGTCTTGCAAAAAGGAACAAGATAAAGACCAACTGTGGTAGCCAACATTGAGATTCCTGGGAAGGTAGAAAGTCAGCTATAAAAAATAATATCCATGCAGTCATGGATCAAGTCAACATCATAAATGTCCAAACATGCAAAATCAGGTCAAATTTAAATTAGATAATGAGATGAGAGTTTTTGCTTCTAAAAGTGATTATTTCATTTGAATCTTTTATAATCTTTATGGATTATGAAATATAAATAATTATAACACAAATACATTTCCAGCACTGCTAGTAATCAAACTGCAAATTATACCATAAGGCAAAGTTTTACACCAAAAGAGACAAGCCAAAACTAATTTAAATGATTCACATTTAAGCACCTAACAGGAATTTTTAGACATGAGGCAAAAAATTAAAAAGACAAAAATAAAATGCAATTACTAGAGTAGTTTGTAATAAAATTTACTAAATAAATTAGTTTGGGAAATAGGGAGGAAAATACAAGAAATATGTTCTTTCAACCCACTTTGGAAATAAGAGAGATTATTAATTCCTTAACAAATTATTATTCTTGCTTCCAAAAGAATTTTATCATATTAATCTAAATTTTCTCTAAATATTTCAATTTATTCAAAAAAAGTATATGTTAAAAGCTTTGCCAGGCCAGGTGTAGTGGCTCACACCTGTAATCCCAACACTTTGGGAGGCTGATCCTTTGAGCTCAGGAGTTCCAGACCAACCTGCACAACATGGTGAAACCCCGGCTCTACTAAAAACACAAAAATTAGTCAGGCATCGTGGCTCACACCTGTGGTCCCAGTTAACTGGGAGGCTGACATGGGAGGATCGCTTGAGCCCAGGAGGTGGAGGTTGCAGTGAGCAGAGATCGCATCACTGCACTCTAGCCCAGGCAACAGAGGGAGAGGAGACCCTGTCTCAAAAAAAAAGCAGCTTTGCCATCTATTTCCAGGGTGAGATAGAGCACTCTGGGGTTGTCCAACGACAACATGGGGCAACAGGAACAAAAACATAGCCTATATCAGTCCACCCAACCTCCCTTCCCCTCTTCATTCCCAATCCACGGTGTAGCCTGGGCAGGTTCAAGGAGCTCATTCTCATCTGTGGTGACCCCAGAAAATCTGCCCTAAATCCTTCAAGCAGAGTTTTTTGGACAACCAGTGTGTGATCCAGGAGTGGTATCTAAATTATAGTGGTTGGGAAGGCTAAGGATTGCTAAGACACTCTAGAGCTAATCTAAATTTCCAGAGGGCCCCAGCACAGATTCCCTCTAACTGTCAAGATGAAAGCAGGTACCAGGGAAACTCAACTGCCACTGAGAACACCTAACACTATACCCATTTCAGTGGCCAACCATTCTGCACGCTAGTATTTTCATATTTTCAAAGACAACTTGTAAATTCACTTCACAGTCATAAAGAAGCTAAAATTAGCATTTACTTACCCAAAAGTAAAAAATAATTCATGACATCAACAAGAAATCCACCAATCACAGAGCCATTCAAATATCCCAAGGCACGACCCACAAAAATGAAAGACAGACTACTGATATTTCGGTTCACGTTTGTTGCCAAATCTTGAAACGTGGGTCCCACTATAGCAACACTCAATCCCTAAAATTTAAAAAGACAAAAGTTTTTACTTATAATCATTAAAATAATGTCTAACAATGTGGTAGTTTCTTCCACTATAAAAAAAAAAGGGGTGGAGGGTCTGGGATTTACAATGTAATGTAGGGAATTAGACTACTGTGTTTTTAGTTTTGACTAAAATTCTATTTTTTTTTGTTTTGACACCTCTCAATTAAAAAAAAAATTTTTTTTGTTGCAATCCTGTTTCCTTTCTGAACAATACCTTTAAAAGACTATTCTGTATTAATAAAATGTAATATTAAAACTATTTTTGAAATGGTTTCGTATATTTTGAAATATACTACATGCACAAGTAAGAATTTGGGTATTAAAAATTTAAATTGGCTGGGCACAGTGGCTCACACCTGTAATCTCAGCACTTTGGGAGGCCGAGGCAGGTGGATCACGAGGTCAGGAGTTTGAGACCAGTGTGGCCAACACAGTGAAACCCCATCTGTACTAAAAATACAAAAATTAGCTGGGCATGGTGGTGGGCGCCTGTAGTCCCAGCTACTCGGGAGGCTGAGGCAGGAGAATCGCTTGAACACGGGAGGCGGAGGTTGCAGTGAGCTGAGACTGCACCATTGCACTCCAGCCTGGGCGACAGAGCAAGACTCTGTCTCAAAAAGAATAAATTAATTAATTAAATTAAGTCAGGTATGGTTGCTTACACCTGTAATCCCAGCAATTTGGGAGGGAGAGGTGGTAGGATTGCTTGAGCTCAGGATTTTGAGATCAACCTAGGCAACCCCATCTCTACAAAAATAAAAATAAAAAAAATCAGCCCGGCGTGGTGGCACATGCCTGTAGTCCCAGTTACTAGGGAGGCTGAGATGGAAGGATCGCTTAAGCCCTGAGGTCGAGACTGTAGTGAGTTCTGACTGAGCCACTGGAAAACATCAAAACATTGATCAAAACATCAAAATATGATTCCTGTTTTTTATGTTGTTAAACAGCAATATTTCTGGATGCACATGGGGTCCTTCCCCTGAACTATATACATAAAACATACAGGAGATAAACAATTTAAATGTTTCTAAATCTACACTTTTCTTCCACGCCATCAGAATTACAGTCAGTAAAGGTTGCTTAGAAAATATTACACGCCCAAGTACAGAATGACTTTAACAATAAAACTTTACTCAATGCAGTGTCAGCAAGAGGTAAGGATTACAATTGACTTTCAGAGGAAATTCATTGGACACTTAAAGAAAAAAACGCTTCCAATCAGTCTACATTTCCAGAATAACTGATTCTAATTGCCCTGCTCTGCTCTAAATGCATGGGGTGCGCCCCCTGCCCAACTCGTAACAGTCTAAGACCAAGGACCACTAATGGCCCAGGTGCACAGCAAGCACCTAGTACTTCGAGAGAAGCCTGAGCACAGAATCTAATCAAATTAGTTCACGTCTTCAAAGGATTTACAACAGGACCGGACAGTCAGTGACGACTCACCAAAAGTCTGAGGTGATTTCTTTCTTCACCCCTCCCCAACGCGCCCGATCAAAATACTCTAAGAAACAATAGTGGGTCAGAGTCCCTGAGATGGTAAGTGACCACAAATGACTCCTGGGAGGACTCAATCTCTCAACTCCCCCAGGATTATAATTATCAAGTGATAAGGAGGACGTTTCTGAAAAGTGAATTGAGCGGCGACCCAGGGGTTTGGGAAAAGGCGCTTCTAGGCTTGCCCTTTGCTCCAAGAAAAACATTTAAGAATCTCAAGGTTGGTTTTATTAATAAATAGGACTGTGGGCAGAGTAAGAGACGTATTTCTGGCTCTATCACTTAACCAGCTGTGTGATCCAGAAAGTCACTTTCCCCTCCGGGCCTATTTCCTTATCTGCAAAATTAAGCGGTTGGCTGAATTTGGTCAGACCACCAGGAAGAAATTCCAGAAAAGCAGTTTTTCTGTGTAATAATTTGGGGATTTACTGGGTGGGTGCGGAGAGCAGCGGCCAAAGACCTGGGCAACCCCTCCTGCAACCTTCCCATCCCACGAAGGAGACGTAAGAAGTCTTGCTGGGCCGGGCGCGGTGGCTCACGCCTGTAATCCCAATAATTTGGGAGGCCGAGGTTGGCGGATCACCTGAGGTCAGGAGTTTGAAACCAGCCTGGCCAACATGCCGAAACCCCGTCTCTACTAAAAATACAAAAAATAGGCGGGCTTAGTGGCAGGTGCCTGTAATCCCAGCTACTCGGGAGGCTGACACAGGAGAATAGCTTGAACCCTGGGGGCGGAGGGTGCAATGAGCCGAGATCGCACCACTGCACTCCAGCCTGGGCAACAGAGCGAGGCTCCCTCAAAAAAAAAAAAAAAAAGCTTGCTGGAGCTGAAAGACGTATTCAGAAAACCTATTTCCTCCAAGATTAGAATTGTGCCCATTTTCTAGATGATTAAACTGAGGCCCAGTCAGATTAGTTAACCCGCCCAAGGTCAGTTTGCAAGTGGCGAAGGCAAGACTCGAACGCCCCAGCCTGGGAGTGTTGCAGCCCCGGCTCTCACCAGCCCCAGGAAGGAGGCACACAGCATCAAGGTGGTGAACCACCGCAGCTTGCTCTCGGTCCCACCGCTCTGCCGGGAGACCACCACCACCTCCGGCTCTGGCTCATTCTCCGCCGGGGCCTCCGCCTGCAGGAGCCGCTGCCCCGCAGCCTGGGGCCCGGCCCCACTGAGCTCCACCTCTAACTCCAGCTCGGCGGCTCCGGAGAAGTCGTCTTGCTGCCGCCGCGCTTCTCAGCAGAACCTCTGGAGCTCCGAGACGAGCACTGGCCCCGACCCCAGGCACGGCTGTCCCTCCGGGAGCCACCTCCCAGCTGACCGCCCGGAACCGGGACGCAGAAGAGGAACTTCGGCACGCCGCAGGTGTTCGGGTCAAAAGACGCTCGCTCTCCAGCAAGCAGGCGCATGCGCGGGTCACGTAGCGGAAATGTGGCCTCTCGCCAACCGGGATCGCGCCTCAAGCCGGAAGTTGATGTGGTTGCCTAGGAGACCGGACCTGGCACTCTAGCCTAGGCATCATACTTAGCTGAGCCCACAGAGGCTGGCTGACGTGCGCCCCATGGCGGAGCGAGCTGAAGCTGCAGCCTGCGACCAGAGAAATCAAGGGGTAAAAATGCGGCCAAACCATTATGAGGAAAATAGGCCAAGAATTACACGGTAGCGCCTCGCGCCGGCTCCCCGGTCTCCTGGGGAGAGGAGGGAGCCTGGAGAGCTGGTCCTTATACAGCTTTCTGAAATCCCTGAGATCTGTCGATGAATCGCACATCTTTCACTCCACAAGTATTTGTTGAACGTTATTGTGTAAATTATCACGTATATTATCTCAATTAACCCTCACGACACTCCAAATTCCACGTTATCCCCGTTGTACAGATAGAAAGATTAAGTCATAGAAAATAACTAACAACCTGCCCAAGCTCAGTCATCGAATTAGTGGCCATATAGAAACAGTGTAACAGTAGCTCAAGAAAGAAATCGGGATCCAAAGCTGTGGTTTCAAACACAATTCCTGAAATAATTCCAATTCCTGAAATAATTCCAGGTTGTAAAGAAGTGGAGCGTGGCAGCCGGGCGCGGTGGCTCACGCTTGTAATCCCAGCACTTTGGGAGGCCGAGGCGGGCGGATCACGAGGTCAGGAGATCGAGACCACGGTGAGACCCCGTCTCTACTTACCGGGCTGGTGGGGCCTGTATCCCACTACTCGAGAGGCTGAGGCAGGAGAAGGCTGAACCGGGGGTTGGAGTCCGAGATCCCAATGCACTCACCTGGTGACAGACGAGACTTGTCTCAAAAAAAAAAAAAAAAAAAATAGACTGGCATCGATTGAGGAATTTTTTTTAAACTTTAATTTTAGGCATGCACGACTGTATTACATATGTATACATGTCCATGTTGGTGTCTGCACCCTTAATATTAAATTTCCCTCCCCCCTGATTTGAGGAATTGTTTCCTTTTGCTCTTTAACAAAGCGTACCACCGCCTCAAAATGTTATATAATTTTCTTTGTGGTCTATTTGAAATGTTCTTTTCCACCTGATTCTTCCAACTTTCATCCACTTAGGCTCCCAGACTACAAACCTTAGTCTCATCATTCCTTGCAACCCGTCTTTCCAGACTTACTCATTTAGTCATTAAGTCTTTCCCTGACCCGCACTCCCACTTTTTTTGTTTTTTTGTTTTTTACTTTTTTGAGACAGAGCCTATGTCGCCCAGGCTGGAGTGTTGTGGCGCTTTTTGGTAGAGACAAGGTTTCACCATGTCGGCCAGGCTGGTCTCGAACTCCTGACCTCAAGTGATCCGCCTGCCTTGGCCTTCCAAAGTGCTGAGATTACAGGTATGAGCCACCATGCCCCGCCAAGCATTTCTTTCCTTTTTTTCTTTCTTTTTTTTTTTTTTTTTGAGACGGACTCTTGCTCTGTCGCCCAGGCTGGAGTGCAATGGTGCGATCTTGGCTCACTGCAACTTCTACCTCCTAGGTTCAAGCGATTCTCCTGCGTCAGCATCCTGAGTAGCCAGGATTACAGGCGCGTGCCACCACCCACGGCTAATTTTTGTATTTAGTAGAGACGGGGTTTCACCATGTTGGTCAGGCTGGTCTCGAACTCCTCCTCGTGATCCGCCCACCTTGGCCTCCCAAAGTGCTGGGATTACAGGCGTGGGCCACCGCTCCCGGCCCGCCAAGCATTTATTTTAGAGCAGGTCAGCTGGCATTCCTTCATATGAGAATGTCTTTATTTCACTTTGATTCCTGAAAATATTTTCACTGAAAATAGAGTTCTGGGCTAACAGTTATTTCCTTTCAGCACAGAAAGATGGGATTTCTATTCGAGTTTTAGCTACCCATGCCACCCAACAGTTCCTAGCTGGGGTCTCTCCTCAGGACAAACCACAAGAAAAGAAGAAAAAAGCCAGGAAATTCATCCCCTTGCAGGTTTCTAAGTTTTGACTCCCTACCTCAATTCTTTATTTACTTTTCAGAGTCTGCAGGTGGTTGCCATTTGTATTCTGTCATGAGTCTTTTAGTTGTAATCAGTGAGAGAGGGGCTGAAGTAGACTAATGACGCCAAACCAGGACGTTTTCTACCTATCTTTGGAGAATCCTTGTTTAAAAAGAAAAAAAAAAAAAAAAACCTACTTTGCTGTCAGGCTTTTCTGACCTGCCTTTCAGCCTTGAGGCTGGTTTAGTTTCACTAATTCTTATATAGTTGTGCTGCTGCTAAATCTTGTCACAGGTTTTACCTCCTGTTACAGTTCTTTTAGCACTTATCTTCAGTTCCTTAGTAGATTATAAACTCAATGAGATTGAAACTATGAGTGTTATATGTCTCTCCCCTAACATTGTATTACGTACTGAATAACTATTACCTAACTGAATTGATTAATTACCTAACTGAATTGAGGTTCAGTAAAGCCATTTTTAAATTAAATATTTTAATTCACCCTGATTAAACGTTAAAAAAAAAAAAAAGCCTTCTCTAAATGGAAAGATCTACTTTCTGATTCTTCATTCCCCACTTCACTCCTGAAAGCAGCAGGATATTTTTTCCAGTTGCCTCCAGAGGTCACCCACCACCTTTGAGAAAAAAAAAAAAAAAAAAAAAAAATAAAAAACAGCATTGCTTCATGCAGATTTCTCTTAGATCAATTGTGAGGATCAAGTTTTTTCTTGAGAGGCAATTTCAGAGAAATAAAAGTGTTTATGAGCCACATTTTCTACTGAAAATAAATATAGGTTTATTGATTCTCTTAAAAAATAAGTATTTTACAATGTATATGACTTAATTTATCTGAAAGGAAAATATCTGGATATTTTTCACTAATCTGGTACTATCTAGGTGTATTTGTGAAACAGTTACAAGAAGGCAGGTTTTAATCTTTCAGCTTAACTTTTTACTTTGGGTGAGAGACAGAAATTAGACAGATCATGTTCGGAGACTGCATATCACTGTGAGGACCTATTTAATTTTTATTTGCCAGAAGGACCATCCTTTTTACTTATCATATGATATCCAATTTGTGCTTACAGTGCATCATGAAGAACTAAGTGTCACCATAACTGTTTCTTTCTGTATACTAAACTATCATTCTTTAACTTCACTGCTAAAAACCCAGTCTGTTAAAACCATCTCTCACGAAAATTTAATTTCAGTTAGACAACTTTTACGGTTTATGCTATGTACTTTGAAAAGTTAGAAATGATGTTGAAATGATCTGACATTGGTGATGTTTGATAGAATAAATTATTTATCTTATTAAAATTAAAACTTGATTTTAATTTTAAATTAAAATTTAAATTTAATTTTAAACTTGATTTTATTTTTAATAAAATCAGTTTTATTAAAAATAAAAACTGATTTTTAAGTTTCCTTTTTTAAAAGGTGTAAACTTAAAATTTTCTTCTTTCTTTCTTTCTTCTTTCTTTCTTCTGTCTCTTTTTTTTTTTTTTTTTTTTTGACAGTCTTGATCAGTCACTCAGGCTGGAGTGCAGTGACATGATCATGGCTCACTGCAGCCTCGACCTCCGGGGCTCAATCAATCCTCCGGCCTCAGCCTCCCAGTAGCTGGGACTACAGGCATGTGCCTCATGCCTGGCTAATTTTTGTATTTTTTGTAGAGATGGGGTTTTGCCATGTTGCCCAGGCTGGTAGAATTTTAACTGGATTCACTGTAACATTTACGTCTACAGCATTCTTTGACTTTACCAACATACGGGTATCCTATGCTGTATTGATCAGATACAATCTTTGCTGACTGTCCTATTAATAACCGAGATCAGAGATTAAGAAAATAAAAACAATGCAACCAAAAGTGAGAACAGGGCAACTGTAGGTGCTATGAGAACAAAAACAGCCTCGTGTTTCTTTTAAGAGTGCTTCAGAAGCAATTAGGATCATCTACATAAAAAAGGAAACCACTTTATGGTTTTCAGTGCCCTCTAAGCAGAATGATCTTCCTCCGTCTGTATGTAGAGGAGGCCACTTACTCAAAGGACTGAATACTTGGTCATGTATTTAGTCACTAGTTATTGAATACCTAAGATGAGCAAGGCATTGCTCTAACAGTGAAAAAACAGACAAAATTCCTGCCCTTGTGGATAGACAATGAAGACGTACACTTGTAATACGATGTCAGATAGTAGTAAGTTCTCTAAAGAAAAATAAAGCAGGATAAACGGGATAGAAAGTGATGACAGGGGTTTATTTTAGATCAAGGTAGTGCTGGGGGAAGGCTCCTGTGAGGGTGAGTGACATGTAAACAGAAGCCTAACAAGTGAGGGAACCAGCCATGCAAGAAGAGCATTCTGGAGAGAAGAGCAGGTGCGGGGATCCCACCGCAGGAATGAACTTGGTGTGTGGGAAAAATTAAAAAGGCCAGAGCGGCTGGAGCAGCATGAAGAGAGAGTTGGTAGAAAATGACACAAGAGAGCAAGTAAGGTCCTGATCATGCAAGGCCTTATGTTAAAGACTTTCTGGATGCACGTGGAAGAGTACTCCAGGGGAGAAGGGCAAGATGAAGAGCAGAGAGAACAGAGATCTAATTAGGAAGTTAACTGATTAGGCTAGATTTGTGTAGGTGGTCAGAGTGGTCAGATTTGGGAAATCGATTGAAGATAAAAAAAACCCAGCATGGGCCGGGCGCGGTGGCTCACGCTTGTAATCCCAGCACTTTGGGAGGCCGAGGCGGGCGGATCACGAGGTCAGGAGATCGAGACCACGGTGAAACCCCGTCTCTACTAAAAAAAACAAAAAATTAGCCGGGCGTGGTGGCGGGCGCCTGTAGTCCCAGCTACTCGGAGAGGCTGAGGCAGGAGAATGGCGTGAATGACCGAATGGCCATGCACCCACCTGGGGACAGAGAGAATCCGTCAAAAAAAAAAAAAAAAACCCAGCATTTGCTAATGGGCTGGGTGTATGATAGAAGGAATATCAAGGATGACTGCAAGTATTTTGACCTGAGCAACTGGTGAGCAGTGGATCAGATGGAAAAGATTATGGAATGAGCATGAATTGTCCTGGACATGGAATAAAATCAGGAATTCAGGTTGAACATGTTAAGATTAAGGTATTTATTAGATAATTAAATGAAGGTCTCAAGTGAACAGCTGGATATCCAGTTAAGTAGAAGGATCAGAGCAATAGATACAAACTGGGAGCTATCAACATGTAGATGATATTTAGTACCATGAGACCAGTTGAGATCACCTAAAGTGTTAAGTATAGATATTAATAGAAGAGGATCAAGGACTAAGCCCTGAACACATCTCATATATAGAGGTGCGAAAGATGAGGAGTATCCTGCAAAGAAGACTAAGAGAAGAGGAAAATCAGGAGAGTGTGTATGGTGTAAACAAAAATTCAAGAAGGCAGGGGTGACCAACTATAACTTCCTATGGAGAAGACATTGGACATATAGAATCAAGCACATATTCTTGAATAATTATGTAATTTAGCCTTACTTTCCAAATGCATGGGTTGAACTAGATGATCTTTGAGGTTGCTTATAATTCTAAATTTGATAAGAGCAGCAAATAACTTAATAATTTAAAACTCTCTCTTAAAACAAACAAACAAACAAACAAAAACTGTCCCTTACTCTCATTTTTGACCTGAAGGTAAAAAAGCAACTCGGAACTGGTGTTGTAGTACCATTTTCCCCTTTACCCCAGATTGGAGTTATCGTTCAAAGTTACATTTTACATAATTATTTGAAAGTTTATAAGTAAATAAGATGTCTTAATAATCCCTCTTTCTTTTTTTTCTTTTTGAGACAGGGTCTCACTCTGTCTCCCAGGCTGGAATGCAGTGTGCAACTGCAACCTCAAACTCCCGGGCTCCAGCAGTCCTCCCACATCAGCTTCCTGAGTAGCTAGGATTACAGGTGTGAGCCACTGTGCCCAGCTTTTGTTTTATTAATTCCTTAACAAAACTGTCATATCCAAACAGGACATAAAAAGATTTACTGCAAATTCCATTGTAGACATCTAAGAATAATTTATTTAGAATGGCTGAGGGGAGGGGACTAGTGGAGATTTTGTGAGGTTTTTCTTTGGTGGGGGGACAGGGTCTCACTCTGTCACCCAGGCTGGAGTGCAGGGGTGTGATCACGGCTCACTGCAGCCTTGACCTCCCAGGCCTTATTGATCCTTCCAGCTCAGCTTCCTGAGTAGCCAGGATTACAGACACACACCACCATGCCTGGCTAATTTTGTGTGTGTGTGTGTGTGTGTGTGTGTGTGTGTGTGTGTGTAGACAAGGTTTCACTGTGTTTCCCAGGCTTGTCCCCAACCCCTGGGCTTGAACGATCCACCTGCCTTGGCCTTGAAAAGTGCTGGGATTATAGGTGTGAGCCACTGTGCCCAGCCTGAATGGAGATTTAGGATGAGCTAAACTACTCCACCATCCGCAGTCCAAGCTGCCACTTGGTACTATCATTGATATTGCAAGGGCCCAAAATAAAGTGAAAAATATAGCCCTAAGAACTTAGATCTAGCTTTCAGGCCTCTTCAGAGAAATTATGTGCAGCAGAAAGTGTTTACCCAACCCAGCTCTTGGGAAGCTGAGCAGAAGTCAGCTCCATTGTTCTTGACTTGAGATACAAATGCTTTTTATCTATTGTCTCAGTGGGTAGATCTACTGGGAGCCCAGTGAGAGGGAGCTGAAGCAGTCAATAGATAAGAATGAGTCAAATTGAGTTGTTAAAGGGGCCTGATGAAGAATAGAAGCGGAAATGAGAAGACAAAACAAGGGGCTTGAGAAACCACAAGAATGAGTAGTGGCCAGGCAGTGTGGCTCACACCTGTAATCCCAGCACTTTGGAAGGCCAAGGCGGGTGGATCACTTGAGGCCAGGAGTTCGAGACCAGCCTGGCCAACATGACGAGACCCCATCTCTACTAAAAGTACAAAATGAAAATCGCTTGAACCCAGGAAGGGGAGGTTACAGTGAGCCGAGAATGCACCACTGCACTCCAGCTTGGGTGACAGAGTGACGCTGTCTCCAAAAAAAAAAAAGAATGAGGCACGGTGGTTAAAGTTAAGGCAGGGACATGGACCTCGCATGCAAAATAGCATGTTCATAAATTCAAACTTATGTATGGTTTGTATTATGTCAGTTGCCACTAGATAGTTTATAATATTACTATGTTTCTTGACAATTAGAGAACATTAATTATATAATCTAAAAAAATTACTGAATAATTTTATTGAATCTCCCTTTTTACTTTTCCAACTGTTTCCTGGCTTCTTTGATGATAATTTCATTAGGAAGCAAAATAATCTTTCACAATATTGTTTTGTGTTTTTAATGCAGGTAACAAGTCTTCATGATATAACAGAATATTTTCTCTCATTCTTATACTCAAATATTTTAAATAGAGACCATAGTTATTAAACCTAAAAAAGCTCGTTTGTGATGAGTAGTACATATTAAATTCTATTAATAATAAAAATAGAAGTCTGTATATTGGTACTGTCATTTAGAGATAACAAAAAGAGGAAGAGAGATTAAGGGGAAAAGAATGATGAATGAATGAGACATATCAGCTAGCTACTCCGGCTAGACTCCAAGGCTAGATCCTTTAGAGCTCAGCTTTCCAAGGTCAGGAACTCAGTTACTAGTTCTTTTTAGCTCATCCAGAAGTGATTAGCTCCCAGAGAACTGACTATTATGACCAGGCCTACAAGATAGGAATTAAACAGAGTGACATGCCCCATGTCTAATATTCCCAAGGCACCCCTTCCTGGTGAGTCTGACTGGTCTGGAAGCCAAATGATAAGTTAGACAAGGGTCAGCAAACTATCTATCACCTACAGGCGATATCTAGCCACATCCTGATCTTGTAAATAAAGTTTTATTGGAACATAGCCATGCCTGTTTATGTACACATTATCTATGGCTGAGTTTACACTATAAAGACAGAGTTGGGTAACAGTGACAGAGACCTCATGGCCCAAAAAGCCTAAGCTATTTACCATCTGTCCCTTTCCAGAAATAGTTTGCCAATAACTTTATTAAAAGATCCTCTATGAAAGCAAAATTCAAGCAGAAGGGATTATGTATGTCCTTAAAGTTTTGAAACCGGATAAATTGTTCTTTTCCACTGTCAAGCTAATTTTTTAGCTATGTTAAAAAAAAATCAGAATCTTAGAAGTTTTGGGGAATATATTGATGAATTCTTACCATCTAATACTCTTTAAAAAATATATATCCCCAACACAAAGAAAGAACAAAAAATAAATAAAAAGAAAAAATATATATCCTTGACTTTTGAATTGTAAGTCTTCCCATTAGTTTATCTTCCATTATTATGATTTTAAGTCACTGTCTTTCCTTCCAGGGAGCTAATTTAGGCCTGTGCTAAGATTTAGATAGCACCCTAGTTTTATGACCAATATTCTTACAAATCATTTATTTCTGTGTTATTTTCTCAGATTTCCACAGGTAGTTACTTCTATGCATTTAAAGTTGGTTTTTGTTAGTTTAAAAATGTGACATTTGCCCCGAATTTCAGGAGTGATGTTTTCTGACTTTGTCTACAAATCCTTGAGTGTAGTGTGTCTGTGGTCATCAGATCAAGAGTGTCACATAACATGCAATGACCATCCCAATTTCTCCATATTCAATCATGTAAAGAGGTAAATTTTACTGTAGGGCAAAGAGGTTCAAATGAGCTATTGTTAGTAACTTTTAGGCTTCATGTCAGCTAGCTCTCAATTTATTGCCTCTCAGCTCCAAATTCAGCCTTAAGTACCTGCTCTGCCATAATGGAGTGGACTCCTTTCCAGAGAGCACAATGTTACACTTCTCACTATAGGATGCTAGAGGGACATTATAGGAGGAAGGGGCTTCTTGTCTTGGTTCTCATGTGCTGCATTTTTCATTTTCTTACTCCTGCTGCACAGTCCAACAGCCAAAAGTATAAGGGGCTGGTGGGGAGGGAGGGATGCATCCCATGGTGCTCTGCCACATGTGCTCAATTCAGCCTGAAGGCTTCTTGCTGGCAGTAGCTCCCTAATTCCATCTGCACACCTGCCCACCAGCGTCAACACACCTCTGCTCCAAAGGTTGTTTTCCATAGCCCTCCTAACACACACTCACACACCCCTGGCCACAGCACCCTGCCAGAAAGCAGACCCTGATACTCTGACTCTGCACATACCTACCCTCGAGTTTATCAGCAAAGATGGAATTCTTATTATGAAAAATATCTAAGTTATTGACATTTATTTATAATTTGATAAAAATGCATGCATTTGCATCACATCTTTGTATCCATTACTTAGATTGAAAATCTTAGAAACCATGTGTGCACTAAAAAAACATAAAAGTATTCATTTGTCTTATTTTAGTAATTCCATTCTAGGAAATCCAGCTTAAGGAGATTATCAGAAATGTACAAGAAAATGTTTACTAAAATTATCGTAGCAGCATTCTTTTTAATAGAAACATCTAAAGCAGTGCAAATGTCTAAAATGTAAAACTGGGTCGGGTGTGGTGGCTCACGCGTGTAATCCCAGAGCTTTGGGAAACGAGGCAGGAGGATCCCTTGAGGCCAGGAGTGTGAGACCAGCCTGGGCTACATAGCCAGACCCTGTCTGTATTTCAAAAACACTAAAAAAAAATTTTTTTTTAAATGTAACAATGATAAAATTTTTTAAAAGGATGGTAATGGTTCTACAACATTGTAAATGTACTTAATGCCACTGAACTGTACAGTTAAAAATGGTTAAAATGGGCCAGGCACAGTGGCTCACACCTGTAATCTCAGCACTTTGGGAGGCTGAAGCAGGAGGATCACTTGAGCCCAGCCTGGGCAACATGGCAAGACCTCATCTCTACAAATAATAAGTTACTGAATATCTGGGACAACAAGCTCAGGCCAACTGCCTAGCTCTCAAGGTCATTTTTCGAAGTTCAATAACTCTTCATGTTCTTTAGCTAACATCCTTAACTTTAGTTTCAAATGGATTAGTCACTCAATCTGGTAAAGTTCCTCTAAATCTTTAATCATCACATCTTTTTAAATAGCACCCAAATAAGAACAATATATTTCAAAATTGACATCTTCATTTTTTTCTTGTTGTTGAGACAGCGTCTCACTCTGTCACCCAGGCTGGAGTGCAGTGGTGGGATCATAGCTCACTACAGACTCAACCTCCTGGGCTCAAGTGATCCTCTCACTTCATCTTCCTGAGTAGCTGGGACCACAGGCACACACCACCATGCTCAGCCAATTTTTGTATTTTTTGTAGAGAAAGGGTCTCACCATGTTGTCCAGGCTGATCTTGAACTCCTGGGCTCAAGTGATCCATCTGCCTTGGCCTCCCAAAGTGCTGGGATTACAGGCATGAGCCACCGTGCCTGGCCAAAATTGACCTCATTAAGCCTGTTCTTACCTAACTGCTACAAAGATGGAAATTATTAAAATTCTCAGGAAATCAAGTATTTTAAATATGTAAGTTTATTGACAATTTTTTCATTTGAATGAGAGTGCAGTATAAGAAGGAACCTCATTAACTTTTCCCATGTATCTGGAATATATGTCAGATCACTTCAAAATATTTTAATTTTTATGTTTAAATTTTGGTGATGGAAGAAAAACATCAATGGTGTTCATAGTGAACAAAATAGTTTTAAACATTATGCTCTGGAGAGCCATTTTACTTATGTGTATAGGACAAGGCATTGAAACTTCTTTATTCTCATTGCAGTTTATGAAATAATTTATGTTTTAGCAATCACTCAATTTTATTCCTTGTTTATTAGCCACTGACAATATTCAGTGATTTTGAAGTATTTTAAGATTCTTAAAGACTAAGTATTGTTGATCAATAATGCAGTGAATTGCAAAAACACTTGATGCTACTTTAAGTTGGTTATAAACCCATATTGCCACCAAGCATGGCTATTGTCTCATATGTTACAAAACAATGATGCTAAAAGATAATTTTTTCATAATTTTTTTGAGTTTGTTATTATACCCATCGTTACTATGTTTGAAAGTAAATTTTCTTTTATGATTTTTTTTTTGAGACAGGGTCTCTGTCACCCAGGCTGGGGTGCAGTAGCACAATCTCAGCTCACTGCAACTTGTGCCTCCCGGGTTCGAGCGATTCTCTTGCCTCAGCCTCCCGAGTAGCTGGGATTACAAGCACCCACTACCACGCCAGGCTAATTTTTGTATTTTTAGCAGAGACAGGGTTTCACCATGTTGGCCAGGCTGGTCCCGAACTCCCGACCTCAGGTGATCTGCCTGCCTCGGCCTCCCAAAGTGCTGGGATTACAGCCTTTACGATTTTTAAATTCCTGCTGGGCACGGTGGCTCATGCCTGTAATCCCAGCACTTTGGGAGGCCGAGGTGGGAGGATTATGAGGTCAGGAGATCGAGACCAGCTTGGCCAACATGGTGAAACCCCATCTCCACTAAAAATACAAAAATTAGCCAGGCATGGTGGCGGGCACTTGTAGTCCCTGCTACTCAGGAGGCTGAGGCGGGAGAATCGCTTGAACCCGGGACGTGGAGGTTGCAGTGAGCCGAGATCGCGCCACTGCAGTCCAGCCTCAGTGACAGAGCAAGACTCTATCTCAGGAAAAAAAAAAAATCCTTATGAATATTACATATGCATGTAGTAAAGGTTAATTATCATGCAGAATGCTTTCATCCATTTGTAATTAAATTGACTTGACTGCAAGTCATAACATGCCTAATTTTCCAAAATCTTTTTCGCCATCTCAATTCTTGAAACAGTACCATTGCCCAATGACATACGAGAAATCATTTCAGTTTGATTCCTTTTTATCTTCATACTAATAACCTCTTACACAGCCGGCAAAATCAATTTTGCCTTAACATTGTGTGGCTTACCACATTTTTCAATCATTGTGCTATTCTGAAAGAAACAATAAAACCATCTTTCTGATTAGGAAAAATTTGTTAAACATTCCAATGATAGTAAGACAGCTTTCAAAGTTCTCAGGACGCTGTATCTCTGCCAACTTATTGCTCTGTTTCTTTGTAAAGCGGTCACTTAATCTTCATGGTTTCACTACTTCCTGAGAGAAAAACATGTTAACAAAATGGAAATATTGGTAACTGTTCATTTGTGGACAAAGATATAAGACCTAATTTGAAATATCCAACTGAATATTGATACTTTTCTTCATAATTAGTGAAATAAGGGCTGAATAAATATATTAATATAGGTAGAGAAAAATCACTGTAAGTGCAACGTTATACATACAGACTGAGTTGTAGTAGGTGAGTATCAACTACTCAAATACCACGAGGGACGTCATTGCCTTTGATGATTTTCCAAAATGGAGAACCTAAAACAAAATGCAACCTTCCCTTGTGTTACATGATATTTTACTTTCTTGGAAAACTCATTTATTGAAACTATGCTAAAAATATTTGGTGCCTATATGTACAAGAGAGAGTCTGGGCTCAGATAATCAAAAACAAATCTTTTTCCTTCATATGAATATTTGGCAGGGCATTCAAAAATTGGACAGTATGTGGGACTATCCCACACATGTGGAGCTCTACCATCTTCAGCCTCTGCCCACTAAATGCTAATAGCAGAGTTACTATGACACCCTCACACATTTTCAAAGCACCCTCTGCAGCCTGCAGGACTTCATCTTTTTTATTTATTTTTATTTATTTATTCAAGACAGAGTCTTGCTCTGTCAACAGGCTGGAGTGCAGTAGTGTGATCTCGGCTCTCTGAAACCTCCACCTCCCAGGTTCAAGCGATTCTCCTGCCTCAGCCTTCCAAGTACAGGGACTGCAGGTGCGTGCCACCACACCCAGCTAATTTTTTAATTTTTTGTAGAGAAGGGGTTTCACCATGTTGGCTAGGATGGTCTCGATCTGCTGACCTCGTGATCCACCGGCCTTGGCCTCCCGAAGTGCTGGGATTACAGGTATGAGCCACCACGTCTGGCTTCATCTTTTTTTTTTTTTTAACTGCTCCTTCAATTGAGAATCACAAGATAAAAGCATCTGCCTCAAAGGTTTAATACATTTAGCATCATTTGAGAAAATACTATTTGCTGAGAAAGCTCAAATGGCCAGGGCAACAGAAGAGAGAGGTATTCTCTCTAAATGCTATGAGGATTCTAGATAAAAGTCTTCTTTTCCAAGTTACTTCTTGATAAAAGTTCATATATCATAAGACATTCAGAGGTACTTTCTTTCTTCTTAAGCACCAAAGCTCTTTTGGATTTGTACGCATAGGATGAAGAATGGCAATTGCTAGGCAGTGGAGCCTCACCAATGAAAGCTGTTTGCTCTCCAGTATCTGAAGAGACTAATCTTTGTTTGAAAACCTTGTGATAATGTCACTTGGGGCAGACACCTTAGAAAAGGATACCCATTCTCTTCAAGACCCATGATAACCATCCTTTATTGCCACTAGCCCCATAACTAGGGTCAAATCTTGACATCTCCAGGTGGGTGGGTACACACTATGATCCAGGAGGAAATAACACCAAAATAACTGCAATATTTTGTTAATATATATGAATAGAAACCTGGTGAATGTGTGGAAGTGGATGCTAAAGGTATTAAACCGAGGAGAACAGAATAGAACACTAGATCCAGCTGAATTCACCGCTGTGGATACACTTTATCAGGGACTGTGGGTTCAAAGTGTCAGTCCGTGCAGCTGGAGATGGCTGTGAAAGCTTATTTGGTTGGTTGACTAAAAATTTCGACTCAGTGGTGGTCTACAGTTAATGAGGTTGAAATGCTGGAGCTTCCTTGGCATGATGTGAAGGAAGTAATCCAAAGGCTAGCCTCAGTCTTTTTCCATAGCAAACTTCAATGCTGGAAGATTTTTGAGAAATGGCTACAAAATCCCAGAAGAAAGAAAACATGAGCCAAATGTTTTCAGGTGTAAAGACAAAAGATAAATAGTTTGAACATGAAAGAACTCTGGGAATATTATTTTCATAAATCCATTTGAGAAATGTTAGAAGATTCAGCAGAACAAGAGATGAGTGGTGAAACAACTGCAGATGGGATTGGCAGTGAGCTTTGATGCAAATCACAGGACAAAGACAAATATGAGGATTACGGTGGAAAGACGGAATTTAAATGTTATTAGCCCTGATGATGTAGAAATGATAGAGCAAATGAAAGGTGGAAAGCAATGGATGGAAAAGGATGAAAATATACTGATTTTTTTTTTTTTTTTGCTGGATACAGTGGTGTGTGCCTGTAATCCCAGCTACTTGGGGGGCTGAGGCAGGAGGATTGTTTGAGCTCAGGAATTCGAGACTAGCCTGAGCAAAATAGTAAGACCCCATCTCTAAACAATTAAAAATTATGTATATGAAATAAAGTATACTGATTCCTCATCTTTAATAACTAGAGGTCAAAAGTTATTACTTAAAGCTAATTAAATGAATAGTAGAGTTATAAGTATAAAAGGGAATAATACAGAGGTAAAATAATTAGAGGTAAACATGACAAAGATAATATTGCTAAAATCAGGTGACAGAGAAGAGAGGGGGAGTTGGAGGAAAAAATATATTAATTCTGTCATTGTAAATAGAAGAAAACTATTATATACTGTTGGAGTGGGGGAAGGAGGAGAAGATGAATTATTCAGTGAGTAGTAACTAGTATCAAGAAAACTGGAAAAATCCAGTTGACCCTTCAACAGCACAAATTTGAACTGCATGAGTCCACTTATATGTGAATTTTTTTCAATAAATATATGGAAATTTTGGGGGGATATTTGCAACAATTATAAAAACTTGCAGACAAACCACATAGCCTAGAAATATAGAAAAAAGAAAATGTTAGGTATGTCATCAATGCATAAAAATATGTAGATACTTGTCTATTTTTAACATTTACTACCATAAAATATACACAAATCTATTATTAAAATGTTAAAATGTATAAAAATTTACACACACATAGACTACACGTGGCGCCATTTGCAGTCCAGAGAAATGGAAACAAATGTGAAGATGCAGCCGGGCGCTGTGGCTCATGCCTGTAATCCCAGCACTTTGGGAGGCTGAGGCGGGCAGATCACGAGGTCAGGAGATCGAGACCATCCTGGCTAACACGGTGAAACCCTGTCTCTACTAAAAATACAAAACATTAGCCGGGCATGGTGGTGGATGCCTGTAGTCCCAGCTACTCAGGAGGCTGAGGCAGGAGAATGGCATGAACCTGGGAGGCGGAGGTTGCAGTGAGCTGAGACTGCGCCGGTGCACTCCAGCCTGGGCGACAGAGTGAGACTGTGTCTCCAAAAAAAAAAAAAGTGAAGATGCAGTATTAAATCATAACTGCGTACAACTCACTGTAGAACACACTGTACTGCTGGAATAATTTTGCAGCTGCCTCCCGTTGCTGTCATGGTGGGCTCCAGTGTTGTGAGTATCCACCCAAAACGTTGTGTGATGCTCTTCGGTCATCTCCATTTGCCCAGTTCGTCTCTCCAGTAAATTCCATTGAAATAAAAAGTAATTTCTCTCAGTTCTTGCATTTTTTGTGTGTGTGTTTAGTGTGAGAAAAATGAAATCCTAAGCCCCCCGACCAACTAAACAGACTCCTCTCTCAGCCAAAACTCAGTTCCAGCTGTGACGAGATGGGGGCCTCATTACACCTGCTCCTGCTCTAACTGCCCATAGGTTTTCTTCCCTAAGGGTTACAGAGAAGCCAGCCCTTCTGAGAGGCTTGCTCCATTGCTGATAGCCACCAACTACCTGTTGCTGCCCCTCCATTTGGCAGTTTGGACAAAGCTTTCCTTCCTCATAAGAGACCAGGGTCCATGGAGTGGCTCTGGCCAGTCTACCAAGGATGAGCAGAGAAGTTTTCGTGTTGTCTGCTTCACCACTTGAAATCAGAGGGCCAAAAATTCCACCCTTGGATGGAGGGTGCTAACACTGCCACTTTTTGAACATGAGTCCCATGGAGAGGCATGAAGCTCTATTGTGCATGTGTGTGTTTCTCCTTTCATAAATATTCATGACTCCTCCTATAGCTTATTAGGTATGTATATTTGGCCACCTGGTTCAGCAAATCTCTGTCATACTCTTCTCCCTGTCAAAGTGTCTGTTTTTGGCTTCTGGCTGGAGGCTGTGCTTCCTAGCCTGTCAGAATGGCCACCCTGCAAGCTGCAACCCTTTATAAGAAAGCTCTCCTTTCCAAATATATGAACCTCCATCGTTCTTCAGTTGACAAGTGCAATACTGTAAATCTTGAATAACACCATGGGACCCATACAAAGTGCCATTAGTGATGCCTGAAGTGCACCCAAGAAGCAGATAAAAGTCATGATATCACAAGAAAAAGCTGAATTCCTTGATATGAACCTTTGATTGAGGTCTGCAGCTGCAGGTGCTGACCATTTCAGACAGATGATTCTTGTAAACAGACAATGTGAACTTGGTTTGATGAATACAGTAAAATACTGTCCATGCATTTTCCCTTAAGATTTTCATAGCTGGGCACAGTGGCTCACATCTGTAATCCTAGCACTTTGGATGGCTGAGGCAAGAGGATTGCTTGAGCCCAGGAGTTCGAGACCAGCCTAGGTAACATAGTGAGACCCCCCCATCTCTACCAAAAAAAAAAAAAATTAGCCAGGCATGGTGGCACGTGCCTGTGGTTTCAGCTTCTCTGGAGGCTGAGGTGGGAGGATTGCTTGAGCCCAGGAGGTCAAGGCTGCAGTGAGCCATGATTGAGCCACCGCACTGCAGCCTGGGTGACAGAGCGAGACCTTGTCTTAAAAACAAAAACATAAAAAGGTTTTCTTAATGACATTTTCTTTTTTCTATCTTATTTTAAGAATATAGTATATGATACATATACAAAATATGTGTTAGCTGACTGTTTATGTTATCAGTAAGGCTCTGGTCAATAACAGGCTATTAGGAGTTAAGTTTTGGGGGAGTCAAACATTATGCATGGATTTTCGACTGCATGGAGTGTAGGGACCCCAACCCCAACATTGTTCAATGGCCATTTTTTTTTTTTTAAGACGGGTTTTCACTCTGCCACCCAGGCTGGAGTGCAGTTGCATGACCATGGCTCACTGCAGCCTCTGCCTCCCAGGCTCAATCAATCCTCCCACCTTAGCACGTGTGCAACACGTGCACACCACCACACCTGGCTAATTTTTGTATCTTTTGTAGAGACAAGATTTCACTATGTTTCCCAGGCTGGTCTTGAACTCCTGGGCCCAAGCTATCTGCGCCCCCGGTCTCCCAAAGTGCTGGGATTATAGGTGTGAGCTACCACACCCAGCCCAATTGTACTTTTTTTTTTTTTTGAGACGGAGTCTCGCTTTGTCGCCCAGGCTGGAGTGCAGTGGCGCAATCTCGGCTCACTGCAAGCTCCGCCTCCCGGGTTCACGCCATTCTCCTGCCTCAGCCTCTCTGAGTAGCTGGGACTACAGGCGCCCGCCACCACGCCCAGCTAATTTTATGTATTTTTAGTAGAGACGGGGTTTCACCGTGGTCTCGATCTCCTGGCCTCGTGATCCGCCCGCCTCGGCCTCCCAAAGTGCTGGGATTACAAGTGTGAGCCACCGCGCCCGGCCACCCGGCTAATTTTTTGTATTTTTAGTAGAGACAGGATTTCACCGTGTTAGCCAGGGTGGTCTCAATCTCCTGACCTCATGATCCTCCTGCCTCGGCCTCCCAAAGTGTTGGGATTACAGGCGTGAGCCACTGCGCCTGGCTGCCCAATTGTACTTTTTAAAAAATGGTTAGAATTCAACTTTATACCATATATCAAAATAAATAACAACTTAGAGATGTAATGTAAAAATGAAGCCATAAAGATATCAGAAGGAGTTTTAAGAATGTATTTATATAGAAGAGTGTGGAAGGCCTTTCTAAACACGTCAGCAATGACAGTGCTATGGTCTGAATGTGTCCCCCACCAAATTCGTATGTCGATACTTGATCACCAACGTGATAGTATCAAGAGGTGTTGACCAGGTGCAGTGGGTCATGCCTGTAATCCCAGCAATTTGGGAGACCACGGCAGGCAGATCACCTGAGGTCAGTAGTTCGAGACCAGCCTGGTCAACATGGTGAAACCTGTCTCTACTAAAATATACAAAAATTAGCTGGACATGGTGGCACACGCCTATAATCCCAGTTACTCAGGAGGCTGAGGCACAAGAACTGTTTGAACCCAGGAGGTCAAGATTGCAGTGAGCTGAGATCACGCCACTGCACTCCAGTCTGGGTGACAGAGCGAGACTCTGTCTCAAAAAAAAAAAAAGGAGGCGGGACCTTTAGGAGATGATTAAGTTATGAGGGCAGAGTGTTCAGGAAGGAGATCAGCACCCTTATAAAACAGACTGAAAGGAGCTAGCTTGCCCTTCCACTATGTGAGAACTCAACAAGATGTCATCTTTGAAGCAAGGAAGGCAAGCTCTTACCAGATGCTCAATCTGTCGGTAGCTTGACCTTGGGCTGCTCAGCCTCCAGAACTGTGTGCAATACATTTCCATTGTTTATAAATTACCCAGTCTAGGCTGGGCGCGGTGGCTCATGCCTGTAATCCCAGCACTTTGGAAGGCCAAGGCAGGTGAATCACCTGAGGTCAAGAGTTCGAGACCATCCTGGCCAACATGCTGAAACCCCATATCTACTAAAATAAAAAAAAATTAGCCAGGCATGGTGGCAGGCACCTATAATCCCAGCCACTCAGGAGGCTGAGGCAGGAGAATCGCTTGAGCCCGGGAGGCGGAAGCTGCAGTGAGCCGAGATTGTGCCAGTGCACTACAACCTGGGTGACAAAGCGAGACTCTGTCTCAATAATAATAATAATAAAAATAATAATAATGTAATAAATTACCCAGTTTAGCTGGGCATGGTGGCTTATGCCTGTAATCTCAGCACTTGATGGGAGGCCGAGGCAAATGGATTGCTTGAGCCCAGGAGTTTGAGACCAGCCTGGGCAACATAGTGAGACCCCATCTCTAAAGAAAATACAAAAATTAGGTAAGTGTGGTGGCACATGCCTGTGGTCCCAGCTACGTGGGAGGCTGAGGCGGGAGGATGGATTGAGCCTGGAAGGTCAAGGCTACAGTGAGCCATGATCATGCCACTGCACTATAGCTTGGGTGACAGAGTGAGATCCTGTCTCAATAAATAAATAAATAAATAAATAAATAAATAAATAAATAAATAAATAATCCAGTCTAAGGTGTTTTGTTATAACAGCCCAAAAGGACTAAGACAGAATCTATAAAATGAAAATTTTAACTAAAAAAAAACCAAATACTGCAGGAGTCTCTCTGGGCCTACTCTGGCTCAGGAGCTGCCCAATAAAATAGAAATTTGAATTAAAAAAATTAACACCATAATCAATGTAAAAAGACAAATAACAAATGGAGAAAATTTTTAGCAATACATATGAGAGTCACAGCTAATACGGTATATGAAGAAAGTTCACAAAGTTCATGAACAGAAAAATAAACGGAGAAGAACAAACCCCCAAAGAGGAAGTGCAAATAGCTGAGTGATTTATGAAAAAAATTACACTTATTAGTAATAAAAATGCAAATTTAGACAAATGCTGTATGATTTCATGATATAAGGTTCTAGAGTAGTCAGATTCGTAGAGACAGAAAGTAGAATGGTGATTGCCAAGGACTGAGCGGTGGTGGGGGAAATGGGGAGTTAGTGTTTAATGGGTATGGAGTTTCAGTTTGGGAAGATGGAAAGTTCTGGAGATGGAAGGCAGTGACTGTTACAACGATGGCAATGTACATAATGCTATAGTACACTTAAAAATGATTAAAATGAGGCTGGTGTAGTGGCATACAGCTATAGTTCCAGCTACTCTGGAGCATGAGGTGGGAAGATTGCTAGAGCCCACGAGTTTGAGACCAGCCTGGCTGCATAGTGAGACCCCATCTCAAAAAAAAAAAAAAAAAAAGGTTATATAAAATGGCAAATCTTATGTATATTTACCACAATTCCAAAAAAACTCCAAATGCAATTTTTAAATGAAGGCTTTTTAAAATCTGTAAACTGTTCAGTCTCTATAATTAAAAAAATAACAGCATATAATATTATGAAGGTTCAGAGAAAGCATAGAGTAATGCAACTTGACGAAACACAGTAAAGGCAAAACTACTAACCCTTCTACTCAGAAATTCTACCACTAGGAATTTTGCCTAAAGGAAATAAAGATGAGCATAAAGATTTCGCTATTAGAGTGTTCATAGCAATGATGTTTATCACTGTGAAATAGGAAACAAATCTACATGTCCAATGATAGAGTTACAACAAATTAAAGATTCATCCATTTCATGGGATTAACTGTGGAAACCATAAAAACAATGATGTAGAATTATACTGAATGACACATGTGGTAAACTTCTGTTATTTTTCTGCACAGAATCCGTTCACTTTTCCAGGCAACAGGACCCTAGTTTTCTTTGAAGGGACCACCACCCTTCCTCATCCCATTTCAGGAAGTGAGTTAGCCATTACCCCACTTCAGGGAAGCATGATTCATGTCTGTTGAGTCAGCATCTCCTAACTCCTGGCTCAGTGATGGGTTCCAAGATGGGCACCTGACCTATGTTAGACCAGTGCGTTTTGATCGTAGGACTCTTTGTCTAAAAGACTGGGAGAGGGAAGTTCTTTTTCATCTGCTAGAGTTGATACAAAAGATAGCTTGGAGTTGTGGGAAAGTGGTCCCTTGAACGATGTCTACCAAAAAGAAAGCACCTGGACTTTTCACTCTTTTTCTTAAACCAGTTTGATTTGATTTTGGTTTTTATCACTAATCAAAAAAAAAAGTCATAAAGGATATGATATAGACAGATGTTACAAGTGAAAAAAGCATGTTGCAGAATAGTACATATGGCACTTCTACAAATCATTTCCATAAATATCCGTAAATATAGTCTAAAGGGATATAGTCTGTAATGATAAAGTATGAGTATTTTTTTCTTCTTGTTTAACGTCTCAAGATGAGCCTTTCATTTCTGTAAGATTAGGAGGCACTGTAGTTTTTCCGTGAGTATCCCTTCAGTTCCGTTATGCTAGCATTCTATTTTAGGTTTAAAATTTATACAGGAGCTTCTCTTTAGTGAAGTATCCATCATCTGAGTCTCTGCTGTTTAATATGGAGGTATACAGAGTTGTTACTGTAGTGTCATTGCTTCTAGACCCTCTCTGTGGACAGAGTTAGGAAACGTATGCATGACTACACACACACACACATACACACACACACACACACACACACACACTCACACCACATTTCCCAATTCCAATCCGTCATCATAGTGTTTATTCACTTTACACCTTCCACATAGGTACCTCCCTACTCCAATAGTGAGAAAACTAGCTCCCATTTTCCTTAATATATTTATTTATTTGTTCAAGCCCCTGTAAATAGACTCAATCTCCCAATTATGTGACCTTCTCCTTGGCCCTGGAGCAGCCATGCCAGCCAGGCTCCCCCTGGTTTCAACACTGATACCATGGACTCCCTCCAGCTGCGCTGGCTGAGTTGCACTGGCTAAGTTTTCTAGGGAAATCCTTAAAGGCACTAAAATAAAGTCAACATGTTCATACTGACAAGTTTGGAAACCATTCATTTATTCAAAAAATCATCATTGAGCAATTACTCTGTGCCAGGCACTTTTCTAAATGCTGGAGATGAAACGATAAAACAGACAAAAACCTCTACTTTTGTGGAACTTGCAGTCTAATTGGGGACACAATAAAGATAAATAAACTGTGCATGGTGGTTCATACCTGGGATCCCAGCACTTTGGGAGGCCCAGGTGGGAGGATCACTTGAGCCCAGGAGGTCAAGTTCAGCTGGGGCAATACAGTGAAACTCTGTCTCTACAAAAAATAAAAAAATTAGCCAGGCTTTGTGGTATATGCCTGTGGTCCCAGCTACTCAGGAGGCTGAGGTGGGAGGATCCCTTGAAGCCAGGGGTTTGAGGCTGCAGCGAGCTGTGATCAAGCCACTGCGTTTTTGTCTGGGTGACTGAGTGTGACCCTGTGTCAAGGAAAACCCAAAACGAGCAAAAATAAATAAGTAAGACCAGGCATGGTGGCTCATGCCTGTAATCCCAGTACTTTGGGAAGCCAAGGTGGGAGGATCACTTGAGGCCAGGAGGTCAAGACCAGCCTGGGCAACATAGTGAGACCTCATCTCTACAAAAAATTAAAAATTGAAAAAATTAGCCAGGCATGGCACATACCTGTAGTCCCTGCTTTTCAGGAGGCTGAGGTGGGAGGATCGCTGGATCCCAGGAGATGGAGGCTGCAGTGAGCCACGATTGCACCACTGCACTCTAGCCTGGGCAACAGAGTGAGACCCTGTCTCAAAAAAAAAAGAGACAGAAATAAAATAAACGGTATACTAGTGATAACTGCTAAGGAGAAAAAAATTAAGTTGGGAAGGGGGATATGAATTACCTGCGGAAGGGGATTAAATTTTAGATGATCATGGGAGGCTTCATAGAGGAGACTTTAAAAAAAATTTTTGGGGGGCTGGGCGCAGTGGCTCATGCCTGTAATCCAGCACTTTGGGAGGCCAAGGCGGGCGGATCACCTGAGGTTGGGAGTTTGAGACCAGCCTGACCAACATAGTGAAACTCCGTCTCTACTAAAAATACAAAAATTAGCTGGGCATGGTGGTGTGCACCTGTAGTCCCAGCTACTCGGGAGGGTGAGGCAGGAGAATCGCTTGAATCCGGGAGGCGGAGGTTGCAGTGAGTTGAGGTCGTGCCACTGCACTCCAGTCTGGCGACAGAGTGAGACTCCATCTCAAAAAAAAAATTTTTTTTTCAATGGAGTTTTGGGGAACAGGTGGTGTTTGGTTACATGAGTAAGCTCTTTAGTGGTGATTTCTGAGATTCTGGTGCACCTGTCACCCAAGCAGTATACAGTGTACCCAATGTGTAGTCCTTTATCCCTCATCCCACTCTTATCCTTTCCCCTGAGTCCCCAAAGTCCATTGTTTCATTCTTATGCCTTTGTGTCCACATAGCTTAGCTCCCACTTATGAGTGAGAACATATGATGTTTGGTTTTCCATTCCTGAGTTACTTCACTTAGAATAATGGTCTCCAATTCCATCCAGGTTGCTGCAAATGCCATTATTTTGTTCCTTTTTATGGCTGAGTAGTATTCCATGGTGTGTGTATATATATATATATATATGTGTGTGTGTGTGTGTGTGTGTACCACATTTTCTTTATCTACTTGTTGCTTGATAGCCATTTAGGCTGGTTCCATATTTTGTAATTGTGCATTGTGCTGCTATAAACATGCACGCGCAAGTATCTTTTTTGTGTAATGACTTCTTTTCCTCTGAGTAGATACCCAGGTGAGGGATTACTGGATCAAATGATAAATCTTCTTTTAGTTCTTTTTTTTTTTTTTTTGAGATGGAGTCTCGCTCTGTCGCCCAGGCTGGAGTGCAGTGGTGCCGTCTCGGCTCACTGTAAGCTCTGCCTCCTGGGTTCACACCATTCTCCTGCCTCAGCCTCCTGAGTAGCTGGGACTACATGCGCCCACCATCACGCCTGGCTAATTTTTTTGTATTTTTAGTAAAGACGGGGTTTCACCGTGTTAGCCAGGATGGTCTCGATCTCCTGACCTTGTGATCTGCCCACGTCGGCCTCCCAAAGTGCTGGGATTACAGGCGTGAGCCACCACACCCGGCCCTTCTTTTAGTTCTTTAAGGAATCTCCGCACTGTTTTTCACAGGGGTTGTACTAGTTTACATCTCCACCAACAGTGTAGAAGTGTTGCCTTTTCACCACATCCATGCCAACTCCATTTTTTTTATTATTATTATGGGTATTCTTGCAGGAGTAAGGTGGTTTCACATCATGGTTTTGATTTGCATTTCCCTGATCACTAGTGATGTTGAGCATTTTTTCATATGCTTGTTGGCCATTTGTATATCTTCTTTTGATATTGTCTATTCATGTCCTTAGCCCACTTTTTGATGTGATTATTTGTTTTTTTCTTGCTGATTTGTTTGAGTTCCTTGTAGATTCTGGCTATTAGTCCTTTGTCAGCTGCATAGATTGTGAAGATTTTCTCCCACTCTGTAAGTTGTCTGTTTACTTTGCTGGTTGTTTCTTTTGCTGTGCAGAAGCTTCTTAGTTTAAGTCCCATCTATTTATCTTTGTTTTTATTGGGTTTGCTTTTGGGTTCTTGGTCATGAAGTCTTTGCCTAAGCCAATGTAATAGTTTTTCCAATGTTATCTTCTAGAATTTTTATGGCTTCAGGTCTTAGATTTAAGTCTTTGATCCATTTTGAGTTGATTTTTGTATAAGGTGAGAGATCAGAATCCAGTTTCATTCTTCCACATGTTGCTTGCCAAGTATCCCAGCACCATTTGTTGAATAGGGTGTCCTTTCCTCACTTTATGTTTTTGTTTGCTTTGTCGAAGATCAGTTGACTGTAAGTATTTGACTTTATTTCTGGGTTCTGTATTCTGTTCCATTGGTCTATATGCCTGTTTTTATACAGGTACCATGCTGTTTTGGTGACACTAGCCTTTTAGTATAGTTTGAAGTCAGGTAATGTAATGCCTTAATGCCTCCAGATTTTTTTTTTTTTTCTGCTTAGTCTTTCTTTGGCTACGCAGGCTCTTTTTTGGTTCCATATGAATTTTAGGATCGTTTTTTTCTAGTTCTGTGAAGAATGATGGTGGTATTTTGATAGGAATTGCATTGAATTTGTAGATTGCTTTTGGCAGAATGGTCATTTTCACAACATTGATTCTACCCATCCATGAGCATGGGATGTGTTTTCATTTGTTTGTGTTGTCTATATTTCTTTCAGCATGTTTTGTAGTTTTCCTTGTAGAGGTCTTTCACCTCACAGAGGGGACTTTCTAGTAGACCTGAAGGAGGTAAGGGAGCAATCCAAGAGGATAGCTGGGGAAAGAGCACCCCAGGCAGAGGCAGTGATACAAGGATGAAGTGGAGAGAGGCCAGAGTGAATCAGGAGAGAGCAGGAGATAAGGTCAGAGACCTATCAGGGACCAGAACATGTGGAGCTGTGCTGGTCATGGTAAGGACTTTGGTTTTCTGCGAGGGATAAAAGGAGCCACAGGAAGCAAAGGGGCTGATTTCATCTGACTTGTTTTGACAGGATCATGCTGGCTGCTGTGTAGAGAAAAGACTGAGGGGAAGTAAAAGAACAAAGAACAAAAGAGAACATGATGGCTTGGATCAAGGTGGTTCCGGTGGTGATAGTGAGAAATGGAGAAATTCTGGGTATATTTTGGAAGCAGAGCCCATAGGATTTGCTTGCAGAACAAGAGACGTTTGGTTGGCAGATATAAGGCTCTGAAGTTCAAGGGGGAGGTTCAGGTTTCATCAGCATTTAGGTAGTAATTCAAGCCATGAGGTAGTGAATATGGATAAAATAGAGAAGGGGTTCAAGAACTAGGCCCTGATGTACTCCCAATATTTAGAGGTTAGAAGATGAGCAGGACCCAGTAAAGGAGTGGCTAGAAAGACAGGAGAAAAACCAGGTAAGTGTGGTGTCCTGGAAGCCTGATTCAGAGATAGGAATTGATATATTGTACCAAATACTGTAAATAATTCAAATAAAATGAGGACTGAAAAATGACGATTGGATTTAGTGATTGTGAAGGTCAGTGGTAACCTAGTGATGAGAAGGGCAGTTTCAGTGGAGTGATAGGGGCAAAATCCTGATAGAATGGATTCAAAAGAGAATACGAGATAAAATGGGAGAGAGTAAATATATATTTTTTCAAGAAAAAAAAATTGATTATGTAGTATTTTGTGAATGGACAGAAAAAAGTGATGCAAGGCTGGGCACGGTGGCTCACGCCTGTAACCCCAGCACTTCGGGAGGCTGAGACGGGAAGATTGCTTGAGTCTGGGAGTTCAAGACCAGCCTGAGCAACATGGCGAGACCCTGTCTCTATAAAAAATGATAACAAGGCCGGGCGCGGTGGCTCACACCTGTAATCCCAGCACTTTGGGAGGCCGAGGCAGGCGGATCACGAGGTCAGGAGTTTGAGACCAGCCTGGCCAACATAGTGAAACCCTGTCTCTACCAAAAATACAAAAATTAGCCGGCTGTGTGATGGCAGGTGCCTGTAGTCCCAGCTACTCGAGAGGCTGAGGCGGGAGAATCGCTTGAACCCGGTAGGTGGAGGTTGCAGTAAGCCGAGATCCTGCCACTGTACTCCAGCCTGGGAGACAGAGCGAGACTCTGTCTAAAAAAAAAAAAAAAAAGATAAGAATAAAAAAATTAAAAAGTCTTTTTTGTCAAGATGAGAGAAATAATAGCACATATATATGGGAATGCTGGTGGAAATGATCCAATAGAGAGGGGGAAATTGATAATATGAGAGAGAAGAAATGGTTGGAGAAGCTGGAGGTATTTAATTTGGAAAAGGAAAGGTGTAGGGGCAATAGTAAGTGGAATACTGGGGCGGTGGGGGTGGGGTTGCAGTTTTGTAGATCCTAGGGTTAAGGATTAGGGAGGAAACAAAGTAAAAACTGCAAAGACCTGGGAAGTTTTGACAAGAGGCAGGGGTGCTGGTATTAAGATTTCAAAGATGAAGCCATTTCCAGAGATGACAAGGCTCCAAGTGTCTCTGTTAAATTAGTGGAAATAAAGTTGCTCCACATGAATACTGAGCCTTGGACCAAAAGCCATTTGCTGGAGTAATAGACGGATATATGAGAATGACCAAGGGGGTCCACAGATGACTGTGACACAGACAATAGAAGGTGGTAGAGCTGGATGGGGTAAGAAAGAGAAGCAGAGGTACCAGCTGTGGAGGGGACCACCATGTAGGGTGGTAAGCTTCCTATCTCTGGAAGAAAACACTGGTGACTCTGATTTAAGGATTTATAAAAAGAACTCCTGAATATGAAAAGTATTAGGTTCACCTATAGGAGACTCTGAGAACTTTCAGTCCTAAAAGCCTGATACTATGGTAATTGGTATGTCTCTTAAATTAGGTTTTCGGTATGAATTAGAATTCTTCTATTTTTTTCTATAAAAATTATTTTCTGGCCAGGTGTGGTGGCTCATGCCTATAATACCACACTTTGGGAGGCCCAGGTTGGCAGATCACCTGAGGTCAGGAGCTCGAGACCAGCCTGACCAACATGGTGAAACCCCCTCTCTACTAAAAATACAGAAATTAGCCAGGCATGTTGGTGGGCACCTGTAATCCCAGCTTCTCGGGAAGCTGAGGCAGGAGTATCACTTGAACCCGAGAGGCAGAGGTTGTGGTGAGCCAAGATCACGCCATTGCACTCCAGCCTGGGTGACAAAAGTGAAACTCCATCTCAAAAAAAAAAAAAAAAAAAATTTCCTCAGTAGAATGAATTTTATCCTGCTTAATATCAGTAACAATTGGTCTTATCTATTCTCTCCTCAGTTCCCTCAAAGGTCTTCTAACGGCCTGCACATTCTGACATGTAAATACTTTTTGGATTAAATGACCTATCACAAATGCCAAGTTCTTGAGTTTGATGTATTAAATCTCATTAGTACTATTAAACATAAATAACGATTTGCTTTGTAGTTAAGGCTCATCAAATCATAAACATCTTCTGATGGCAGTTTTTATCCAAGCAAGCAATCCACAGTAATGGGACTGCTTTTAAAATTTACAGCCTGGTTCTTGACTATCCCCTAAAATTGTCAATCAGTAGAAGCGCACTGAGTATCATCTGAATTTAATAAATTTAATCAGTGTAAGAAAAATGGCAATGTAAGTCAACTACAAAAAAAGTAAGTGTCAAATAGAAGTGGTTTTTAGACTATCTAAAGCTTTTGGATCATTTCTATCCCTCTTCCCTGCTCCAGGGAAGTAACAATACCCAAACGTATGTAGAATACAGATATGCAATGTAAAAGCACACAGCTTATTTCTTTTATTCAACATAAACTATTCCCTTCATTTCAGTAATTTCCCCTCCCCCACCCTCCAGAGAATTCCACAAACATAATCCCAAAGCCTTATAGGAATTTGCTAAAAAGTTTTTATTGCATTTACTGAGAGCATCACATTTTTCCACAGTAAAATAATCTTATACTCCAAGCAATTGTAAAGATCTTTTCATTAAAAAGATTTTGGTTATCTATATTAAATTGCACATTATAAAAAAAAATTGTAAATTATAGTCTTCAAAAAGAAACATACATTTTTTAAAAAGTACTAAAATACTGCATACTGGTCAAATCCAGCATGATCATTCAGCATAGTGATCTACATTTGAACAACTATTGTGCCAATAATGGCCCTGGTGTAGGTTGGGAGAGAAGCAGAGCCGCACTGCGGTTTATAGCATACACTTGGAATAATTTGGCTTTGGTGTCTAAGATAAAGTGTGTTTTTCTAACTCAAAGTATACAAAATAATTAAAAAATTAATTTTCAAATAAACATTAAAATAAGTCCACATGAACAATGTCATATTATACTAGGAGATACTTAAAATATCCACGCTCTCTCTTAGTAATAACTACAGGGTTCAATTTGTTGTAGCTATAACTTTAAGGCTAAAATAAACTGGTGGAAGAACAAAAGCAAAACGCAACTTTTATCAAGCATTGTGTAATGCCTTTACAATCTTACACATCTCAAACCACATTAAGTTACATCAGAAGTTATTATTAGAGTGATGTTTACTCTCACCCTAATGTAACTTCTGATTAGCAAGCTTCCATTCTCTCTTCCAAATATAACTCATGTTAACGTAGAAAAGTGTTATCATTAGTTACCAGAGCAAATCCAGTATACTGGATTGTGAATGCATGGTCTTTCCAATTAGGAAAATGAGAGCGTGTATTGTCTTCTTAATTTATATTTATAAAATCCTCATAAAACACAGTTAAGTCACGGTCTTTAAAAAAGAGAAGAATTCAACTGAAACCTGTCATTCTCTAGCCGGGCATGGTGGTTCATGCCTGTAATTCCAGCACTTTGGGAGGCTGAGGCAGGTGGATCACTTAAGGCCAGTCTGGCCAACATGGGGAAACCCCATCTCTACCAAAAATACAAAAATTAGCTGGTGTGGTACTGGGCACCTGTAGTCCCAGCTACTCAGAAGACTGAGGCACGAGAATCACTTGAGCCCAGGAGGCGGAGGTTGCAGTGAGCTGAGATCGCACCACTGCACTGGAGTCTGGCAGTAGAGCAAGACTCCATCTCAAAAAAAAGAAAAAGAAACAAAGAAAAAGAAACCTGTCATTCTCCATTCATCTGAATCCTACCTACAGAGCATTAAAGAGACCCGTATGTCTCAAACTCCTGGCCTCAAGCAATCCGCCTGCCTCGGCCTCCCAAAGTGCTGGGATTATGTGTGAGCCATGGCGCCTGGCCTAGGAGATCCATATGTTATTTTCCATAGGTATTACACAATCAGACCAACGATGGTGCTGAGAGCCCTTGATAAATCATAGATCTGAGACTTGCTGACACTGACCCAGCCGCAGTACTTATTGTTTATGTTAAATCTGAAAGACAAACAATGATACTTTCAGTGAGAAATTTCAAAGAATTATAAAAATATAACTGTGCAAGTAACTCATCCATGTTTTAAGATTGATGACTCTCAAAACTCTGATTTTAGCCTGAAAATTGCTAAATAGTTTCAAATGTCCAAATGTCTGCATAAGCCAGCTCAATAGGAAGCTATTATATATAATCTTTTTCACATTGCCTCAAAGTTACAGAATATATTTAAATCGCTCACTTTGTGCTGAAAACATTGACAAGGGACTTTTTCTTTAAAGTTATTACCTTGGGAGGTTGTGTTCATTAGAACATTCTCATTTGGTGATCATTTTCTTGTGAGTTTTGTAATTTAAAGCCTTATATGTTAACAAAAATTGCATACCTCTAACTAGATACTGGAACTCAATAATCACTGTATAGGTGAGCTTTTTTCCTCACTCATGTATATAAAATGCAACATGCATAATGTTGCTGGCTGTATACATTTTCTATTGTGTTGTATATTAATATTTTTAAAAGAAAAATAATTTTGAAAGGAACATGAAGTATAGCACCAATCTTGATCTAATAATCTTTGGTAGAAAAAAAAGAGGCACCAACCACAGTCTGTTCATAGTCCAGGGTCAAAATACAGCACTTTTTTTTTTTCTTTTTTGAGACAGAGTTTTGCTCTTGTTGCCCAGGCTGGAGTGCAATGGTGCTATCTTGGCTCACTGCAACCTCCGCCTCCTGGATTCAAGCAATTCTACTGCCTCAGCCTCCCGAGTAGCTGGGATTACAGCATGGAGCCACCACGCCCGGCTAATTTTGTATTTTTGGTAGAGATGAGGTTTCTCCATGTTGGTCAGGCTGGTCTCCAACTCCTGACCTCAGGTGATTCGCCCGTCTCGGCCTCCCAAAGTGCTGGGATTACAGGCATGAGTCACCGTGCCCGGCCCAGCACTATTAATAACAAACCCTCCATTCCTGAAATAACATTTCAGTATAGACTGAATTATGAAAGATACTTTGACTCATTAGGGAAGATCACAGTAGAAAGGTTTTATGTGTTTACACATTTAAAATATTTAACAAACTGACTCTTCTAATGACAGATACTGAAAAATATCTAGTAAAGAATAAAAGTCATACATCACAGGCTCCAAAATAGTATTACCGATCTAATTTTTGTTTTAAGTGTTATTTTATATTGGTAGTTCCTATCGCATACATGTTTAGGGACATTGAACTCCAAAATACTCTTCTTATAGCACTTATATTGAAAGGCAAAGCAACTTCTTTAGGTAGACTGTGTTAACTCCTACACTATTGCCACACTCAAGAACAGCATTTTTAAAAACTCCAGTGAGTCAAAAATTCATTGTCCCAGTCCTTGTTCTACTAGGAAGGAGTGTCTCTTACAGGAGTTTAATGTGTAAGTTGTAAGGTTCAGGCACAGCTGTACAATCTATCATCACTGATCATCTACCCTCTTGCCAATGAAAACAAAACTTTTTCATAATCAAACTTCCAGTGTAACTTGAAAAGCCACTGGCGAAGCATTCTAAGTGTTCATTAGAATCTAAGTGTGTCTAATTTAGAATCTAAGTGTATCTAGATTCTGAATTTCTTCAGGTTTTTGTCAGATCCACAGGCCATATTAGTTGTTATTCCTTTTTTGTTACTTTTACATCCGCTTATCAGAACAAAGCACTTAAGAAATTTTACCGATATTTTGACCCCACTAACAATTTGCACCCCCCTTGCTTTTTAATCCCAGAATCACCATTAGCTCCCTTCTGATGAAGCAGGAGTTGACTCAGCTGGGCTTTCAGCTGGACACGGAAAGCGGAGGTAGATGAATTATCATGATCAAGTGGGTGTCATCAAGTACTTAGAAAGGTTTTATTTTGTTCCTACTGTCTTTCCAACTTACTAATAAAAATATTGAAATCTATTTCAAAAATGAGGTGGCCTCATGTTATTTTATATCTGTCAGGAATATAGTACCATGGGGAATTTTATTTCCCCAGAAAGCAAGATTGCACCCCTTTAGTATGGAACATTGAACTTTAAAAGAGGTGTCCTTGAACGTGTGGAAGTGAAGACAAAAGTTTACGATTTAAAATTTGATAATTTTAAAAAAGGCAAGCTAAGTAAACTACGTCCTGAGTTTCAAGATTTTTCTGAGTGATTCAAAGATGTAATGAATTTTCCATGAGTCTTTACTGTCTCAGGAGGAGTCATCTGATAAAATGCACATTGATGGTAGGTCCATAATTGTGGTTCTGACATTTAATACAAGCTTCACACTTAACTGTGAGCATTCGGCCTTTGTTCTTGAGAATCGTGACCTATTGTTCTATAGTATATTTATAACACAAAGCATTAATCTCTGCCAACTAATCATAAACATGTCGTGGCTATGAAATTATAGTGAGCCCAGGGCCTGTTTGTCTACCTTGTTATTATTTGCTCCGGAACCATTCTTAAATTCAGCTCTAGACAGTCTTTTTAGACCAAGCTATCAACAAAAGTCAGCATGTATAGTGGAGCAGAACTAATTTTTTTTTCTTTTTTTAGACAAGGTCTCATTTTGTCACCCAGGCTGGAGTGCAGTGGTGCAACCACAGCTCACTGCAGACTTGACCTGCTATGCTCAAGCAATCCTCTTGCCTCAGCCTCCTGAGTAGCTGGGACTACAGGCATGTGCCACCAAGCTGGCTAAACTTTTTTTTTGTAGAGACGAAATCTCACTATGTTGCCCAGGCTGAGTCTTGAACCCTGGGCTCTGGTGATCCTACCACCTTGGACTCCCAAAGTGCTGGGATTACAGGCGTGAGCCTCCACACCCGGCCTTAGAACTAATGATTCAGTCAGTAAAGTAGCAAGTCTTCCTTCTACGATGTATTCTTGTTCCACATTACCATTATGAATGACAAATTGCCTTTTGTTTTCATAACAAGACAAAAAGCTTGTCTTTTTAAGAGTTAATTAAATTGTTATGCATGATGCATTTCTTATTCGCCAAGATACTACTTGCCTTTCAAATTATAAAAACATATAGATGTAAAAAGAAGGTAATAGTTTCATTTCCTTCTATTTTTAAGACAACACACTGGAAAAGCAACAATCTTTGACCTAATGTAAAAGTTGTTCCTTAATGTTTATACCAGCAACAATGACCTTTTTTTCAGTGCTAGAGACTTCCTAAAAAGTTTTAAATACTTGTTTAAATTGTTTACATATTATAAAATTGGAGCTAATTAGCTTATGCATTTCTACTTGTATCTCTAAACTCTGGGAATTTACTCTTAACACCATTCACCAGAAAATGTAACCCAACCTAAGGAAGGTCCCTGAAGAATAATCATTAGGAACTGCATCAGAGAGGCACACTACATTCCCAGTCACCCTTCATGCTGGGCTCTCGGAACTAAGATTTAATGAAACCTTAGTGAAACTGGAAATCAAAGTAAAAAATTACGCTCTCTGAAAATATGCTAAAGACTTGGCAATGTTTTTTTTTCCCCAAAGCATTTACTTTAAAAATTTAAATAAAGTTTTAAATGTTAGCATAAAAAATACTAATTTGTATGAAATTTATTTCTTCCCTTAAATATTTCAGTCATGTAATTTAAAATTAAATTCAATGTAGATCATTAGAACTAAGTCGAAGGCCGAGAGAAAGCCATTCTCCAGGATACACGAAATTGGGTGGGGATCCATTCAGTGAAACTACAGGGATCAGTAGGAAATACAGCCATGCAACCAATGGAACTAAGCATGGATGTTAATGAACTCTTCAGGAGGTTTTGGAAGGATAGGAGGAAGTAAAGGGAAATGAAAAAATGATGAGGATAAGAATAATGTAAGAAGAGTAAGACAAAAGGTACGTAAGAAAGGGCATGAAAGTGCACCAGCAGGAACTCCTCAGAGCCACCCATGCTATAGGTTGCCTTTCCCCTCCCTGATCTCATGTCATATTTTCTATTCAGTTTTCCATGGATTTAACATCAAAAGTCATCTGGACATAGGCCAATTTCGAGTAACATTGGTATAAATTAACATATTCTTAAATGCAGCTAAAAGGATTAGAATTATCCTAAGTAAACATGTTTACTTTTAAACTATGTGTACTTTTACTTTTTTCTTTTTTTTTGAGATGGAGTCTCGCTCTGTCGCCCAGGCTGGAGTGCAGTGGCACAATCTCGGCTCACTGCAACCTCCGCCTCCTGGGTTCTTCTCCTGCCTCAGCTTCCCGAGTAGCTGGGACTACAGGCGCCCGCCACGCCTGGCTAATTTTTTTGTATTTTAGTAGAGATGGAGTTTCACCGTGTTTCCCAGGCTGGTTGCGAACTCCTGAGCTCAGGCAATCCGCCTGCCTCGGCCTCCCAAAGTCCTGGGATTACAGGGGTGAGCCACTGCGCCCGGCCAGAATTTGAATCTTAATACAAGAACTATGCAATTTTCAGTGGAAATTATAAGTCTTGTAGCAGGGCTATAGAGTAAGCATTGTAAATATGATCAAAGAGATGAACATATCTTGCCTAAAGTATCAATAATCTGGGTGGTATATTACTGCTTAAATGGATGGATCCCAGCAATATCCATTGCAATAAAATTTAACCAAAATGTTTCTGGAAGTTTCTTGGCCATCTGTTACAATAGTATCCAATCTAGAGTTTCTATAAAAAGGAATGTTACTCCCTTTCATGCTTTTCTTGGCCTCAAATGCCAGAACCTTTTGAATTTGAGAATTTTCTGAGTCTTATCAAAAACAGGATGAGGAGATAAAAGCAGAGTTCTGACTCTGTATTCTTTTCAGACTCTCAGAAGTGTCTGGATTGAACACAAAAAATTTAGGCTTATCAGGTCACTTTATTGCAGCAGTAACACTTCATTCAGAAATTAGAAAGGATTTAGTTTCACTAGATTGAAGCACAAATTTTTATATTAGTATTTTTCATTTTCTTTGTGCATTTTAAACTTTTAGAACTTTTCCCACAAACAACATAGTACTAAATATGCATTTATGGAGTTTAGCATCTTACTTTTATATTTTTTCTTCTTAATTTTATATTATTATAGCAGAGTATTCTCCGTATGAGTCTATTACAATAGAACTTTTTCAGTGTTATAGACCCAGTTTGATTCATTCCATTAAACTGAAAACTACATATGTGAAGTTTAATATACAAACACATATGCTGAGCTCTAAGTTACATATACTCGTCACTGCTATTTTAATATGGAAACTAACCAAGCAATTTTTTTTAGTTTCAGATTATCACTTTTTTTCCCTAAAATCAGCCAAATTTTGAAAAGAAAAACACTGTAGAGGTCTTTACAGAGCAAAGTTTTCATTTTTGAATTACTTTCTGTAAAACTGGGGAGAGGGTGTTTTGAGGGGAGTCTGTGCTAAAACTTTTAAAAAAATTAACATTTACTTTTTGTTTTTGATTTTCTTTTACAGACAGGGTCCTGCTCAGTTGAACAGGCTAGAGTACAGTGGCATAGCTCACTGCAGCCTCCATCTCCTAGGCTCAAGCAATCCTTCCACTACCTCAGCCTCTGAGTAGCTGGGGCTACAGGTGGGCACCATCATGCCTGGCTAATTTTTAAATTTTTTGTAGAGACAGGGTCTCATTATGCTACCCAAGCTGCTCTTGAACTTCTGGGCTCAAGTGATCCCCCTGCCTTGGACTGCCAAAGTGCTAGGATTACAGGCATGAGCCACTACGCTTGGCCTAATTTTTTTTTATTTTTAGTAGAGACAGGTCTTGCTATGTTGCCCAGGCTGGTCTCAAACTCCTGGGTTCAAGTGATCTTCCCTCCCCAGCCTCCCAAAGTGCTGGGATTATAGGTGCAAGCCACCTTACCCAGCCAAAATTAACATTTATAATAGTGGGTTTGATGAGTGGTCTTAGTAGTATGTTTTGTTGAACTTTTCAAAAATGAGAAAGTAATGTTTTATATAACTGGACGTAAGTGAATGAAATCATTTTCTAAAAGCTTATAATAAGAACATGAAAAGGTAGTATGGTCAAAATGTAGATTTTTTTTTCCTGCAAAAGAACCATCCACGGGCAAATTATCTAAGTCCCCTGAATATGATATATGACACTATTAGAAGTGGTAAGGTGCAACTGCGTGTATGACAAAGTAAGTTGCTGAATGTCTTCACAATCAAAAGCACTAACATTTAAAGGCCTCAAGTACTAAAGTATAATTTTAGGGATAGAGGAAAGTGTTCTTGTTTTTGTAAATGAGTATGGGTCATGGCATGACTTTGGTTTTATTTTGGGTCCTCAAACTAAGAGCTTTCTTAGATAATCTGTATATAAATAGCAAAAAAAAAAAAAATGGGAATGTTCATAGGATAAATAATATGAGTGCAAATTTTTGCCAGAAAGTTCTGGAAATGTAGGACTTGGTTCTTTTTGTAAGTGCTTTTAACCTTTTCAGACTCATTAATTTCATAAACCAATTTAAGCAATTATTTCTATCAGCTACAGATATTTTCTTCACAAATATAAAGGGTTTTGCCCCCCTCCCCATCCTCCAGCCTCCATCAGTTTGTGCCTGTAACTGCCACTTGATAACTGCTCAGTAAGACTTTGTTTAAATATCAGGTTCTAGTGCTAACAAATCCAGAAGTCAGAAAAATTCTAAGTTACAAGTGCCAGAATATCTTTCATGCATTCTATTTTACTTTATTGTTAAAATTTAAACAAATTCAGAAACGTGGGGTGTTTCTGGCTACTTGAGTAAAACACACTGCAAATGCAAAGGGAACAATGCTGTAAACTTAAATGATTTCTGAACACCTCAGGATCCTCCTGGAGAGGATCCTTTTCATCTCACATATTGATTCTGAACACTTTGTTAGCACCTGCTCCCAGAAGGTCCCTTGACACTGGAGCAAGTCAGAATAACTTAATATCATAGCTTATTTAACAGCAGGAAAGCAACTTTAACATAGACTTGAGGTTTAGGTAGATCTGGTATTATCTAGAACACAGGCTTAAATTTTGCAAAAAGTTTCCAAAGAGCATAAGAAAGTAAAACAGAGGTACCAGAACTGAAGACATCATTAACAAACAAAATATTTCCACTCCTAACCAAACTGCAACCCTTTCAGTATAGCCTGAGGTATTTTTAAATATTTGTACAAGCTAAAGATCATTCACAGTTTCCAAAGCTGCTTTTTACTGAGATAGCTTCAAATTTTCACAATATGTGACTTTCAGACATGTTTTCATATACCAGTCTCTGCCCTCAGACTCATGGAAACATCAGAGATATTTAGTGGCAGAAAATGGTTCTTGTAGTGATAAGGGTTCTATTTCCCAATTATTGTGCTATTCCTAGGATGTGATTAAAAAAATATGAAATTTGCAATTCGTATAAAAGGAAAGGAAACTTGCTTAAAATTCAAAAAGCAAGTCCAGTCTGGTGGAGGTATGTAAGATATTAAATAATAGAGTCAGATTCTTTCTTGAACATTCCAGATGAACTTGACAGCAGAGAGTTCTGGTTTTCCAACATTTTCTCCATCTTTTCTTTTCCAGTGGTTTTACTGATTTCTCTTTGCTTCTTACTATGGATCCATGGGATAAAACAAAGCACAGCACCTCCAATAAGGGGAGGGACTCCAGCGAGGTAGAATGCCACATCATAGGAGCCCAGCTTGTCACGAAGTAACCCTGAGAAGGGAAAAAGCTGTCACCAAGGGAGAACAAGTGTGGCTCTGTAGGGGGTCTAGATCAGCCACAGGACTGATTCAGACATCTCAGATATCAGACTTTTTTTTTTTTTTTTTTTTTTTTTTTAGGAAACAGATCTGAAATATAAACCTTTTTTGATAGGAAGAAAAAGATCTCATATCTTTAACGTTGTCATAAAGTACAGGCCTCTGGATTTTCATACCAAGACATTACTTGAAAAGATAAAAGGTAGACTTTTTTTTTTTTGAGACAGGGTCCCACTGTGTCACCCAGGCTGGAGTGCGGTGGCATAATCATGGCTCACTGCAGGCCTTGACTTCCCAAGCTCAACTGATCCTCCCAGCACAGCCTCTTGAGTAGCTGGGACTACAGGTGCATGCTACCATGCCTGGACGATTTTTATATTTTTTGTAGAGATGGGGTTTTGTCACACTACCCAGGCTGGTCTCAAGCTCCTGGGCTAAAGCAATCCTCCCACATCAGCCTCCCAAAATGCTGGGATTACAGGCATGAGCCACCATGCCCAGCTTTCAAACTACTCTTTGGTGTATTTGTTTTTTATGAAATAACATGAAACTATTTAACATTATAATTCAAAATTAAGAAAAATTTTAAATTTAATAATTTGGATGAAAGTTAGGTTGTTAAATACATTTTGGAAATAGACTAAGGTTTATAAGTACCTGGAAGAAAATGTAAGTATATAAGAATTATTAATGGCATTCTATATTTGGGTTCTGCTTCTGAAAACTTTTACAGTACTCAACATTTCTAATTTCTCTAACAAATTCCAGGACTCAAGGTTTTAAAAGTTATCTTAGTGTTTTTAAATTCTTATAACTTATACTATAAAACCTAAGTTATCTAAAATGTCCAGGGAACATACTGTACTAAATATCTATCTGACTTTGTTAAATAAATAGCTGACCATTTGTCCAATTAAGTACCAACACATAAAAATGTGTATATCCATTCTGCATATATAAAATAGACAATAGCTGTAAATGTAGAAGTTTTCTATATTTGGAATCAGACCATTCCATACACAACTGAACTCTTCCTGCTTATGAACACTCATGATTATGTTCTGCTGTAATACTATGATGCCCTCAGGGCCTCCCGGTGAGCCAGCAGCTTTCTGCTGCCAGTTGCTGTGTGGTGGTGTTCTGCCTGCTTTAGAAGTTTCCTGTTACCTCCCTTATTTGCTCTGTTAACTGTCACTTCTGGTAGCAAAACTATTTACTACTAGAGGGCTGCTTATATAAAATCTGCTGTGGACTTAGAAACTGTAAAACTAAGCTGGTAGAGTATAAAAAGAAGAGTGAATAGTATATTACCTGCGGGAGAGAAGAAGGAATGGAGGGTTCTCCTATAAGGAGACCATGACCTTTTGAACTTAAACTGTATTTGGTCTACTCAGTAGTAACTCTGCTTGCTTGATTCATGACTAGGAATACAGTTCAGGATATGAGAATGAATTGAGCTAAACCTTCACTGAGCACCTCATGTGCCAAACACAGATGACAGTACATACATTTAAAATTTATCATATTTATACTGAATCTTCTAATACTAATTGACACAGGCACCCAAGTAATACTGAACATAGGACATCTTTATAGTATCATTCAGAGAATTTCTAGAGGTGGAATTCACATGAGATAGAATTAACCATTTGAAAGTGAACAATTCAGTGGCATTTAGCAAATACACAATGTTTTGCACCCACTGCTTCTATTTAGTTCCAAAATATTTTCATCATGCCTAAAGGACACTTCATTCCAATTAAGTAGTTACTTCCCAATCCCTTTCTCTCCAGCCCCTGGCAATCACCAGTTTTCTATCTGTATGAATTTACCTATTTTGGATATTTCACATGAAATAAATCATACAATATATGATCTTTTATTTTGAGACAGGGTCTCACTCTGTCACCCAGGCTGGAGTGCAGTGGTGCTATCACAGCTCTGCAGCCTTGATCTCCCGGGCGCAATAGATCCTCTCACCTCCGCCTCTGGAGTAGGTGGGACTACACTACTATTAGTATGTGTCACCATGCCAGGCTAATTTTTTTTATTTTTAGTAGAGACAAGGTCTTGCTATGTTGCCCAAGCTAGTCTGGAACTCCTGAGCTCAAATGATTCTTCTACCTTGGCCTCTCAAAGTGCTGGGATTACAGGTGTGAGCCACCATGCCCAGCCACGTCGCCTTTTATGTTTGGCTTCTTTCACTTAGTATAATGTTCTTGAGGTCCATTCACCTGGTAGCATCAGTTCTGTACCTTACTCCTTTTTATGGCTGAATAATATTGCACTGTAGATATTCCACATTTTGCTTACCCAATTAGCCATTTACAGGCATTTGGGTTTTTTCTATTATGTTATTTTTCATCAGCTACTCCTCAGGGGGATGTATGATCTCTTACCAAAAGCCGACATATTTAGAAATCTTTCAGAATCTTCATCTTTTTTTTTTTTTTTTTAAAGATGAGTTTTGCCTAGGCTGGGGTACAGTGGTATGATCACAGCTCACTGCAACCTTGACCTCTGGGCTCAAGCAATCCCCCCACCTCAGCCTCCTGTGCATCTGGGACTGCAGATGCATGCCACCACGCCCGGCTAATTTTTTTATTTTTTATTTTTTGTAGAGATAGTGTCTCACTATGTTGCCCAGGCTGGTCTCAAGCTCCTGAGCTCAGGTGATCTTCCCGCCTCAGCCTCTCAAAGTGTTTTATACAGTGTTTTAGCTGCCAGTAAGGATAAGAGGGACTCTTCAGCAAATTCAACATACCGTTTATAGCTAGTCTTATTAAAAATGTTACCAGTAAGGCACACATAAAAGCAAAAGACCAGTAATCAATAACCTGCAATATGTTTTACATATAAATGAGACTTAATTAAGACCTGAAGTAGAAAATACTATGAATTCATGTAACTACTGGAGAATCATTATATTTACCTGCAATGGGTGGGCCAACAGTCATGGGTATAGACATGAATCCGAGCAGAAATCCAATTGCTTGGGAGACATCCTGGGCACCTACTAACTCAAAGGCTATGGGAGCCATAATGGAAATGAAGCATCCATCGAAGAGACCCATGATGAGACACACAGCAATGAGGGCCCCAAAGATGCTACACAGAGGAATCATCATGGACATCAGACCAATGAAGAAAAAGGAGAGTACCTAGGATGGACACCATAATGTCAGCTCTGCTCGCAGGAAGTGAATGTCACAATTACCATGCAACATGCTTAGGACTTCTAAGTCATTACTGGTTCCCCCTTTTCCCCCCTGCCACTGCCTCATTCACTTTGATTTTACAAACATAATCAACTCCTATAATCATCTCCTTCGAGTTCCCCTAGCACTTTCTCAATATTTCCATTAAGGGACAAGAATAAAAAAACTTGTTGTTTCTGAGCCGGAGCCTGTCTCTGTTGCCCAGGCTGGAGTGCAGTGGTATGATCTCGGCTCATTACAACCTCTGCTTCCCAGGTTCAAGCAATTCTTCTGCCTAAGCCTCCTGAGTAGCTGGGACTACAGGCAAGCACCACCACGTCCAGCTAATTTTTGTATTTTTAGTAGAGACGGGGCTTCACCATGTTGGGCAGGCTGGTCTTGAACCTCAAGTGATCCGCCTGCCCGGCCTCCCAAAGTGCTGAGATTACAGGCATGAGCCACAGCGCCTGGCCGAAAATGACTTTTTATATATTTACTTTCCCTCCCAGCCTGCAAATCCCTTGAAGTCAGAATCTGTACCAAAAAAAAATTAATCTTTGGACTAGATATTATGAAGTTTAAGGATCCTGTATCTGGTCAGTGCTCAATCAGCTCAAATTCATTAAACACTTGATTTTTTTTTAACCTTTAAAACTATGTATACTTCACTGGTAGACATTATAGATAAATTTAAGCACCCCAGAGTTAAGGCTTATTATATTATTTTGAGCCATTGAACACTTTCAGTTTAGTGTTAGAGTAGTTAATAGAATTGAACACCTGATTTTGCCTACTATTTGGTAGGCACTGTGCTACGTGCTAGAGATTTCAACAATGAATAAGACTTCGTTCCTACCCTTGGGTTATGGAAAGATGGACATTTAAATAAGTAAGTGCAAGTGAAATGTTTATATGCTGCCGTAGTTATATATTCAAAGTATGGTGGGTACAAAAAAGGAGGAAAGAGTCAATTTAATAACTTTTTTAAGGCACAGAACCTGTTAAAACTGAACAATTCACAGCTGGGCACAGTGGCTCATGCCTGTAACCCCAGCACTTTGGGAGGCCGAGGCGGGCGGATCGTGAGGTCAGGAGATCGAGACCATCCTGGCTAACACGGTGAAACCCCGTCTCTACTAAAAATACCAAAAAATTAGCCAGGCGTGGTGGCGGGCGCCTGTAGTCCCCGCTACTCGGGAGGCTAAGGCAGGAGAATGGCGTGAATCCGGGGGGTGGAGCTTGCATTGAGCCGAGATCGTGCCACTGCACTCCAGCCTGGGTGACAGAGCGAGACTCCGTCTCGAACAACAACAACAACAACAACAACAACAACAAAAACTGAACAATTCACTAGTCAGCAGAAAAAAGTTTTCAAAAGCATCAGGTTTTTTAAAAGTATGCATATAATAGCAACTATCATTTATTTAGTGTTTACCAAGTGCCAAGCATTGTTGTAAGCACTTTAGATTGATTATCTCACTAGTGATCCTCATAACAACTTTATGAGGTGATTACTAATGTTATCTCCATTTTACTGATGAAGATAGTGATGCTGGGAAAGGTTAAGTAATGTGCCCAATGCACAGAAGATGGAGCCATCCTGGAACCATGGCCCACGTGGGCAGCAGCAGGCTGTGAACAGAACTGTGCCTGGAGGGTGCCCTCTAATAACAGTGAGGCTGGGGAGGAAGGAGAGACCAGATAAAGCAGCTGTATGCATCACTGTCCTCATCTGTTCTGTTTTTCCTAGGCCCTACTAGCACACCTACGGAAGCTGGAGGTTGGTAGTACGCCTCAGGGCAGCCACTCACAATCTGAGGGCCTCTGAAGGTGCAGAGTGTGAGTTCTGAGTGGAATTCAGGAGTGTTGGTTTTCGCAACTTTAACACAAGTGGTCCACTGACACCAAAATAGGAAATATGCTCTTGAAAAATGTTTCATATTGGGTTAGTTCTTTTTGACACCATCATATCATAGAGTTAGGTACATTTTTTCTTCAATCACTAAAATATGGTCTTACGGTAAAATTACGATTAGTTTAAGAATACGAGTTGGCCGGCTGGGCGTGGTGGCTCACGCCTGTAATCCCAGCACTTTGGGAGGCCGAGGTGGGCGGATCACGAGGTCAGGAGATCAAGATCATCCTGGCTAACACAGTGAAACCCCCTCTCTAGTAAAAATACCAAAAAAAAAAAAAAAAAGTTAGTCGGGCATGGTGGTGGGCGCCTGTAGTCCCAGTTACTCGGGAGGCTGAGGCAGGAGGATGGCGTGAACCCAGGAGGCGGAGCTTGCAGTGAGCAGAGATCACGCAGCTGCACTCCAGCCTGGGCGACAGTGTGAGACTCCCTCTCAAAAAAAAAAAAAAGAAAAGAAAAGAAAACGAGTTGGGCATTTGAAAAATAAGCCTAGCACCTCACACTAGCATTTCAACGGAACAAAATCTCCCCATTCTCCTGATTTTTACTTGCCAGTTAAATATCCTTTTCTCCAATGCAACTTCCATGACAGCACAAGCATAATTTTTTAGTGGTAATTGTTGGGCCTACAGCCTGGCAGGTTGGAAAGAACTGGGGCTCAGAGGGACACTACCAGGTTCTAAGCTCTCTATGACCTTGAGCAAGTAAAAAGACTTCCTGATACATCCCATTTATTGAGACAAAAAGAGATTTAAAGATAAATCAAAATGTAGAAAAGGGTTTGAAATTAACAAGTAGGTAAAGATTTAAGTAGTAATTTTTATTGAAAATCTAAGTAGATAAACCCCAATTTTTTATTTTTTATTTTTTATTTTTGAAACGGGTCTCACTTTGTTGCCCAGGCTGGAATGCAGTGGTGCGATCATAGCTCACTGCAGCCTCAACCTCCTGGGCTCAAGGTGATCCTCCCACTTCAGTCTCCCAAGTAGCTGGGACATGCCACTATGCCCGGCTAATTTTTTATTTTTTTGTAGAGATGGGGTCTTACTATGTCGCCCAGGCCATTCTTGAACTCCCGGGCTCAAACAAACTACTTGCTTTGGCCTCCCGAAGTGCTGGGATTACAGGCATGAGCCACTGCATCCAACTCTAATATTCTTAACAATAGAAACATTTTTATTCTATGTACAAACATAAAAGGGGATAAACATGGAAAGTTACTTAAATCTTAGAAACATATCTATAATCACAAACTCCAGAGAATCTAGAATAAAATTTTAGGATGGTACGGGGCCCGATTCCATGGATTTAATTGTTAAAACTATAGACCAAACATTCCCAACCATGCCACTGTAATTATACAAGGTTTTCAGGAATATATATTTTTTCTTTTAATGTGCTTCATATTTTTTTTCTATTTTGGCCAGTACATATTTCCTTTTTTTTTTTTTTTAAACACCAGTACCACTTGCCAACAAATTTCTTTAAAGATAAGAAAACCAGCTCTGTGGAATTTTATACTTAGTTAATGTTGGAAGCCTAGTACAGTACTTGGCTTTGTTAACTTTTCAACTTTGTTAAGTGATAATGTTGGTTTAGAACAATTTATATAACATGAGTCTTGGAAATTGGCCTCTTCACGTTTTTGTTCTTTGGTCAGTTTTGTAAAAAATTATTCAAGTAAAGGTTTCCAACTTATTGCTATATATTTTGAGCATAATATTTCTTTTTTTTTTTTCTTTTTGAGACGGAGTCTTGCCCAGGCTGGAGTGCAGTGGCGCGATCTCAACTCACTGCAAGATCTGCCTCCCAGGTTCACACCATTCTCCTGCCTCAGTCTCCCAAGTAGCTGGGACTACAGGCACCCATTACCGCGCCTGGCTAATTTTTTGTATTTTTAGTAGAGACGGGGCTTCACTGTGTTAGCTAGGATGGTCTTGATCTCCTGACCTCGTGATCTGCCTGCCTCAGCCTCCCAAAGTGCTGGGATTATAGGCATGAGCCACCGTGCCCAGCCTAAGCATATTATTTCTTAATACTTTCCCTGACTGCAAGTTGTCCTTTTCTCCATTCAAGCTATATTAAGTTACATTCTTATTAAATTAGGCAATGATTTATGTAGTTAATTAAATGTAAAATTTTTTCATTTTCCTTTAAGACTTGTGTTTATAGAAATTTACACATCTATTCTTTAAGTACTTCTCAGAAAAATACTTTGCTTCTTCCACCTTATTTGTAGCTACTGTAGTGATGCTCTTTCCCAGCAGATGTTAATACCCAGAATCTGGCTAAATGTGGAGGTAAGTAGGTGAGGCTGGTGAGAACATACCTATTCCTTATATGCAGGGATGCCTGGGCCACAAGGAGCACATGCCGACATTCGGCGAACTATACATATAGCAGGTTCAATGCTTCAACACTCCCCAGAATAAAGATTGATCCAGGCATCAAATACTGATCTGGTGATGCTGGGACTCAGTGTGAAAGATGAATAAACTTAGTATTACATACAATCTTTTAAAACTTGCTCTCAAACACAGCAGCTCTGGTTAGATTCGAATAAGGGATTCACAGGCTCCTTATTTTCTCCTAGGCTCTGGCACTGGCACTTAATAAGCCAGTGACAGTTTAGATGTCTATATTGCTTTTGTTTTCTTTAAGGAAATATATCATAAATATATAATACTTGTTATAATAGCACAGGCTATAGAAGAATTAACCTTCTATGAGTTAGTGTATGCACATGAGAACAAAAGATTCCTTTTGCTCTTACCTTTCCCATTTCTACCTCAAGGAGAGCATTGCTGGAGAAATGTCAGTTTAGGTTTTGCTCAAGAATCATAAGTGTAGCTCAAGAGGAAACAGTGAGCTGCACCTGAATAAAAGAAGGCATCTTGGAGATGGACATGTAATTGACGTTCCTAAAGTTTAGCCAATATAAAGTCTCCAGACTTTCAGAACCTCTGGCTAGGCACTCAGGACAGAAAACAGTTGGCAACAGTTCTGCTGGCCCATCACAAACTAAAGGAAAATGTCGGGCCACACAGCAGGTGACTGGATTCTTCTGAAGCATACAGAGGCCAGTGTCACTTCGAAGTGCTTCATAGGGAGTCTGTCAACCTTCTCCATGGCACATGGTTACTCTCACTTCTGCCTGATGGAGAAACATGCATTTGATATGTTCACACCCAGTGCCACAGTCTAGATGAGACTGATCATTTACTTAGGCTGGGAAATTGTTAAGTATTTGGATATATTACTCTGGAAATAGCTTACATTTGATAAAGTATATACCCTCATCCCAAGATAGATATCTTTAGGCAAATGTAAAATGCTAAAATGGAAAATGGAGCAACATTGATCCAGTTCATTCTACCTGAACTGGAAGAGGAAGCTTACGCAGGCTGATGGATAGGAAAGTCATTAATATTTCTACATTACAAAAGTAACTCATGAATATATTTTTTAAAATTCAAACCTTAGGGAAATGTACACAGTAATATATGGAAGTCTTCCTACAACTTCTTCTCATTCTCAACCCATGCCCATTCACCTCCTCAGGAATCGACACTTAACAGTTCAGTTTGCATCCTTCCAGAGCGTTCCTGTGCACATGTGTGTGTTGTCTGGGTTGTCTGCTTTATGTGCATGGACATGATGTCCATGCTTCAATATGTTCATGTCACAGAGAAATATGACACAATGGAAAAGTGATCTAAATTCCAAGTTTTCAATTCTTTCACACACAGTTTTAACTTTCAAACCTTTGAAATATTCTCACCCTTCCAAAACACTTACATATTACATTAAAAACACAAATCTGTAGCAATTTAATGGTGACCAGAAACACAGGCCTATAAGGTTAAGAAAATAGTAAAAAGATATCATGACACACGTAGCTTCTCCTGTCCCAATAAAGTATATATTCTGGGAACTTTTGCAAAGCTTTTCTTTAACCATTATTATTCTATGTAATGCATTTCAGTCATCTCTTCTGGCAGGAGCAGTAGACTTGACTCAGCATTTATTTTTAATTTTTATTTTTTTGAGACAAACTCTTACTCTGCCACCCAGACTGGTTGCAGTGGCATGATCACAACTCACTGCAGCCTCAACCTCCCTGGCTCAAGCAATCTTCCCATCTCAATCTCCCAAGTAGCTGGGACTACAGGTGCAGGCCACCATGTCCAGCTAATTTTTTAATTTTTTGTAGAGATGAGGTCTCACTATGTTGCCCAGGCTGGTCTTGCATTCCTGGGGTCAAGGGATCCTTCTGCCTTGGCCTCCCAAAGTGCTGGGATTATAGGCATAAGCTACTGCAACCAACCACTCAATATTTAGAATTATTAGGTTGAAAATACCTGGGACCCAGGACCTTGATGGAAGTTTAAATTCAGAACTCTTAAGCAAAATTGTGAGATAAATTCCTAAATTCTTTGTTACCTATAAGCAAAGACTCTAATTCAGGATTAACTAGGGTCTCCTTTCTTGAGACCTATTCCAAATCAGGATCTGCTTTCAGTATTTAATAGGATACTAAAACATAACAGATGCAAGGATTTATTAATCATCCAGTCTGGGCTAGGCACTTTACATAACCTGCCACCAAGAAGCCTCACCACAGCCCTCTGTTGGTTCTCAAGTTGGTGGTAGAACTGGGGTGAACTGGTTGCTCACTCCAGAGCCTGTGCTCTTGGGCTCGACAGCCTCCTAGACTAGGGATTACCATGATCTGAAACTAGACCATGTGGGAGGGCTGTGAAGTGTGTCTATGTCACCAGTGTTCTAGGCCTGGCTGCTACTCAGAACTGGCTTCCAGGGGACAAAGAGGGAAGAGTTGTCACAGCCCCAAGAAGTTGAAAGATGAAAGCAGGGAGCAGGTATGTCTGAGAAAACACACCACCAATGAATGGAAAGAAGGTAAGCCCAAGAGCATTCCAAGCCTTAAAGGATGGGCCAAAAGGCAGACAGCCAGGGACGGAGATAAAGGAAGGAACAAACAGGCAGAGCTGGAGTCAACTGCAGCAGAGAAGAGCCAAGAATCAAAAACCACACTGTGTGTTTGGGAAGTTGGGGCAAGGAAGCCAGGAAACAGGAGAGAGAGGAGGTAGTGAATAAGGGAACGAGTCCAGCATCCTGCATGGGTTAGGCCTGTGTTGTGTCCTGTGCCGCTGTGTTCACAAGGTGGAGTCCGTGGGCGGCTCCTCACAACCACAGGACACACTGAAGGGCTTTCTTTCTCCTTCTCAGGCTTGTTTGAAATGCAGCTGTCACACCTGTGACTCAGCATGTACTACTGGGTGCCACAAACGATGCTCTACATTTGGATGCAAAAATTAGATAAGGCCTAACAGAAGCCAGATTGTGGCTAAACTTTCATCTAAAGTGAAATATTTGACTCCTAATACTAACTTTTAACTTACTGCCTGTAACCGCAGACCAACGTGGGACAAGTTAGGAAAGGCTATATTTTCTTTTGTAAATTACTGGAAACACTCAGGTATTAAAATGTGCTCCAAAAATGTTGCAGATAATCTGTCTGCCCTATCTAGGGTAGGAGGACATTCAAAAATTGTTTTGGAATAAAATGCTGATATACAAAATATATCATGACTTAATCTATTACAGTACCATAGTCCATCATCTCTCACCTGGATCCTGAATTGATCTCCTAACAGGTCTTCCGCCCCTCTTGCACTCGTTTCCCTCCCTGTAATCCATCCTCCACACACAGGACAACCACAGTGACTTTAAAAACATAAAATCAGACCTACATCCTCCAACAAAGGTCCACTACTATTTTTTTTTTTTTTTTTTTTTTTTTGAGACGTAGTCTCACTCTGTCACCCAGACTGGAGTGCAGTGGTGCGATCTCGGCTCACTGCAACCTCTGCCTCCCAGATTCAAGTGATTCTCCTGCCTCAGCCTCCCCAGTAGCTGGGACTACAGGCACGTGCCACCAAAGCTGGCTAATTTTTTGTAATTATAGTAGAGACAGGGTTTCACTGTGTTTCGATCTCCTGACCTCGTGATCCGCCAGCCTTGGCCTCCCAAAGTGCTGGGATTACAGGCGTGAACCACTGCGCCCGGCCAAAATCCACTACTCTTAAAGCAAAGTCTCTTCATCTTGGCTTTCAAGGCTCTATCTAATCTGACCCACTCTAACTTTCCAGTCCCTTCCCATGCCACTTTCCCCGTCTTCTTGGGTTTCCAAACACATTCGGCTTCTTCCTGCCTCAGGCTTGCTTTAGGAACTCAGGGACCATGTCTGTCTTGTTTGCATCACCCTAACAGCATCTGAGCTGGTGCTTGGGGCACAGGAGGCACTCAACTTTTTGAATGAAAGCTTAAAGTCTGTAGTGACACAAATGTCCATTAGAGGGCTCCCTTGACACCAGAGAACAAAACTAAATGTTAGATGAGGATGTCCACAGTGAGGTATTGACAAAGTGATCATGATACAATAAATACATTTTTAAAAGCAGCACATTACCAACTCTCTTCACTTCCTTCTAGCTGTGTGACAAGACTGTCCTGTGACTGCCTGGACCTCTATACACACAGACACCCACAGTGAGGTAGCCTCTCTGTTCCTTAGTGTTCACATCTCTAAGTGGAAATAACAATGGTACCTCCTGTCTTAAAGGGCTGGGGCAAGGATCAATGAGATAACGCACGTAGAGCTCTTAGTTCATTGTCTGGCACATGAAAGTCCTCAATAAATGGTTGACTGTTATTACTTCAAGTCAATTAATGGAAGTTAACTTTATCTGTAATGCCTTTTCCAATCATTTTCCTGTGTCCAAATTTCATCTCTTTTTCAAGGCCCTGCTCAAATACTGCCTCTCATGTATAATATAATTAGACAGGCTTAATCCCCAAATCCTAAGACTCCCGTTGTGGCTTGCCTTTACCTTCCTTCCACAGCCAAGCGTTTGGACAAAGTTGTCTATATTTCCATTTGTTCAAATGATCATGATCAATTTTCCGCACCTGTAGAAACCATTCTCTGTAAGGTCACTCATAGCTTCCCTATTCTAAGTTCAATGAAAACCTTTCAGCCTCTTTGTCACTAGCTACTGACATTGCTGACCACTCCTGTCCCTAGAAACACTCTCATCCCTGTTTTCCCCCCTGCCTATCTGGCCACTCCCTTTCCATCTCCCTAGTCCTCCACTTAACTTCATGCAGCCCATGAATGCCAAACCCACAGGCCTCCTAACCCACAGGCCTCTTAACCCACAGGCCTCTTATCCAGACTCTTCCATGAGCTCTAAACTTTACTTGGCTTTCCTACAGGCATCACAAACTTAACAAGGCAAAAACAAACTCATCACTGGGGCAAGGGCAGGTAGGTTGGGTGAAAAAAATTTTTTAATTAAAAAAAACCCAATTCATCATCATACTTAGATCTACTGCATATTGATCTTTATAAGATGGCAAAATCATCTACTCCATTACCTGAGCCACAAATCTCAGATCCAGCCTAAGTGGCTTCATCAAATTCTCATTCTCTATGTCCCTAGCTTATTCCATTTGATCTCAGTATCTCTGTCTTGGTTCTTCCTGCCTAGACGCCTAGACTATTTTAATATAGTTTCCAACTAGTCCCTGGACCTCTACTCTTTTTTTCTAAAATTTAGAGACATGGTATCACTCTGTCACCAAGGCTGGAGTACAGTGGCATGACCATACTCCCCTGTAATCTCAAAGTCCTAGGCTCAAAGTCCTCCCACCTCAGCCTCCTGCATAGCTAAGACTATAGGCATGTGCCACTGTGCCTGGCTAACTTAAATTTTTTTTTTTTTTTTTTTGTAGAGATGAGGTCTCACTATGATTCCAGGATTGTCTCGAACTGGCCTCAAGTGATCCTCCTGCTTCAGCCTCCTAAAGTGTTGATATTATGGGCATGAACTGCCATGCCTGGCCTTTTTAAAAAATAGCTTTATTGAGATACAATTCATATTCTATGAAATTCACCCACTTAAAGTGTACAATTCAGTGAGTTTCATCACTATCTAATTTTATAACATTTTCATTACCCCACAAAGAAACCCAGTAGCAGTTACTCCCCATTCCCTCCTTTCCCTAGCCCCTACAACCACAATTCTACCTTCTTTCTCTATGGAAAGAGACAGAGATTCCTATTCTGGACACTTCATATAAATGGAATCATTCAGTATGTGGCCTTTTGTGACTATCTCAACTCTTGTCCCCTTCTCCACTCCATTCCACTCTTCCCAGTTACCAGATTGGTTTTTTTTTTTTTTTCTCTGAGATGGAGTCTTGCTCTGTCACCCAGGCTGGAGTGCAGTGGCACAATATCAGCTCACTGTAACCTCTGCCTCTCAGGTTCAAGTGATTCTCCTGCTTCAGCCTGCTGAGTAGCTGGGATTACAGGAATGTGCCACCATGCCTGGATAATTTTTGTATTTCTAGTAGAGATGGGGTTTCACCATGTCTAATCTCAAACTCTTGGCCTCAGGTGATCTACCTGCCTCAGCCTCCCAAAGTGCTGGGATTACAGGCATGAGCCACCACACACAACCGAAATTGATCTTTATAAAACACAACTCAGGCTGGGCATGGCTCATACCTGTAATCCCAGCACTTTGGGAGGCTGAAATGGGTGGATCGTTGGAGTGCAGGAGTTAGAGACCAGCCTGGGCAACACAGCGAAACCCTGTTACTACACACACACAAAAAAATACAAAAATTAGCCAGGCATGGTGGCATGCACCTGTCGTCTCATCTACTCAGGAGTTTGAGGTGGGAGGATTGCTTGAGCCTGAGATGTTGAGGCTGCAGTGAGCTGTGATGGCACCACTGTACTCCAGCCTGGGAAATGGAGTGACACCTTGCCTTAAAAAACAAAGAAACACCAACCCCCGACACCCCAACTTATGTCACTCTCTGGCTTAAAATCCTTTAATAGCTCCTGGTAGATTGCAGGATAGAGCTCATGTACATAACAGCCCTTCCCAAGCTGCTTCCTGTCCATCCCCCCAACCAATCCATCCACTATTCTCCCTTTATTCCATTCAAACATTCATTTCCCAGATATAACATCCCATGTCACACCTCCACAGCTTTCCCATGTGTTTGTCTCTGCTCGGAGCATGCTTCTCTGTCTTCCTTATCTACATACTTGGTCCTCAACTCTTAACTCTGCTCAGACCTTCACTAGTGACTCAGATGCGTGGTGCCTGTGTTGCCATGGCACCCATCTAGCAAACCCATTATTCCACTGTACTGCAACACTGCTTTATCTTCTCCCATGAGACCATTAGCTACTAGGTGAGGGCACAGACCATGTTTCACTTAAGTCTTCAGCATTCAGCAGAGTGTGTGGCATGAAGGAATCACTTCAATACCTGTTCTGTTGATTGTCAGTAATGATCTTGGAATTAGCATTTGTTTATGCTTACCTCAAAACATGAGGAGGCAATTTGCAGTAAAGAAGCTGAAAAGTCACACACACAACCAAATTTCATAAGACATGCAAAGGGCACAGGATCTGCACATGACTATGAGAACTACACCAAAAAACATTCTTCATAGAAAAAGCAATGGATGAAACCCATTCTGGTTTGGTGGAGTTCCATGACAAAACAAAGAAATTGTTGTTTCATTGCCAATTTCTCATGTTTAAAACCCAAACGTATAACTGATTTTGTCCTTGAAAAACTGCCTATAGAAGTTATGTTGTAGAAAATATTTCTCATTTTTATAGAACAATTTAAGCCACTTTGGGAGGCTGAAGCAGGCAGTTCACCTGAGGTCGGGAGTTTGAGACCAGCCTGACCAACATGGAGAAACCCCATCTCTACTAAAAAAATACAAAAATTAGCCTGGCGTGGTGGCACACGCCTGTAATCCCAGCTACCTGGGAGGCTGAGGCAGGAGAATCCCTTGAACCCGGGAGGTGGAGGTTGCAGAGAGCTGAGATCGTGCCATTGCACTCCAGCCTGGGCAACAAGAGCGAAACTCCATCTCAAAAAGAAAAAGGAAAGAAAAAAAAAAGAATTTAAGCATGTAAGTACATTTAATGAGCCATCGGGTGATGAGAGTAATTTTTGATAGGGGAAAAAAGGTGTAAAAAAGTACCTGTAGATAAACCTTCTTCACGCCAGGCACATAATCTGCAATCCGGCCAAAGAGCAGTCGTCCAACTCCTGAAGTGACGCCAATGCACATGAGAACAATCTCTTTATTTTTTTCATCTTGAAATCTTTCATTTACATGTTTCATCTATAGGCCAAAGAGAAAGAAACCACACTAAATATGGTAGAAAAACTTGACAAATCTGAGGCTTTGCATCAAATGCATTTGCTTCTCTGCAGTGTTATGGGCTTGCAACTTTTTCCAAATTTGAATATTTATGAAATTTGTCCTGTGGTAATTTTTCATGAAAACATATGAAAAAAAATTAACATGTTTTAGTTTTCATTTTTAAAAGCATTTTTAAGGCCGGGCATGGTGGCTCACACCTGTAATCCCAGCATTTTGAGAGGTCGAGGTGGGTGGATCACCTGAGGCCAAGAGTTCGAGACCAGCCTGGCCAACATGGTGAAACCTCATGTCTACTAAAAATATAAAAATTAGCCAGGCATGGTGGCGCCCGCCTGTAATCCCAGCTACTCAGGAGGCTGAGGCACGAGAATAGCTTGAACCCGGGAGGCGGAGGTTGCAGTGAGCTGATTGCACAACTGCACTCCAGCCTGGGCGACACAGCAAGACTCTTAAAAAAAAAGCATTTTTATAAGAGTTTTTATTTTTCAACAAAGGGTTAGAAGCATGCAATTGTAAGCTACACTGAGCCATTAGCTAAAGGAAGAGAACAGACATTTGAACATACCTGTTCTCTCAAGGTCGCCCAAGGACCCGTTACATTATCTGCTCCCTAAAAGATAGTTCAAGGGTCAATTCTGGAGTTTTATTTCTTCTAGGAGGACCTGAACCAAACTGACACCCCTGAAATGAGTTAGAACAGAGCGTCCAGAATAAAGCATAAGGTTCTCTACCTGTAAAGTTGCCTATTTGTGTAGCATTAGAACAGATTAAAATACAGGGGCAGCTTAACATAGCAGTTAAAAGATAAACCTCTAGAGAGGCAGACTGCTTGCGTTCAAGTCCTGGTTCTGTTCTTATCAGCCTTGTGGCTTTGGGTAAGTTCTTAACCTCTAGGGTTTCAGTTTGTCTGTAAAATGGAAATTGGAAAAGTACATACTTCAGAAATTGGTTACGAGGATTAAATAAAATGTCTGTGTAAAGAGCTTAGAACAGTATTTGGCACACAGTTAATAACAATCAGATATTAATTTTAGCTTTCTTTTTTTTTAAAGGACCTTTCTCTTCCACTTAGTGTACTTATAACAGAGACTACAGTGACCTGTGGGCCATAGATAGCCAGTGAGCATATTTTGTTTGACCTTTCCATAATGCCTGACAATCACCGTCCCCCACACCACACATTGGTCTGAGTTCTGGAAGTCTGCAAGCAAATTTCCCACCAAATACAACCACCCATATAGTGCCCATGTGGCAGTGAACACCCTTCCTGGGTGATATCTCTTTAAAACACTTCTCATTTTGCATTTTAAAAGCCCATTTATGTATCCCAACACCATCTCCTTTTTCTCTTCTCTTTCTAAACTATTAACTGTTTTCCCTAACTTCTGTGTTTTCATACTGGTCCAGAATAGTCCTCCTAAATATGGCTTTAATCTCATCAATTCCTTATTCAAAGGTGGCCCACTGCCTACATTTACACTCCTTAGTTTGGTATTCAAAGCTCTCCGTAATGTGTTGCTAATCCATCTTTGTACCTTTATTAACTACTGATCTTTGACTCAGAAGTAGAAAATTCATCTGACTTATAAGCCTGGATTAAAAAAAAGTAGAAAATTTAAATGTCTAAGGGCTCAGCGAAATAACAAAAGTAAAACAGGTTAATTGGAGAAAAAGGACATATACTTCAGTTGATTATTATCATATAGGTCTGCCAGGGTTGCCAAATCTACCTCTAGGAGCCCTTTAATTTAAAAGAAAAGTCAGAAATCCGGGTTTTGTGTGGAAATGTTGGCACCTAATTTAAATTTAGGACACTGTGTGATCCAGCTCTACAAAAGTCAAACAAAACACGTCTGCAAGCTGCATTAGGCCTGCTTTGATCTCAGCCCTAATCCCATCTGGCCCAGTAGGACAGGTTTATTCACAATGTCACTTAAACATGTTCTTATCTATCTACATTTCTGCTGCCTCTTCTACCCTCTTCAACTTCCTAACTTCTTGTTATTGTCAAAAGTTTTCATTTGGCACCTGAGGTATTCCATGTTCCTACCCAGCCCCGTTAATGTCTGTACACATTCTCTTAAGTAGATACTTCATGTAAAATTAGACATATCCACTCCTGTTTCAAAGGCACCTCAAAGTCAACAGGCCCTGTGCTGAACTCATCTCACCCTCACAAATTGCCTGCCCCCCATTTCAGTTAATACACTACTGTTAGCCCAACTACCCATGGCAGAAACTGACAGCTACCCTAGATTATTCCCTTTCCCTCTTCAAATCCAAGAGTCACCACTGAATCCTGATGATTTACTTTCTAAATCTCTCAGACTTGTTTCCTTTGGCCCACGTTCCTCATGGTATTTTAGTTCCATTCCTTTCACTCGTCACCGGGACCACTACAGCAGCTTTCTAACATGCTTCTTGCTTGAGCCCTCACTCCTAAATCTTTCCCCTCTAACCTATGTTCCCTGAGAACACCAGGTTAGGTTCAAAATGAACCTGTCTCAAACAAAAAAAAATAAGAGACGTTCTTTAGTATTCATAAAAGACTGAATCTACCAGGCATCTTTTTTTATGAAACTAAGAACACCTGTCTGTCAAATGACTATTATTCTTTATTAGTGGTTTATTATTTCCCCCTGCTCTACTTTGTAATCCTTAAAAGGAATAATAAGGTGAAATGTTTGAGGTATTTTGAAAGAATATAAATTGGGTAAATCCAAATTATGCTTAGGTGGGAACTTAGTTCTTCAACTAGAAGGGGCATTATTTTATTTATTTATTTATTTATTTGAGATGGAGTTTCACTGTCGCCCAGGCTGGAGTGCAGTGGCGCGATCTCGGCTCACTGCAACCTCCACCTCCCCGGTTCAAGCGATTCTCCTGCCTCAGCCTCCAGAGTGGCTGGGATTACAGGTGTGCACCACCACGCCCGGCTAATTTTTGTATTTTTAGTAGAGATGAAGTTTCACCGTGTTGGCCAGACTGGTCTCAAACTCCTGACCTCAAGTGATCTGCCTGCTTCGGCTTCCTAAAGTGCATGAGCCACCACACCGGGCCTAGAAGGGGCATTATTTAACCAAATTTTGTTACTGCCATGATTATCTAAATAAAGCAAGAACTTCAGCTTCTAATACTCCCTCCCTATTCCCACCAAGATCTGCAAACTAAAAAAGTTTCTTTGGCCAGTATGTGAGGGAATCTGGGGATGCTGGATCTCTGGATCCTTTCTCACTGAGACAGTAGTACCCAGGAGGTCTGGTATGTTCTACTTGTAGCCTGGGCCGTCCATGACTGCTGCTAACTGTTTTATAAATTTCTGCCCATCTATCATCCTCTGGAGACTGGCATGCACTTTATTTCGGTAGAAAGTGAATATAGGACAAAATGGATATTTCTAATAAAGAGTTGTCTAGATATGAAAATGTTGAGATTTTTTTCATACTTAATCTATTTTTTAAACCAATTTAAAGCTTATACTAGAGGTCACTGTCTACACGGGATAATATTATGCTGTAGAGCAGTTGTTTAAAGTTAACTTTAAAGATAAGTTAGACTTTATCTAAATGTATTAAGTGTCAGGAATTCATCTCCCTCTCTCTTTTTTTTTTTTTTTTTTTTTGATGGAGTGTCACTGTGTCACCCAGGCTGGAGTGCAGTGGCACGATCTCGGCTCACTGCAACCTCCGCCTCCCAGGTTCAAGCAATTCTCCTGCCTCAGCCTCCTGAGTAGCTGGGATTACAGGTGCCCACCACCACGCCCGTCTTATTTTTGTATCTTTAGTAGAGACGGGGTTTCACCATGTTGGTCAGGCTGGTCTCAAACTCCTGACCTCGTGATCCACCTGCCTCGGCCTCCCAAAGTGCTGGGATTACAGGTGTGAGCCACCATGCCCAGCCAGGAATTCATCTTTTATTTATGTTCTTAAACATCTGTTTAATCCTAGGTTGCACACTTCCAGGGGATTAACAAAACCTTGCTAATTGACATCTTCAACACTGACTGTGCCTGAAACATTTTTTCTGTTTGAGACAGAGTTTCACTCTGTTGCCCAGGCTGGAGTGCACTGGCGCAATCACAGCTCACTGCAGCCTTGACCTCCTGGGCTTAAACAATCCTCCTACCTCAGCCTCCCAAGTACCTGGGACCACAGGTACATGCCACCACACGCAGCTAATTTTTAAATCATTTTTGTAGAGACATGGTCTTGTTATGTTGCCCAGGCTGGTCTCAAACTGCTGGGCTTAAGCAATCCTCCACCCTTGACCTCCCAAAGTGCTGGAATTACAGGCATGAGCCACCACACCCAGCCCTGGGTAACTGTTTCTGACCAGCCAGCTGAAGGCAGGTTCCTTTCCCCTCACTAGAGCCCACAGACAGATCCTGTTTGAGAGGTCTCAGGCAGTAAGCTAAGAAAGTGATCATCTCACTGGAATGGCCTCAGCCCTGGCCTCTCTCCTCTCCACCTCTCTTACAGGGGAGCCACAGTGTAAGACATTTGGAGACATCAGATGGCGTTCTGACAAAGAAACTAAGGCAGAGTCCTCTAGCTCTCTCTCTTTTTTTTTTTTTTTGAGACGGAGTCTCGCTCTGTCGCCCAGGCTGGAGTGCAGTGGCGCAGTCTCGGCTCACTGCAAGCTCCGCCTCCCGGGTTCACGCCATTCTCTTGCCTCAGCCTCTCCGAGTAGCTGGGACTACAAGCGCCCGCCACCACGCCCGGCTAATTTTTTTGTATTTTTAGTAGAGACGGGGTTTCACCGTGATCTCGATCTCCTGACCTCGTGATCCGCCCGCCTCGGCCTCCCAAACCCAAAGTGCTGGGATTACAAGCGTGAGCCACCGCTCCCGGCCTCCTCTAGCTCTCATATATCAACCCCAGAGGAAGTTAAATGGGTGGCCACAGTACAAAAGCAGCTCTAATAAAGCCAACGAACATGCATTAGAAACTCAAGCTTCTCATCACCAAATGGTTTCACGATAGAAGAATGCCCAACAGAAGGGAATCCCCAGTCACTTTATTTACAGAAACCTGTGAAGCGCAGTGGTGGTATACACCTGCAAAGCAAGGATGCCATTGATCAAAAAGGTCCAATAATTACCTACTGTACTGTTTCCTAAGACTGTGTAATTTGGCCATGCCTTGATGGTCATTATCTTCCTCCTTTTAAGGGGGTGAATACTTTTTGTTTAATATCTTTTATGTAAGGTTTATGGAATTTATTAAATATGATAAAATACTGGTGCACACAAGTTAGACTATATATCTTTGGGGAGTCATAGTTTAAAAAGAAGGGGGGTTACTGGAGACTCTTCAAACAAAAGTAACTTTATTTCTGACAGAGGACTTGGAGTAACAGCTGACTGACAATTACAAAGTGCTAACAAAGGCTGTATACAGAGGCCAGGAAAGCAGGGCAAAAACAGGCCCGGGGAGGAGTGGAGACTGTGGGACTAAAATAACTACAACTGTCTTCTAGACAGAACTGAGCAAAACAACCCCTCTACCCCCAACCAATAGTTATCATCCACTGCTGCTGCAGTTAACTATGCTCTTTGGGAGATAAGATTTCAGTCACCCAGTCATCATCTGTATTCGTTTATAATGATTTTGATTCTCTCATCTCTGTTCTTCCTCATCAGATACACATCATCAAACTGAAAAGGGGTGGACAATGGCTAGGCATGTACACTCATTTTATGTCTAGGAGAATAAACTCTTTGGGGGAGGGAGGGGACCTGTATGTTTTACATTTACGTGGTACATCAAAAAATGGGATAATAAATGCTACATAATATTTACAGCAATTATGGAATTCAAACTGATTCTTTCAACTTCCTACTTTCCAATACGGACCCTAAGTTCAAAGCACTTTTACTCACTGCTATTCATACCAGAGATTGGCAGCTTCAGCTTGTTGTTTCTCATTTACTGCATTTTGGAGTAATTCTAAGAAAATATCCACCCAACATTTGAAAAGCTATTCCATAACTCTAGAAGACCATTCTGCCTAAATATACTTTTTTGAAAGGTAAACTCAAAAAGCCTGGGCCCTTTAAAAAAATAGACGTACATCTGAAAGAGAGTAGAAAGCCTGCAAGCATGGGTTAATGGATAATCTGAGTTTGTTGCAAATCAAAACTTAACACTACCCTTTGACTTAAAAGTAGGATGAACAGAAATCCTCTGAATGAAATGAGACAGTTTATTTTGTTTTCTTTCTTTCTTTTTTAAATGATTGTGTTTCCTCTAGCTGTGTTTTTGCTAGAGGAAGTAAATTAAAACAAGTGGGGCATTCCCTTAGGAAGTTTTGCATGAGCACTGTACACCAGCAAGCCGAGCAAGGTGATTAAAGGTGGAAGAAAATGAACTCCATAGATTTGAGTACATAAAATTAATCCCTTTACACCAGAAAACACTGAAATAAAACTTTATGGCCACTGATAGATATTCATTGATTAGACCAGCCCCAAAATGTCATCTTAGCTTAATTTGACCAACTGTGCCTTCAGACTAAAGTATCTCTAAGATGTGCACAGAGAAAAATTTCTTTGCTTGCCAACATTTTTAAGGACTGACATCTTTTGGTAGCCCAGTGTCTATTTTTCAATGATATTTCTGTTGTGGCTAAACTGTGGTACAGGTACCTGCCCCCTCCTCAGCAGCTGACCAGGTGGAGAACAGACCTTTGGCCTAACAGGACTGTAGAAGGCATGGGTGATTGGTTCTGTTTGTTTTTTTAAACAGCTGATCTTTCCATTTCATTAAGATGGGTTTCCATGGTGTAGATAATCACGCATGGCACTCTTAAGACATGAAAAAGGACTGGGAAGAAAGAAGTTTCTGGAGTGCAGATTATTTAATAGCTACCAAAGGGCAGAAAAAAGAAGAGTTCAGAAGGAAGAGATGGCTAGTGGTTTAAAAAACCTAATTTTGAAAACATTTCTAACTCTAAAAATTCTTTAAAAGCCTTTGTTATTTCTACTTGTTTTTAAAATAATTTTCCCTGGATTACAAACAAAACAAATAAACAGTCCATCTACAACATAGCATCATTTAGATAAGATCAAGATTTAGTAAAATGTCCTAGAGGAATTACCAACCAAAACCAGCTTGGATTTAGATGCCAGTTTAAATAATCCTGCCTTTTAGAAGTTTAAAGTAGACTTCATCTTAAAATAGAAAATAAATCACTAAGATTTTTAGGTAACTTGAAATTATTTAGTGGCTCTAAATAATTTCTGTGCCAGATATTTCACAAGTTATCAAAAATTGTTCTGTTCCTTCCTGAACAATGAAAGGTTTAATCTGTTAGTTTATTTAAATTTTTATTAATTCCACCTACATTCGGTTTTTTTTTTTTTGAGATGGCGTTTTGGTCTTGTCACCCAGGCTGGAATGCAATGGTGTGATCTCGGCTCACTGCAACCTCCACCTCCCGGATTCAAGCAATTCTCCTGTGTCAACCTCCCAAGTAGCTGGGATTACAGGTGTCCGCCACCATGCCCAGCTAATTTTGTATTTTTAGCAGAGACAGGGTTTCACCATGTTGCCCAGGCTGGTCTCAAACTCCTGACCTCAGGTGATCTGCCCACCTCAGCCTCCCAAAGCACTGGGACTACTGGCATGAGCCACCACACCCAGCCTAAATTCAAATTTGATTCTGAAGTTTCTTTCTTGGAGTTTCATTCTTGGCACACCAGATTTACTACTCTCAGATCCTTGGTTCCTGGCAAGTTTGAATGAACACAACAGACTGTGTCTATGCTGGTCATCAAGACGGCTCCTGAGGGCTCAGCCATGGTTGGCAGCCTACCTGCATGACTGACTGACTCCGATACTTTGGTAGAGCACTTTGAAGATATAAAAGTGGTTGCAAAGGCTCTGTAGATGTGGACTCCTATTTGTGATTCATGCTCCTTTGAGGTATCATGTACTTCCATGTTTTACATTTATTAAAAAACAAGAAAAGGGGACATGCTCTTTAAACTTATTCTTGGATTGATCTAGTGATAAAGTCACCTATCAGCTAAATGTGCATGCAAATGAACAGGTAGGTGTGGGTTATGGAGTGTCTAATCAATAGTGGAATTACAGTCATGTGCTACATAATAACATTTCTGGTCAAAGATGAACCACATATACAACAGCGATTCCATAAGATTATAATCCTGTACTTTTGCTGTATCTTTTCCACGTTTAGATACACAAAATACCACGTGTTACAACTGCCTACAGCATTCCGTGCAGTAACATGCTGTACAGGTTTGTAGCCTAGGAGCAATAGGCTCTACCTATGCCATATAGCATAGGGACGTAGTGACTACACCATGTAGGGTTGTCTAAGTACACTCTATGATGTTTGCACAACAATGACATTGCCTAAGGATGCATTTCTCAGAACATATCCTCATTGTTAAGAGATGCACGACTGTAGGTGAATTTGGAAAAATAGTCCAAAGTGAACAAATGCACCCAAGAAAAGGCTAGTTGAAATGATATTAAATTTTATAAGTTTAATATAGGCTTCTCTTTTTTTTTTTTTAGACAAAGCCTCGCTCGGTTGCCCAGACTGGAGTGCAGTGGCAGAATCTCAGTTCACTGCAACCTCCGCCCATGGGTTCAAGAGAGCTTCCTGCCTCAGCCTCCCGAGTAGCTGAGATTACAGGCATGTGCCACCATGCCCAGCTAGTTTTTGTATTTTTAGTAGAGATGGGGTTTCACCATGTTGCCCATGCTGGTCTCAAACTCCTGACCTCAAATGATCTGCCTGCCTTGGCCTCTCAAAGTGCTGCGATTACAGGCGTGAGCCACCATGCCTGGCCTAAGATAGGCTTCTGACATGGTTTGAATGTTTGTCCCTTCCATATCTCATGTTGAAATGTGATTCCCAATGTTGGAGGTGGGACCTGGTGGGAGGTGACTGGATTTTGGAGGTGGATCCATCACGAGTGGCTTAGCACCATTCCCTTGGTGATAAGTGAGTTATGGCTTGTGTTCACTAGAGATTGGGTTGTTTAAGAGTGTGGCAGCTCCCCACCCACACTCTTGCTCCCAGTCTCATCAAGTGACCTGCTGCTCCCACTCTGCTTTCGCCATGAGTAAAAGCTCCCCGAGACCTCATCAGAAAACTGAGCAGATGCTGGGGCCATGCTTCCTAAACAGCCTGCAGAATCATGAGCCAAATAAACCTCTTTTCTTTATAAATCATCCAGCCTCAGGTATTTCTTTACAGGAACACAAGAACCTAATACAGCTTCTTTTTAAAACAGAAAAAGATACATTCAGAAAGCATTATTTAAATCACTGGGATCTGAGGTAACTTGATAACTTATTTAATGACCTTGGCAATAGTGTCAATAAGCAACTATTCTGTAAATTCACAAAACTGGTTCTACCTTCTTCTGTTGGTTATTGAAATTTTAACTTGAAGATTTGATTTTTGAAAGAAACAAAGAAATTAGGCCATTTGTTCTTATTCAGCTTCCTAATTTTTCCCTTAATTCTAAAGTGAAGAAAAATGGATCCTTCCATGAAAATTCTACCTTCTTCGAACCTCTCTTCACTAAGATTTAGGCTAATGGTGTTGGCTAAAGTGCTACTTTGCCAAAGGCTCCTATCTATCTTTCTCTTTCCCTCAGTCTTTGGAAGGCATGACGTTCAGTCTTTTTTTATTAATCCTAAGAGCCATCTAATTGCTGGCTCAAATTTGCATCCATAAATCTAATTTGTTTTTACCTGAATGAAGATTAAAATTTGTTGAGTAGGCCTAGATCAGCTTTCCTTCCACTGTTATCATTTCCACATATTTCTGATATTGTCTATCCCAACTGTTCCTTTTCTTATTCTTATTGCAGAGTTCTGGCGTGGAGGTTGGGGAAATGAAATTAATATTAGTCTCTTGGTATCCGTGGGGAACTGAACCCAGCACCTCCTCAGATACCCATATCTATGGATGCTCAAGTCCCCGATATAAAATGGTGTATTATTTGCATGTAACCTATGTATATCCTCCTGTATACTTTAATTAATCTCTAGATTACTTATAATAACCAATACAATGTAAATGCTATGTAAATGATTATTCTGCATTTTTATATTTCAATGCTCTACACAGAGAAACTTCTCTAGTAACAAACTATGATCCCCAGAAATGGTCCTTGAAAGTAGTCTCCTGTTGTTGTTGTTTGTAGAGATGTAATCTTGCCATGTTACCCAGGCTGATCTCAAACTCCTGAGCACAAGCAATCCTCCCACCTTGGCCTCTCAAAGTTCTGGGATTACAGGCATAAGCCACTGAGCCCAGCCTGTATTTTGTTTTTAATCTGTGTTCTTTTTTATTGTTTTTGTTTTGAGATGGGGTCTCGCTGTTGCCTAGGCTGGAGTGCAGTGGCACAATCACGGCTCACTGCCACCTCAACCCCCCAAGTAGCTGGGACCATGGGCACATGACACTATGCTCAGCTAATTTTTATTTTTATTTTTTTGAGACGGAGTCTCACTCTGTCACCCAGGCTGCAGTGCAGTGGTGAGATGTTGGCTAACTGCAACCTCTGTTTCCCGGGTTCAAGCAATTTTCCCTGCCTCAGCCTCCTGAGTAGCTGGGACTATAGGCAGCTGCCATCATGCCTGGCTAATTTTTGTATTTTTAGTACAGACAGGGTTTCGCCATGTTGGCCAGTCTGGTCTTGAACTCCTGACCTCAAGTGATCTGCCTGCCTCAGCCTCCCAAAGTGCTGGAATGCTCAGCTAATATTTTAATGTTTTTGTAGAAATGGCACCTCACTATGCTGCCCAGGCCAGTGTTTTTTTATTGTTTTTTTCCCCCAAATATTTTCAATCCATGGTTGAATCCAAGGATGTGGAACCTTGGATATAGAGGACTGCCTATATTTTAAATATGTTTAGTTTTGTCTGGTAATTATACAGTCAGTGTTCAGGAGGAAAAGGACCACACCCTGGTAGGAGGACAGATAAGAAAATGCAAGGCCTGTGTACTCTGGATTAAAGCAGCCTACAGAGCAGAGAGAAAACTTCTTTGGACTGGGAATCAGATGGCCTTGGCATGGTAGGGAAAGAAATGTCTTTGGAGTCAAATTATGAACTCTACTCCTTATTGAGGCTAAAATCTTGGGCATCAGTTTCCCAGTCTCAAACACCACACATTGGTTCACAATTTGGTTCATAATTTAGGCAGCAACACCTCATTAGGGTTGTTTTGGAAATTTGTGGGGACTATTTTTATTTTTTTGATATACTTTCACCCAAGCAGTAACTTTTCTTAATTTTTTATCGTGATAAATTCCTATCTCATAAAATTTGCCATTTTAACCATTTTAAGTGTACTATATTAAGTACATTTACATTGTTGTACAACTGTCACCACCATTCAGCTCCAGAACTTTTCATTTTCTCAAGCTGAAACTCTGTACCCATTAAATAACTCCTCATTTCCCCCTCCCCTTGGAAACCACCATACAACTTTCAGTATTTATGAATGTGACTGCTCTGGGTATCTCATCTAAGTGACACCATACAGTATTCGTGCTTTTGTGCCTGGAGTATTTCACTTGGTGTAATGTCCTCATGGTTCATCCATGTTGTAGCACGTATCCCAAGCATTACCCTACTTATTTCTCCTTTCTGTAACAAGTGGAACATTACTGATTTTTAAAAATATTATGTATATAGGTAGTTTTCTTTTTTTATTTTTCTAAAATCAAAGACAAGGCCTGGAATATAGAGGTCTTCTTATCTAGGCATTTTATTTCAGGAGAGAAAAGGAGGCACCGAGTATGACACTGCTTTGGGTACATTACAGGGTTACTGTGAAGGTGAAAGAGATGCAGAGTTGAGAAAGTGCCTCACAAGGAAGCGGGGATGGTGGGGACATTAGGTGATTCCTAATCCTGGACAATTCCAACCCCATAATTCAGAACAGCTCTGAGGGCTCAAGAGCCTAGCAAGGAAATACCTGGCAGAAAAAAGCAATTAATGCTTGAGGAATCAACAGGGAGCTAAGAATTGTCCTCTGAGAAAATGCTGAAAAGGACAAGGTCAGGAACTGAAAAGTCCCTGAGAGAGCTCCTGAAGAGTAAGGAGCATATAAAAGAAAACATGTGTTCACAGAAGCAGAGATAACAAGTTGGGACAGGGACATTTGGTTTATTATTGAGGATATTATAATGCTTCATAAATTCAATCATCAATATGTGGCAGCATTCTAAATCCCACTGATATGTATGTGGGTCAAGAGGGGCGTGGGTATCTGTTAACCTACTTGTTGGGTGATGTTCACACTCAGACACCCCATTCTTCTGGAAGCAGCAGCTGGGAGATGGCACAAAGCACAGGGCATTGTTTTACCCCAGCAAGACTGACTATACCTCTTGGCATCCATTTCCACACCTTTAAGTTATTTCACATTGAAACTACTCTAGATAATTATAAAATCACTTTTATTTCTATTATTTAAGGTTTAAACCTTACCTTGTCATTAACTATATGTGTGTGACCTGAGAAAGTCTCTTAACTAACTCTTCTCCCTGCAAGATGGAGATAAAACTGTTCTCACCTTATTATACATTGAAGAACAAAGAAAAAAAGCACTTGAAGAACATAAAGTGCTATTAGTAAAATAGTCGTGAGTAGAGAAATTAGTAGACCTTGTACTCTACCAGCCTATAAGCTCACCTAGCCTATAAATTCAACTTGAAATCAGCTAAAAAAGAAAAAAGAAAAGAGAAAAGAAAGATTGAGTGCCAGGCACATGCTAGGTGCTGGGGCTAGAGCAATGAAGAGAAGACGCTCTCCCTACCCTTGTGGAGTGTTCAGTCTACCCTACCCATTTCTTCCTTAGCATTTCCTGAGGTGTTAGGACACTTCTCACACAAAACTCCCCAATGTACCAATGTATTTTGTAGATAAATCCACAGTTTTCACCAGCCTTTTCCATACTTACATAGACTATATTACCCAATATAAGGCCTAACAAAAATACACTACCGCTGTTTTTCAATTTAAGTTAAAATTAGATATTTTCAAATATTTGTGGGTTTATTTCTCTCTCACAAATTTAAAATCTTTCAGAAGTTTGGGGCCTACATTACAGGGATAACTTTCACCCCTGAGTAATCCATGAATCATTTCTAAAAACCACTATTCAATTATCTATAAATATTTATTTTTGGCTAAGTATAATTTGGAAACACAGGACAAACTTGGTCTACCTTACCATAAGCAGCAGCTTTGTTTTAGTTTATTTCTCCATGATCAGTTCTCTGGATTTCTTCTGTATTATTACCTCTTCTCTCAAGTTCCTATGCTAGTATATTATATTTTGAAAAGAAAAAACTAGCTTGTTTTGATGAAAGTGTTCTGTAAATATTAAACGTCCCCATGAATGAGTCAACAAGCGGTCAGAGAAATAAAGATCCTTATTCATCTCAAGTAGGAGAATGCTGGTGAATACTGCCTAAGGCACAAAAACTGATAAATGGGCAAATTATCACTGACCTGAATAGTCAAATTGCAGCAGATGTTGAGATCTGAAGGAAAATAAATGCAAGGTTAGAAAAGCTAGAAAAAAACAAGAAAAGCATAGGCATCATTGAAAAAAATCTGAGAAAAAGTAGGGACAAAGTGAAGGAGAGAAGGTGTCTTAATCATTCACTGTAATAGCCACATGAGGCCGGGAGTGATGGCTCACATCTGTAATCCCAGCACTTTGGGAGGCCATGTGGGAGGATGGCTCATGCCCAGGAGTTTGAGACTAGCCTGGGCAACATACTGAGACTTCATCTCAAAAAAAGGCAATAAGAAGAATAACCACATGAGAACTAAGTAACGCAAGTGTATTATTAGAAGAGATAAGTAGTTAATAAAGTATATAATATGGGTTGGCTGTGTTCCCATCCAAATCTCATCTTGAATTGTAACTCCCATAATCCCCATGTGTCCTAGGAGGGACCTGGTGGGACGTAATTGAATCATGGGGGTGGGTTTTTCCTGTGCTGTTCTCATGATAGTGAATAAGTCTCATGAGATCTGATGGTTTCATAAAGGGCAGTTCCTCTGCATGCACACTCTTGCCTCCTGCCATGTAAGACATGGTTTTGCTCCTCCTCCACCTTCCACCATGATTGTGAGGCCTCCCCAGCCATATGGAACTGTGAGTCCATTAAACCTCTTTTCTTTATAAATTACCCAGTCTCGGGTATGTCTTTATTAGCAGCATGAGAACAGACTAATACAGTAAATTGGTACTGGGTAGTGGGGTGCTGCTGTAAAGATACCCAAAAATGTGGAAGCAACTTTGGAACTAGGTAACAGGCAGAGGTTGGAACAGTCTGGAGGGCTCAGAAGAAGATAGGAAAATGTGGGAAAGTTTGAAACTTCCTAGAGACTTGGAGGGCTCAGAAGAAAGGGAGATGTAGGAAAGTTTGGAACTTCCTAGAGACCTGTTGAATGTCTTCTGAGGTGGTCTCAGATGGAGATGAGAAATTTGTTGGGAACTGGAGTAAAGGTCACACTTGCTATACAAAGAGACTGGTGGCATTTTGTCCCTGCCCTAGAGATCTGTGGAACTTTGAACTTGAGAGGATGATTTGGGGTACCTGGTGGAAAAAATTTCTAAGCAGCAAAGGGTTCAAGAGGAAGCAGAGCATAAAAGTTTGGAAAATTTGCAGCCTGACGATGCAACAGAACCATAAAAACCTTAGAAGAAAACCTAGGCAATACCATTCAGGACATAGGCATGGGCAAAGGCTTCATGACTAAAACACCAAAAGCAATGGCAACAAAAGCCAAAATTGACAAATCAGATCTAATTAAACTAAAGCGCTTCTGCACAGCCAAAGGAACTACCAGCAGAGTGAACAGGCAACCTACAGAATGGGAGAAAATTTTTGCAGTCTATCCATCTGACAAAGGGCTAATATCCAGAATCTACAAGGAACTTAAACAAATTTACAAGAAAAAAACAAACAGCCCCATCAAAAAGTAGGTGAAGGATATGAACACTTTTCAAAAGAAGACATTCATGCAGCCAATGAACATATATATAAAAAAAAGATCATCGTCACTGGTCATTGGAGAAATGCAAATCAAAACCACAGTGAGATACCATCTCATGCCAGTTAGAATGGCAATCATTAAAATGTCAGGAAACAACAGACGCTGGAGAGGATGTGGAGAAATAAAAACGCTTTTACACTGTTGGGAGTGTAAATTACTTCAACCATTGTGGAAGACAGTGTGGCAATTCCTCAGAGAACTAGAACCAGAAATACCATTTGACCCAGCAATCCCATTACTGTGTATATATCCAAAGGATTATAAGTCATTCTAATATAAAGACACATGCACACATATGTTTATTGCAGCACTATTCACAATAGCAAAGACTTGGAACCAACCCAAATGCCCATCAATGATAGACGGGATAAAGAAAAAGTGGCACATATACACCATGGAATACGATGCAGCCATAAAAAAGGATGAGTTCATGTCCTTTGCAGGGACATGGATGAAGCTGGAAACCATCATTCTCAGGAAACTAAAACAGGAACAGAAAACCAAACACCACATGCTCTCACTCATAAGTGGGAGTTGAACAATCAGAACACATGGACACAGGGAGGGGAACATCACACTCCAGGGCTGGTCAGGGGAGTGGGGGGCTACAGGAGGGATAGCATTAGGAGAAATACCTAATGTAGATGACAGGTTGATTGGTACAGCAAACCACCATGGCACATGTATACCTATGTAACAAACCTGCACGTTCTGCACATGTATGCCATAACTTGAAGTATAATAATAAAAAAAGAAGAAGAAAAAGAAAAACCCATTTTCTGGGGAGAAGTTCAAGCCAGCTGCAGAAATTTGCAGAATTTGCACAAGTGACAAGAAGCTCAATGTTAATTGCCAAGACAATGGTGAAAATGTCCCCAAGGCATGTCAGAGACCTTCAACATAGCCCTTCCCATCACAGGCCTGGAGGCCTAGAAGGAAAAAATAGTTTCATGGGCCAGGCCCAGAGCCCCCCTGCTGTGTGACCCTCCTGCTGTGTGCAGCTTAGGGACTTAGTGTACTGTATCCTAGCTGCACCAGCCATGGCTAAAAGGGGCTAAGGTACAGCTCAGGCCATGGCTTCAGAGGGTGCAAGCCCCAAGCCTTGGCAGCTTCCACATGGTGTTGAGTCTGTGGGTGCACAGAAATCAAGAATTGAGGTTTGGGAACCTCCACCTAGATTTCAGAGGATGTATGGAAATGCCTGGATGTCCAGGCAGAAGTTTGCTGCAGGGGCGGGGCCCTCATGAAGAACCTCTGCTAAGGCAGTGTGGAAGGGAAATGTGGGATTGGAGCCCCTACACAGAGTGGGGCACTGCCTAGTGGAGCTATGAGAAGAGGGCTACCATCCTCCAGACCCCAGAATGGTAGATCCACTGACAGCCTACACTGTGCATCTGGAAAAGCTGCAGACACTCAATGCCAGCCCATGAAAGCAGCCAGAAGGGGGCCTGTACCCTGCAAAGCCACAGGGGCAGAGCTTCCCAAGGCCATGGGAGAACACCTCTTGCATCAATGTGCCCTGAATATGAGACATAGAATCAAAGAAGATCGTTTTGGAACTTTAAGGTTTAATGACTGCTCTATTGGATTTCAGACTTGCATGGGGCCTGTAGCCCCTTTGTTTTGGCCAATTTCTCCCATTTGGAATGGGTGTATTTACCCAATGCATGTACCCCTATTGTATCTAGGAAGTAACTAACTTGTTTTCGATTTCACAGATTCATAGGCAGAGGGGACTTGCCTTGTCTCAGATGAGACTCTGGACTGTGGACTTTTGAGTTAATGCTGAAATGAGTTAAGACTCTCAGGGACTATTGGGAAGGCATAATTGGTTTTGAAATGTGAGGACATGAGATTTGGGAGGAGCCAGGGGCAGAATGATATGGTTTGGCTGTGTTCCCTACCCAAATTTCATCTTGAATTGTAGCTCCCATAATCCCCACATGTCGTGGGAGCAAGCTGGTGGGAGGTAATTAAATCATGGGGGCAAGTTTTTCTTGTGCTATTCACATGACAGTGAATAAGTCTCATGTGATCTGATGGTTTTATAAAGGGCAGTTCCTCTGCACATACTCCCTTGCCTGCCACCATGTAAGACATGCCTTTGCTCCTCCTCCATCTTCCACCATGACTGTGAAGCCTCCCCAGCCATGTGGAACTGTGAGTCCATTAAACCTCTTTTTCTTCATAAATTACCCAGTCTCGGGTAAGTCTTTATTAGCAGTGTGAAAACAGACCAATGCAGTATATGAAGAAAAAACAATGATTGGGTCCTACAGCAAAGTATGCAAGACATTTTCATTTTTGACATGCAGATTTTTAATAATACATCAATTAAAAATAAGTTGGATAAAAAAATCCAACTCTTGATTGGCCTTAGAGACTTGAGAAATTCTGTTATAGGCCTCCCAAGGGCAATAGAAAGCTGTCTTATTTTTGTACCTTCAAAGTACCTTATACTACCCTTTACCCAAAGGATGTACTTACTATCAGCTTTTCAATGAGGTTGTCCCTGACTGGCCAAAGTTGTCTCTTACCATCTCTTACCATCACTTTCCATCTCAATTTGTTTCCTTTGAAGAAAATATCATTATTTGAAAACTACTTTGTTTCTTTATGAACTTACTTGTTTATTGAGCTGTGTGTGAGAAAGCATCTGTTCTTAGCATTGTATCCCCACATCTAGAATGTCTATGGCATACAACAGATACTCAAATGAATGCTTGAATCTGTTGAACTGATTTATAATTAGAGCAAGTCAAACAACATTAATTAAGGTTGCCATTAGGATAAATTGGAAATCTATCCTAATGGCAACTCTGTTACTTAACTGTGCAACCTTAGGCAAACCTTTTAAACCTCTCTGAGCCTCAATGTTCTTATCTATTAGTAGGAGAACCACTATTAGTACTGCTTTCCTTATAAAAGGTTACCATGAGAGTTGAATCAGAAAATGTATATGTGCATAAATATCTTCATAGCCTTTTTGGAAGTTAATTGCGAAGGGAATGAATGAATGAATAAAGGAAACATTTCCAGGCCACATAACAACAACAAAAATACAAGAAATACATATAGGGATTGAGAGTAAATTTAATCAGCACACATGAATCTCAGTGGGTAAATTATCATATGTAGATTAATAAAGGCTGAGTACAGTGGCTCATGTCTGTGATCCCAGCACTTGGAGAGGCTGAGACAGGAGGATCACTTGACACCAGGAGTTCAAGGCCAGTCTAAGCAACATAGCAAGACCCTGTCTCTAAATATATATATACATCCTTGTGTCAAGGAAATGTTATAACTCTATTTTTGAATGAAAAATAGAAAAACAAAATTACTTAAATTTGAAAATTTTGATGAAAAAGCAATGTGATTACTCTTTATTTTACAAAGTAGCAAAGCATTCTGCATAGTTAAGAAAAAGGAAAAAGGAAAGAAGGGAGGGAGGGAAGAAAGAAGGAAGGGAGGAAGGGAGGGAGAGAGGGAGAGAGAAAGTAAATGAAACTTTTCAACCCTAGTATTTAAGACTCTAGGCCAAAAAAAATTAACATTTTAAGTCTTTCTATTTTAATTGGTTGCAGTGCTAAGAAGACTGAGATAGGGCAACTCTTCAGTTACATAACTCCATTTTAAATCAATAAAAAAGTTTCCAGCACTCTGTAACCATCATCCACCAGGCTGGGGACAAGACTTCGCTTCTGTCAGAACCTTATAGTGAACAGAGATAAACACAACCAACCAACAGAGATAAACCAACCAACATGAAGGAGAGGTCACCTTCAGCAGCCCATTCCTGGCCCAGTGTACAGTGAACTTTGATTTATAAGGATACTACTGTGAGCCTTGCATTGTCAGGGACAATCTGCCGCAAAACAACCTTGTCCCTGAGCTCCAAATAGATCCATGAAAGAAAGACAACAAAGCCAGTTGCAATTGCTCTTGGCAACTCTGAGAAAATGGATCATGTCAAAATGGCAAAGCAACCTCCTGATTGGGAAATGAACCCTATGAGTTGACCACGGTTAGGAGAGAAACTAATTTCACTCCTCTAATAATTTTGTTTCTACATACACATTCTGTTTCTATGTACATATTTATAGGCTAGGCTGTAATAAGCTTCCATTTATTTTCCATGGATGTTCTTGGGTGTTACACCCAGTTCTGCTACTTTTATAACTGTCGCTTTTGGCAAGTAACTTAACCATTCCATGCCTTAGTTCCTTTACCTTTCTTTTTTTGGGTAGCAGGGGGAGGAGTGCAACTACCTGACCTGTACAATGCCTTTCAGGTCCTAAGTTACTGTTATACTTTTTTGGCAGGCACTTAAGTATTTTATTTAAAAGCCACACTTTTAAGAAGACCCAAGCTCAAGCCCTGGCTGCACCACGTACCATCCTTGCAACCCTGAGCAAGTTGTTTCACCACCCCAAATCTGGTTCTTTTCTTGCTAGATAGAAGCCCTGATATTGCCCATTTCACATGGTGGTCCTGAGACTCCAATGAGAGATAATGTGGAAGCATCTTATAGACTAAAATGTTAATAAAAATGTTAACTAAAATGTTAAATAAAAAAGAAATGCGGGAAATAAATGTTATATTTGTCTAAAAGAAACCTGTGGTTTTCAAAGCACGCCATTGCATGGGTTGGAGGACTGGGCAAAAATCTTAAACTATGCTCTGAAGACTAGATGTTGCCATTGTTCTTACAATTTTACTTCAAAAAAGCATCAATTCAATTTAACATGGATACAGAGATATAGGGATTGCATAACAGAGATATAGGGATTCCATGTTTGCAATTATACACCTCCAACTTGGTGTGCATTGCCCTTTAAATGAGCACTTTTACAATCTATTATGAGGGAATATAAACTTTCTAATTACAAGTAAGCTGCCCAAGGGGAGAGGGGCAAAAGAGCCAGAGATATAATGATAGGGATAGAAAGGGGGGAAAGCATAGGGGGAAACAGGCGCTACATGGGCAGCTGAGGGTTAACACATCAGCAATGCACAGCCCCTAGAACTTTGTTTGGGTGCTGAAGACCCTTCTTGATAGCATGAATACATAAGAAGGTCTGCTTACCCTTATGCTCTATGATCCTTAGAGTTAGTGATTGCAAGGGCTTCTCCCAAAGGATGCTCTAAACATTGAAGGTAAGAAATGTACTCTCAATGGATCAGACAACTCTCTCCACAACCCAAAGCCACCTTGTAAATGTCAGGCAAAAGCCATTTAGTATAGCCTCACAAGGGGAAGATTCTTCAAATTAAGATTTCTATTTCTATTCATCCCATATCAAAACAATTTATTTTCTAGTTGATATAAAAACATGGAAGGACCCTTATCTAATTGGCTAATTTAGGTTCCTCAAACTTGAACAAACTTTAATTTGATTAATAATCCAAGGATTTGAGACATGCCAATGTCCATATTGGAAATGAAATTTGAGATGATTCAAAGTATACTGCATTTTGTCAAATAAAACCTGAGACACATGCAAAATAAAATGAAAAACCTAGTGAAGGCCAGATGCAGTGGCTTGCACCTGTAATCCCAGTGCTTTGGCAGGGAGCCAAGGCAGGAAGACTGTTTGAGCACAGAAGTTTGAGACCAGCCTGGGCAATGTGGTGAGAACCCTGTCTCTATAAAAAATTTAAAAATTAGCCATGTGTGGTGCTGTGCACCTGTGGTCCTAGCTACTTGGGAGGCTGAGGTGGGAGGATTGCTTGAGCCCAGGAGGTCGAAGCTACAGTGAGGTGTGATTACACCCCTGCATTCCAGCCTGGACAAGAGAGTGAGACCTTGTCTTAAAAAAAAAAACCCACTGGTGAAATTTACACATTAACAAGAGGGAACAGTTTTCCAACACACTAATTCTTTAGAGCTCTCTCAGGAGACTAATGATCCACCAGTGGCCTCGGAGCATTTATATGTGACTAAATTTCAAGCAGTTTACCTTTTTCCATTTTCCTACAATAGTATTTATGTTAATCAAATACAGGATAGATCTTGCTATAAATTTGTACATGTCCATTTTTGTTCTTCTGCTATGCTTAATGTTTACTGTAGAAAGCAAAATTGAACACAAAGCTATGTATGGTCCATGTTCTGCTTGTCACAGGTTGTGAAAAGTAACTTTGCATGGCCTCAGTTTTCTCATATTCACGATGTACTAGAGATCAAAAGAGAAGGTGGGGCTGAAAATACGGGTATAGATATTTTCTCATTCCCATTAATTATATCAGAACAAAAGCTGGTTCCCTCCAGAGTTTTCTCCCTAGCTGTGAAGCATGCTCTGAGTGCTGGAACAGCTCAACATGGCCTCTGTTCTTAGTTCTGAGAGAACAGAAGGGAAACGTGCAAAGCAATCTTTGGTGTAGGCCCAGTATGGCTGAAAATAGCAGCACTCCTATCTCTGGATTAGCAATGAAGGAATGCAAACTCCTTCATAAAAAGAGTATATTTCAGACATGTTTGTCTGAAACCTGTGTTCAAATCCCAGATTTAAGCATAATGCGAATGACTTTGAACAAGCCCAGCTTTGCAGAATTGTTTCCTTGGCTCAAAGTATATGTTATTTATTACACTCATCCTTGTGGTGGTTCTGTGAGATTTTGGGGAAGTGCTTGACACATAATCAATTCTTGGCAAATGTTACATGAATCTCCCTCTGAGGAAGCCACAGAGAGAAGAAGGCTTGTATGCTGTTCCTATTTGTGTGGCTCAGTGCCCTTAGCTCTGGCTTGGAGCAGTACTGCTGCTCTGACCACAGTGTAAATGGAGGTGCTCTGCCTAGCAAGGTCCAACAGCTACATTCCAGTGTTGATTGACCCTTGGCAGCATCTGGCACTACTCAAAGCTAAAAAATACCTTTTGAGGTTTACATGCTCCCTGTACTGACTTATTAGCCTCAAATTTTCATTTCTGGTTTAAAAATACAATTCATGGCTAGGGGTGGTGGTTAATGCCTATAATCCAGCACTTTGGGAGGCCGAGGCAGACAGATCACCTGAAGTCAGCAGTTTGAGACCAACCTGGCCAACATGGTGAAACCCCATCTCTACCAAAAATACAAAAATTAGCCAGGTGTGGTGGCAGGTACCTGTAATCCCAGCTACTCGGGAGACTGAGGCAGAAGAATCGCTTGAACACAGGAGGCAGAGGTTGCAGTGAGAAGACAGCGTGCCACTGCACTCCAGCCTGGGCAACAGAATGAGACTCAGTCTCAAAAAAAAAAAAAAAAAAATTCATTTCCAGTTACTAGTGGACTTGAAGTTCACCTAATTGCCCTGCTAGCAAGCAAATGATCTGTCTGTCTTGAATCATAGCATCAGGTAAATGGGATCTTCCTACCAGGTCAAAGTTTCTTTTGAGAACAGTCAATTACTATCTGCCACAAAGTCAACCCACTTATAAGGGAGTTTTTAAAAAACAGGCTAATGAATACATATTTTACAGATTTCAATATAAGTCAGTCATCTTCTTGACAGAGAACCATGTGGATCTAAAATTTAAAAACTGAAATTTGACCCAATGATATGGTCTAGAGTCAAAGAACACAGGTACTAAGTAGCTGATTTTCAATTTGAGTAGCAGGGGAGAGAGATGAGAGTAATTGAAACTAAATCATTAGCTTCAGATTGAAGATAGAGCATTTCATGCCAATGAGAAAACTTACCATCATTTTTGGTAACTTCATTATCATTGTCACTGTCATTCTTCGGCATTTATCATTGTCATATTTGTCATTTATCATTGTCATATTTGGCATTTATCAGTTATCTCACGAGGCCCTATGCTCAATGCTCGATCAAAGCTATGCAGACCTGAGACCTGGTTATGGTTCTGCATCCTGCATCCTATTCTTACACACACCACTCCAGAATCTTTGAGATTTTTCAGTGGGTACTGAAGACACAGTTGCTTGAGGGACCAGAAATTTCTTCTATTTATCTTAAAATTTCAGCAAAGGCATAAGTGTATCATAGCAAAACACACCAACTCTCTCCTGCATCAACGGACAGCATTACTGGTTACTGAATTATTCTGAGGTTTCCTTAGTTTGAGCTTATTTGTTGAATAAGTATTGAATAAATATGAATAACACCATGTCCTGCAAGTACAGAATGTGAAAAATCATTATAGCATCAAAGTAGAGAATTTTAAACATCCAAATGGTGAAAAAATGAACATTACTTATACAGTGTCACTTTAGACTGACCCAGAATATAATTAGTCATTCAACAAATATTTGAGCACTCAGTGTGTGCTAGGCACTGTGCTAGATGCTTGGGATCTACCACTGAATGAAATAGATCCTTACCCTTGTGGTGTTTACATTCTAGCAGATGTGTAAATATACGGATAGTAAGCAATGACTACAATAAAGAAGTAAAATAGATAATGTTAGAAAGTATTAAGTGCTACAAAAAAAGAAAAGGAGTAATAGGAGGGGTTTGGGAATACTCAGGGGAAAAGGGACACAGGAAGTTTCAAGCAGGTAGTCAGAGTGAGCCCCATTAAAAGGCGAATGGCAGAAGCAGAGTGGGCAAGGGGACAGGGATGGAAGCTTGGAGAGGTCGTGGGGGCCAGATTGTGAAGGACCTTGTAGGCCACTGTAAGGATATTGGTTTTTACTCTTAGAGAAATGGGAAGCCATTGAAGGATTCTGAGCAGAGTGACTTATGTTTAGAAAGAATGCCTGTGGCTTCTTTATAGAGAACAAACTACACGGGGCAGAGAAGGAACAGGGAGACCAGTTAGGAGGCTCTGGCAGTGATCCAGGCTAGGGGTACGTAGTAGCCTGGGCTAAGGTATGAGTAGTGAGGATGGTGAGAGGTGGTCAGATCCTGGATATATTTTGAAAGAAAAGCCACCAGGATTTCTTGAATGGATCAGGACTATGGTGTGCAAGAAAGAAGAGCCAAGGATGACTCCAAAGTTTTGAGTCTGATCAACTAAAAGAGTGGAATTGCCAACTCCTGAGATGAGGATGGCTGGGGGCAGAGTAAGTTTTAGGGGGTAAGATCAAGACCTTAGGGTTAGACAGGGTAAGTCTGAAACATCTAGCAGTTACCCAAGTGGAGATATTAAGTAAGCAGCTGGATATACAGCTCTGGTGGAGGATTCAGGGAAAAGGTCTGGACTAGAATTATAAATTTGAAGTCACTGACATATACATGATGTATGAACTTAGGAGACAGGATGAAACCACCAGTAGAACACATGGAGAAAAAGATCAGGGGACAAGCCCTAGGACATGCTGATATTCAGGGGTCAGTGGGAAAAAGAAGTCAGCAAAGAAACTAAGGAGGAGTGATGTGGAGGTAGGCAGAAAACCAAGAGAGTTTACGCTTCTTAAAGCTAAATGAGAAAAACCGGAGTCAGAGGAGCCGTTAAAAAAAAAGAAAAAAAAAGAAACCCAGAGGCCAGGCGTGGTGGCTCACACCCGTAATCCCAGCACTTTGGGAGGCCGAGGTGGGTGGATCACCTGAGGTCAGGAGTTTGGGACCAGCCTGGCCAACGTGGCAAAACCCTGTCTCTACTAAAAATACAAAAAATTAAGTTGGGTGTGGTGGCAGGCGCCTGTAATCCCAGCTACTAGGGAGGCTGAGGCAGGAGAATCACTTGAATCCGGGAAGTGGAGGTTGCAGTGAGCCGAGATTGTGCCACTGCACTCCAGCCTGGGAGACAGAGCAAGACTCCGTCTCAAAAAAAAAAACGAAAACAAAAACAAAACAAAACAACCCTCAGGCAAAAGGGGCAATTCATAAAAACTGACGCAGCTGCTACTAGGAATCATTTTTAGAAAGTTAGGCCTCATCTAAATTGATCTATAAGATTTGTATCCTTCTAAAAAAGATTTTAAGTACGAAGGCCTAAAAGAGAGGTGAATTAGCTTCCAGGAGGCAATCTAATTCTTCTTTTTGAAAAGTCAACTACAACAAGATCAAACCTCCAACCTCACTTTGAAAGCAAGCATACATATTCTCTCTCAAATCATCATCTACAATCTAATAAGATCTTAGAATTTTTAACATAGCAATGAGAGCACTCCGTTATACTTCTGAATCTTCAAAGACCTAAACTGGTAAGTTAGTTCCCTAGTTGATCAAAGATCAGATTTGTACATAAAATCTCATGCTCAAGGCCCAACTCCAATGCTATGAAACTTTTTAAAACCACTTTTCCAAATGGGTATTATCTTTCTCCTTTTAAAATTTACTTCTATCTCAAGTTGGCAATCACATTGCCTTACATTAAAATAACTCCCATTTTTATGCCAGAACTGAGGTAGATGTTTCACATACATTTTATCTAATCCTCACAACTCTGCAAAATTGGGTTTATCTCCATAGATGAGGAAACTGATGCTTACAGAGGATGCCCAAGGTTATGCAACTAGTAAGAAACAAAACCTGAATTTAAACCCAGATCTGTTTTACTTCAGAACCTTCACTTTTTTTTTTTTTTTTTTGAGATAGAGTTTCACTCTTGTCACCCAGGCTGGAGTGCAATGGCATGGTCTCAGCTCACTGCAACCTCCGCCTCCCAAGTTCAAGCGATTCTCCTGCCTCAGCCTCCTGAGTAGCTGAGATTACAGGTGCAAGCAATCACATCCAGCTAATTTTTCTATTTTTAGTAGAGATAGGGTTTCACCATGTTGGCCAGGCTGGTCACGAATTCCTGACCTCTGGTGATCCACCTGCCTTGGCCTCCCAAAGTGCTGGGATTACAGGGGTGAGCCACCGCACCAGGCCCAGAACCTTCACTTTTAAACCACTATACAATACTACCCCTTACATAAAAGTACTACACTAATAATTATCAGTCACTATCTCTGTGACCTTGAGCAAGTTACTTCTTTATTTATTATTTGTTTTTTAGAGACAGAGTCTTGCTCTGTTACCCAGGCTGGCGTGCAGTGGCACAATCATAGGACACCACAGGCTTGAACTCCTGGGCTCCAGCGATCCTCCTGCCTCAGCCTCCTGAGTAGTTAGGACTACAGGTGTGTACCACCACACGTGGCTCTTTATTTCTTCACCTTCCATATTTAAAAGCCTGCCACTAGGAGGAGGAGACAAATAAATTAAAAATTGTTCAATCTGTTCTTCCTTTAGAATACTTTATAATTTTTTTTAGAGATAGGGTCTTAGTCACCCAGGCTGAAGTGCAGTCACACCATCACGGCCACTGCAGCCTTGACCTCCTGGGCTCATGCGATCCTTCCACCTCAGCCTCCCAAGTAGCTGGGACCACAGGCATGCACCACGATGCCCAGATAATTTTTTTAAATTACTTTTTGTAGAGATGGAATCTCACTATGTTGCTCAAGCTGGTCTTGAACTGCTGGGCTCAAGTGATCCTTCCACCTCATTCTCCCAAAGTGGTGAGATTATAGGCGTGAGCCACTGTGCCTGGCTGAGCAAGTTATTTAATCTTTCTGGGCCTTAGTCTTCCCATCCATGAAATAAAGAGGATACACCACAGGTACTGCATTGTTGTGAATATTAAATGAGAGAATGTTTATAAAAGTGCTTTATAAACTGTAGCCATTTTTAATTACATGTACTAGGTTAATGCTCCTTCAGAGCAAATTTTTACGTCTCATGTATGTGTCCCCTCAACAGTCAATAAAGGGTTTAGTAGGAATTGAACATCATCTACTTTACTAGTCTTTTGAAGGATATGAGACACCTTTTCCCTGTATAAGGAAGAAACTAGTATCCCATTCCTGGTTAAGTAACCATAATTCAAAGCTTAAATTACAACAAAGTGACAAACTCAGTACATCACTAAAGAGGAGATTTAAACACCTGTATGGCATTTAGCTATCTGATCTTTCCTCTGCCATGCTGCATTCGGTGCCATAACGGGTTGAGAAAGAGAAAATCTCAAATGAACAATGTCAACATATTTTGTAAGAAAACATGCCTGGAAGAAGGGAAAGCGGAAAAAAGGCTTGGTTTATTAACAGAATTAACAGAGACTTTATTGTTCTGTGCACCATCTGATTTGCCATCTCCTGATGACAAAAGTATCTACAACATTGTCTAACTCACCTTCCACTATGAAATTTGATTTACCTGAAGAAATAACATGTTTATTAAATTTCCTTAGGCATACTCATTTTTCCCCTAATAAGATGGACACATTTGGTAATATATCCAGGGAAGTGAGTGGCCCAATATGCTATTAAGACTGTAGACTGATTTTGCTACCAGATAAGCACAGTGGAAGAGAACTAACTCCTGCTCTGCTGTTTACTGACATGTAATTCTTGGAAAATCACTTAACGTCTCTATTAACAATAGATCTGTTTTTCAGTCTGTAAAATTGGAGCTAATATTTATTTTATCTGCTTTACTGGCTTATTGTGAAGTCAAATGAAGTAATATATGTGAAATTAATTTACAAATTATAAATTTATAACCAAAAATAACTAGACAGTCATCTACCACTTTTCCTTTGGTAAATGTCTAGTATTAGCAAAGCTGAGTTAGGATTTCTCTGGGTGTGTTCACGTGGTAGTACCAAAGAGAATTTTTTTTTAAAGCTGGGTGTGGCGGCTTGCACCTGTAATCCTAGCTGAGGCAGGAGGGTTGCTTGAAGCCAGCCTGAGCAACTTAACAAGATCCTGTCTGGAAAAAAGAAAAAAAGAAAAAGAATTTCTAATCATCTTTTTGAGAAAGGACACAATAAATGTTCTCTTGACTACAGAAGCTATGAAAGAGGTTGGTTGGTAAAGTTAATCCTGTCACAACAGATCTATATTCCAGGAAACTTAGCTTAAGGTGGTTCAGCTATATTTTCCTAACAGTATGAAAATGGACTATCAGATCGGGATGCAGCCTGATAGTCCATAAATCAGTTATATTTATACTTATTTCTTAACTGAAGAAAAATTGTACTAATCTCCAAAAGTAGACTGTAAGCTAGAAAAAAATCCAAGTTCACAAACATACAAATATGTGTGCCAATGCCATTTTTGTTTATCATTTACGGTGAACTGTAAATACATTTTCAGCCACAAATGTAAGAAAAAAGGAAGAAACATAATGAACACTTTTGAACAAACGTTGCCAGGGCAGATACTTAGACACTGCTTCTTCCTTTTTTTTTTTTTTCCTTCCCCAGGTAGGGATGAAGTCTCCCTAAGTTGCCCACGCTGGTCTTGAACTCCTGCATCAGCTTCCCAAAGTGGTGGGATTACAGGCGTGAGGCACCAACCTCAGCCTAGACACTAATTATTCTTATTTCAGTATAACAAAGCTGAATTTTGCCTTTGAAATAGAAATAAACAATATAAACTGCTTGAGAACTTGAAATCCTAATTTCCTATAAAACCGTAGCTCTCTTTCCTCATTTAGATCTTGAGTAACTTTTCTCAGATATTCCTCTGAATAGAATTCCCATTTTCCCAGAAGTGTACCACAAGTAGATGTAATGTTTCTTTGTATCAAAGTCATGGCTTTTTTGCTAATTACCTACACCCTTTGGTTGAAAAACAATTTACTTATGGTAGCAAAATCATAGCGCTAGCTTTGTCCCTGATAAAAACCATATGAAAAAGAGACCTATCAAATGTTTTATATTGAATGTAATTTGTTCCACGATTTTAGCCTTCCTTTTTTAAAAAAAACTGTGTTTGTTTGGGGACTTTTATTTTATTTTTAGAGGTAGAGTCTCTCTATGTTGTCTAGGCTGGATTCGAACTCCAGGGCTCAAGTGATCGTCCTGCCTCAGATTAGTAGCTGGGACCACAGACAGGCACCATGGTGTCTGGCTGGGTTTGCGGGGTTTTTAAAATACCAAAGCACACTACGAAACATACTCTGTCTGTTTAGTGGTCTGATGGATGTGTTGACATTGTCTTGAGAGACCTTTCATTTCAAGAATACCCAAATTACAACCAGGATAATGTTTGAGGCCAACTTTAACTTGACCTATCTTTCTCTTCAAAGAAGTTTTTCTTTATGAAATAGTAATATTCATGATCAGTGAAGGAACATACTCACCAAGTGAACATAAGGCACAAAGTATCCAAAAAGTGCAAGTGGTATTCCAACTGCCCACACTGCATAAGCTGTCACCTTGAAGATGGCAAAATTGAAAATTTTTTTTGGAGGACTGAACTTTCTCCTGGAAAAGGGGGAGGATCCGCTACCTCCACTCTCTTTATCTTTGGTACTGGTAGCAAGAGGTTGGTAAGTAAAGCCAGCCAGAAAGAGAACAAACATGAAGATGCAGAGCACCCTCAATGTGTAAAAGAGGCCCACGCTGTCAATCAGAACCCTTAAGAGCAAAGGCAGCAGGATTGTGAAGACACTGCTGCCAGCAGTGACAATGCCATTCACCAGTCCAAGGCGCTTCTTGAAATAGTGTCCCAAAATGACCAATGAAGGCTGGTATGCAAAGGAGCAGCCGCAGGCAAATATGATTCCATAGGTAAGGTACAGAGGCTCGATGGAACTGTATAAAGATGAAAAAGATGGAAAGCAGCTTTCAATATTGTTACTGTGTGCTTGGTAGAATAAAACCTTACAGTAAAAGTGGGTTTTTGTTCATCAACATATTTTCTACAAGTAAAAGTTAACCAAAAAAAAAAAAATTAACCAAAATAGAGGGAAAAAACTCAGCAAGTCAAGAATGTATCACTAAACGTATTTTAATTTAATCTGAATGTGAAAAATAACCATTAAGGTCATCAGTGATTTTGTTCCGCCTCCTCTTTTTGTGGATTTCAGGTGACACACACAGCACTGAGTAAGAACTGTGCTCTCCACAGCTCAGAAACAAAGGTTGGTGCCAGGAAGGGTAAAATCAACAGTAATTGAATTAACAAACCAAAAACCTAGTCTTAATGAAACAATTTTTTAAAAAGTTAGAATTAACTATGAAAACTAATTATTTCATGGAGTTTTTCCAGGTACTTACCAAACAAGGTAGTAAAAGAAAAGGCCGCATTTTTTCCCCAAGGTTATGTCAGGAACATTTGCACAGAGGCGCAGTTGTGCCTGTTTTTGCTGGCCTAAGGGCTGTAGACCAACCTTCGCCCTGTACTGCACTGTTCCCAGTATTGTGCAAGATAACAAGAAATCATATTCTGACTGCAGAAAGACTAAATTAAGTGTATTCCTTTAGTGATCCCAGTTTGTAAGCTGTAAGGTCGTGCATGTGTCAAAAGAATAATGGATTAAATAATCTTACAGTTTAACCAAATAATTGCACATTTCTTAGGAAGATAAAGGATCATATCATTATGTTCTTTGAAACAATTATGGTAAGGAACAAAACTAGTTAAGTTTTTTGAAAAGGCTATCAGTAGTAAAAGCAAACAATTTATTAGAAAGTAAGATTAAAGTTGGTTAATAATTAAATTTTGGACAATAATGCTAGTCTAACAACATGCTGAGGTAATCATAAGGAACTCTAGAATCTGATAAAATTAAGGCATGTTGGCAATCCTCTCTCTGAGATGCCCTTCTCCCTCTATTAATCCACAGCGAGCACCACCTTCAAATCAGGCTCAAGAGTCACTTCTAGGCTTTCCCAAATTAATCTCATCTCACTCTGATCACCCTTTACTGAATCTCCACTCTTTGTTTAGCCAACATATTAAGCAACTACTATGTACCAGATACGTTGTGGAAAAGAATATTAAAAATCTGGTCCTTGGCCAGACGTGGTGGCTCACACCTGTAATCCCAACACTTTGGGTGGCCAAGGCAGGAGGATGGCTTGAGACCAGTCCGGCAACATAGCAAAACCCCATCTCTACTTAAAAAAAAAAAAAAAAAAAAAATAGCTGAAATTAGCTGGGCCTATAGTCCTAGCTACTCAGGAAGCTGGGACAGGAGGATGGCTTGAACCCAGGAATCCAGGCTGCAGTCAGCTATGATCACACCACTGCATTCTGGCCTGGGTAATAGTGAGACCCTGTCTCAAAAAAAAAAAAAATGTGGTTCTGCCTTCAAGATACTCATAGTCTGCTTAAAGAAACAAGACATCTATCCCAAATAATAATAATATAACACAGAACAAAACAGAAATTAATACTTCATTCATTCTGTATCGGTTTTTCCACCTAAGTAGTTTTCCAGATAATTGTAACTTACTTAAAGTGCTTATTTGTTTTTATTTAACAATTTTAAAGAAAAAAAATTAAGTCTATTATACATTCCTCTCTGCCTTCTTCAAAGTGTATATTAAAAATACTGTTCACAGCAGAATCATCAGGAACATCAGTTCCTGTACAGTTGTACCACTGTACTGTAATGCTCTCAGTTGGAAAACCACAGAGCTTCTCCCTCCTAAGGAGTGAAGTATATGAGCTTTTTGATGGCATTTTCACTACTGCTAAACCCTTTTCACTTCCAGATGTTTCCTTCAGTAACACATGGTTCCAGTTTGTGACATTTGGCAGCCCAATAAGTGCAATGTAAATGAGTAAGGCTGTGGGATACCAATCATATATGCAAAAAGGATTCAGAGAAGGGACATGGGTGTGATTGACCTAAGTTGCTGGAGAAGGTTTTCCTCAGAAGGCAGAACTGGAACTAAAGGAAAAATGGACCTGCCACTCGACACTCAGAATCTATACCACATTTCCCCTTGCTCCTGTATCTTGCTCTCAAGTTTCAGTAGCCTTTGATCAGCAAGCTAAATAATGAAATTTAATAGAATATATGAGAATATTACATGTAGTAAGGGAGTTTTGGTTTCAATAAATTTTGTTTCACTTAGAGGGTAGAGAAAGAGAGATAGAACTGGGTCACATCAAAATATGTGTCATAATTTTTATTGCTCAGTGGTCAGAAAAATTTGAAAAACATTGCTTTGTATGTGTGTTTTGTTAACAAACTAGGTAGTAGATTACATAAATCGTCTACCTCTCAGTCCCCTCTCTACCACAACTAGAGTTGTAATACATTCGGCAAGTGGTAGAGCCACAAGTACTGACAATAGGTACCTGGAAGCTTCCAGATCAAAGAAGCTATCTGATGAGGTATTAATAACATTAATTACATTCATAATAATCTAAATATCATGTTGCTGCTAAAATAAGTCATCTCCTGGAATTACCTACACAGAATCTTATTCCAAACAAAACTTTTTTTCTTTAAAAAACAATTTTAGAAGAAAAAACCCATAAAGGTACTTTAAAGATGAAAATATCTATTTTCTACAAAGAAATAAATATAATTTTAAAAAATTCAAATAGAATTTCTAAATTAGATGGAAGAAAATATGAAAGAATGAGGCTAACTTTAGAGTTGAGGAAGAGATGTGTGTTGGGGGGTGGGAGGCGGCAATGAGTAAAACCAAGGATTCTGTTGATTAAATAGTTAAAAATAAAAAGTCAAATGTAAATTTGACTTATTTTTCCTTAATGACCACATTAACGCTTTTCAACTAAAGCAGCATAAAGACAGCTAGGGACAGGAAAGAGGCAGGAAATGAAGATAAACCACTAAAGTAGAGACAAAGGATAGAAATGATCTTAAGAGGTTTTCTTCTTAATCACCTCCTGTTAGCCAGAGCTACATATTAAATCAGTGTTTGTCTAACTGAGGATTATTCTACCAATGCAAGGGACTTACAAGGAGAAGTAGAGCTGCAGGGAGAGGTGTTCCATGCAGTTATGTGCCCATCCGCTCCTTACAGTTAGTCCCTCTTCAGTGCACTGCATCTTTTCTTCTAATACAGGAATCCCCAATCTTTTTGGCACCAGAGACCAGTTTCAGGAAGAATTTTTCCATGGATGGTGCCGGGGGAGGGCACTTAGGGATGATTCAAGTGCATTACATTTATTGTGCACTTTATTTCTATTATTATTACATTGTAATATATAATGAAATAATTATACAACTCATCATAACGTAGAATCAGTGGGAGTCCTGGGCTTGTTTTCCTGAAACTAGACGAGACAAAGTGACAGATCATCAGGCATTTAGATTCTCATAAAAGGAGTGCAACCTAGATCCCTCATATATACAGTTCACAATAGGGTTTGCACTCCTAGGAGAATCTAATGCTGCCACTGATCTGACAGGAGGTGGAGCTCAGGTGGTAATGCAAGTAATGGGGAGCAGCTATAAATATAGAGGAAGCTTTGCTTGCTAACCCACAGCTCACCTCCTGCTGTGCAGCCCAATTCCTAACAGGCCATGGACCCGTACCAGTCTGTGGCACAGGGGTTGGGGATCCCTATTCTAATAGATACAGGAGAAGTACACTGACATTAAGTTTTATTTTAAGGTACATTGGACCACTTCATTTTGCCATGATATTTTAAAATTTTAGCATATTCTTTTTTTAAAGAACAGACAGGGATTCTCTACCTGGGTTGGAATAAATGGCAAAGTTTTGGTCTCATTAATAAAAATATTTCATATCAAGCCTATGAACAGCTACTTTAAAACACCACTTATTGTAACCCGTGGGCCTCAGACTGAACTGACCTTAAACTAAGGCTACTGTTTTAGATAACTCATTGTTATAACTTGAGTGCCATTAGGATTTTTATGTGAATAGAAGAAAAAGATAAGGAGAAACATTTTTCCATGTACCAAGAAACACATATATCCTGATTGATGTCTAAGTCTTAGGCATTACAAGAAAAAAAAGCATTCAAATTCTCAAGCTCTGATTTGCTGCTATGGATAACAGTTTGTTTTATAAGTCATACTGCTTAAAGTTTTAAGAAGTGAAAAGGAGGATCTTTGCTTGTAAATAGAGTTTCTGAAAGTAAAACTTTAAGGTATCTAACAGTTTTTAAAAAGCAACATGAAAAAACCAAGTCCTTACCTTACAAAAGAACTGGACATGAGCCCAACAAATCCAACAGCAGCACCTACGACAGCTGTTTTCCGACAACCAAATAGGTCTGTGAAGACGCTCACTATTGGGCAGCAAAAGAAAATCATCCCCATGGAGAGTGAACCTACCCATGCTGTAAAAGAGGGGAAAGGGTGGGGGGAATTATGACATGGTAAGGTACATTTGTATTTATTCCACTGATATAATACACATTTAGAAAAATTTTATTTTTAGTTTTTTTAAGTATAGTGCCTAAGCTTAGTTCTTTTGCCATGGAAATTGACTCACACACTAGTAGAATATTTGCTGACCTGAATAATAGTTGCTGGGTATTTATTTTATAATTATTTATAAAAACATAGATGTGTTTAATCTTCTTTTCTGAAGGTATATTTCACAATAAAAAAATTGAGAATCAGAAGTCAGATTCCATAAAAACCCAAAAATGAAAACCAATAAGAAAGAAATATTAAATACAAATAATCATAATTCTGTGCCAAAGAAATGAGTGATCTGACTTCACTGAGGAAATCAAGTCTGTAAGTCCTTCTAAAACATATACTAAACTAATGGCACCTAAGTGAAAATGGGCTGTGGAAAAAACAGACATGAGTCATATTACCAGGTCTACAACTACAACGTATATTCTTGGTCAAGTTACTTCCCCTCTGAATGAGTTTTCTTATCTTGAAAATGGATCAAACACATACCTTTCTAGAATTATTAAAGATTAGAGAAAGTGTATATAAACCTCAGTATCTGGCACATAAGCACTTAATAATTTAGAGTTTTAACACTTATGATGACAACAAGTTGTCTGTCTTGGTAGATGACCCTGAAGCTCTATGCAGCTCTGGAAGTCTCCTAGTATACAACTCTATTTTCTTAGCAAAGGAAGTTAAGCCCTATGCAAATGATCATCATTTCTAGTAATGAATTTCATATTAAGTCCAAATGAAACTTTACCATACTAATAATTTAATTTTTTGCCTTTTTTTCTTTTTTTTTTTGAGAAAAGGTCTTGCTCCACTGCCCAGGCTGGAGTGCAGTGGTGCAATCTTAGCTCACTGCGATCTCGACAGCCCAGGCTCAAGCAAATTTCCCACCTCAATCTTCCAAGTAGCTGGAACCACAGGTGTACACCACTATGCCTGGCTAATTTTTGTATTTTTTGTAGAAACAAGGTTTTGCCAGGTTGCCCAGGCTGGTCTTGAACTCCTGGGTTCAAGCGATCACCCACCTTGAGCCCAGAAACTTTTTGCCTTCTTACATTTTAACGTATTATGAAAATTATATGTATTTTAGTCCGTCATATTTCTTTTTTGTGTGTTTCTTTTGTAGAGACAGGGTCTCACTTTGCTACTCAAGCTGGTCTTGAACTCCTGCCTTCCAGCAATCCTCTCTAAAGTGCTGGGATTGCAGGCGTGAGCCATGGCCCAATCAGTAAGCCATATTTCTATTTTCTTTCTTCCCTCACCAGAAAGAAGACTATAATCTTAAAACACAATGAAGAGACTGTGTAAACACTGTCATCTTGACTTAGATGGTGGTGACAAGGATTCAAAAGTAGACAGTAGGAAGGAGCTGATTGGCCAAATATATTAGCACAATCCAACCAAGACATGCAGAGCCTTACAGTATGGAGAGCTTGAGACAGGTTAAATTTTCTTTTTTTAATGAGACAGGGTCTCACTGTGTCACCCAGGCTGGAGTGCAGTGACGCAATGTTTCCTTACTGCAACCTCTGCCTTCTGGGCTCAAGCCATCCTCCCACCTAAGCCTCCTGAGTAGCTGGGACTACAGGTGTGTGCCACCGCACCAGCTAATTTGTGTATCTTTTGTAGAGACAAGGTTTCGCCATGTTGCCCAGGCTGGTCTCAAACTCCTGGGCTTAAGTGATTGGCCCACCCTGGCCTCCCAAATTGCTGGCATTACAGGCATGAGTCACCACACCCAGCCTAGTAAGAATTTGTTAGTCTACTATCTTATACAAAAATTTTACTAATCTCTAATAATTTAATTTTATTCAAAAAAGTTCAGACATCTATGGTGTTTAAGAAACAATCTAGGCTGCGTGCGGTGGCTCACATCTGTAATCCTAGCACTTTGGGAGGCTGAGGCGGGCTGATCACCTGAGATCAGGAGTTCCAGACCAGCCTGGCCAACATGGTGAAACCCCGTCTCTACTCAAATACAAAAATTAGCCAGGCATGGTGGTGGGTGCCTGTAATCCCAGCTACTCAGGAGGCTGAGATGGGAGAATCACTTGAACCTGGGAGATGGTGGTTGCAGTGAGCCAAGATCACGCCACTGTGCACTCCAGCCTGGGCAGCTGAGCGAGACTCCTTCTCAAAAAAAGAATCTAACATAAATACTAGGCAGGCTAGAAGAAAATATCCTAACATCGACTTATATTTTTATTTAATTATTTTTTACAGCAAACATTGCCTAACAACTAACACCTACTTTTAGATAAAAGCAACTTTTATAATTAAGGGGCCAACACTAAATATTAGACCACATCAAGAAACCCAAGAGCATATCCTTATATTGCATATACTGCTTATATGAGTGAAGATATTTTCAAGAAAAAATACCTTGGCCGGGCATGGTGGCTCACGCCTGTAATCCCAGCACTTTGGGAGGTCAAGGCAGGCAGATCACCTGAGGTCAGGATCAAGACCAGCCTGGCCAACATGGAGAAACCTCATCTCTACTAAAAATACAAAAATCAGCCGGCCGTGTTGGCTTATGCCTATAATCCCAGCTACTCAGGAGGCTGAGGCACAAGAATTGCTTGAACCTGGCAGGTGGAGGCTGCAGTGAGCCAAGGTCATCCTACTGTACTCCAACCTGGGGGAGAGAGTGAGATTCTGTCTTAAAAAAAAAAAGGGATTTTGCTTTGGGGGGTGGAGCCAAGATGGCCGAATAGGAACAGCTCCAGTCTCCAGCTCCCAGCCCCAGCGACACAGAAGATGGGTGATTTCTGCATTTCTGCTTGAGGTACCGGTTTCATCTCACTAGGGAGTGCCAAACAGTGGGTGCAGGACAGTCGGTGAAGCGCACTGTGCGCGAGCCGAAGCAGGGCGAGGCATTGCCTCACTCGGGAAGCGCAAGGGGTCAGGGAGTTCCCTTTCCTAGTCAAAGAAAGGGGAAACAGACGGCACCTGGAATATCGGGTCAGTCCCATCCTAATACTGCGCTATTCCAACAGGCCTGGAAAACGGCACACTAGGAGATTGTGTCCCACACCTGGCTCGGAGGGTCCTATGCCCACGGAGTCTCGCTGATTGCTAGCACGGCAGTCTGAGATCAAGCTGCAAGGCCGCAGCGAGGCTGGGGAGAGGGGCGCCCGCCATTGCCCAGGCTTGCTTAGGTAAACAAAGCAGCCAGGAAGCTCGAACTGGGTGGAGCCCACCACAGCTCAAGGAGGCCTGCCTGCCTCTGTAGGCTCCACCTCTGGGGGCAGGGCACAGACAAACAAAAACTCAGCAGGAACCTCCACAGACTTAAATGTCCCTGTCTGACTGACAGCTTTGAAGAGAGTAGTGGTTCTCCCAGCACGCAGCTGGAGATCTGAGAACAGACAGACTGCCTCCTAAAGTGGGTCCCTCACCCCTGACCAGCCTAACTGGGAGGCACCCCCCAGTAGGGACAGACTGACACCTCATTCGGCTGGGTACTCCTCTGAGACAAAACTTCCAGAGGAACTATCAGACAGCTGAATTTGTGGTCTCACGAAAATCCGCTGTTCTGCAGCCACCGCTGCTGACACCCAGCCAAACAGGGTCTGGAGTGGACCTCTAGTAAACTCCAACAGACCTGCAGCTGAGGGTCCTGTCTGGTAGAAGGAAAACTAACAAACAGAAAGGACATCCACACCAAAAACCCATCTGTACATCACCATCATCAAAGACACAAAGTAGATAAAACCACAAAGATGGGGAAAAAACAGAGCAGAAAAACTGGAAACTCTAAAAAGCAGAGCACCTCTCCTCCTCCAAAGGAACGCAGTTCCTCACCAGCAACGGAACAAAGCTGGATGGAGGATGACTTTGATGAGTTGAGAGAAGAAGGCTTCAGACGATCAAACTACTCTGAGCTACAGGAGGAAATTCAAAACAATACCAAAGAAGTTAAAAACTTTGAAAAAAAATTAGAAGAATGGATAACTAGAATAACCAATGGAGAGAAGGGCTTAAAGGAGCTGATGGAGCTGAAAGCCAAGTTTCGAGAACTACGCGAAGATTGCAGAAGCCTCAGTAGCAGATGCGATCAACTAGAAGAAAGGGTATCGCTGATGGAAGATGAAATGAATGAAATGAAGAGAGAAGGGAAGTTTAGAGAAAAAAGAATAAAAAGAAATGAACAAAGCCTCCAAGAAATTTGGGACTATGTGAAAAGACCAAACCTACATCTCATTGGTGTACCTGAAAATGATGGGGAGAATGGAACCAAGTTGGAAAACACTTTGCAAGATATTATCCAGGAGAACTTCCCCAATCTAGCAAGGCAGGCCAACATTCAGATTCAGGAAATACAGAGAACGCCACAAAGATACTCCTTGAGAAGAGCAACTCCAAGACACATAATTGTCAGATTCACCAAAGTTGAAATGAAGGAACAAATGTTAAGGGCAGCCAGAGAGAAAGGTCGGGTTACCCACAAAGGGAAGCCCATCAGACTAACAGCTGATCTCTTGGCAGAAACTCTACAAGCCAGAAGAGAGTGGGGGCCGATATTCAACATTCTTAAAGAAAAGAATTTTCAACCCAGAATTTCATATCCAGCCAAACTAAGCTTCATAAGTGAAGGAGAAATAAAATACTTTACAGACAAGCAAATGCTGAGTGATTTTGTCACCACCAGGCCTGCCCTAAAAGAGCTCCTGAAGGAAGCACTAAACATGGAAAGGAACAACCGGTACCAGCCACTGCAAAAACATGCCAAATTGTAAAGACCATCGAGGCTAGGAAGAAACTGCAGCAACTAACGAGCAAAATAACCAACTAACATCGTAATGACAGGATCAGACTCACACATAACAATATTAACGTTAAATGTAAATGGGCTAAATGCTCCAATTAAAAGACACAGACTGGAAAACTGGATAAGGAGTCAGGACCCATCAGTGTGCTGTATTCAGGAAACCCATCTCACGTGCAGAGACACACATAGACTCAAAATAAAGGGATGGAGGAAGATCTATCATGCAAATGGAAAACAAAAAAAGGCAGGGGTTGCAATCCTAGTCTCTGATAAAATAGACTTTAAACCAACAAAGATCAAAAGAGACAAAGAAGGCCATTACATAATGGTAAAGGGATCAATTCAACAAGAAGAGCTAACTATCCTAAATATATATGCACCCAACACAGGAGCACCCAGATTCATAAAGCAAGTCCTGAGTGACCTACAAAGGGACTTAAACTCCCACACAATAATAATGGGAGATTTTAACACCCCACTGTCAACATTAGACAGATCAACAAGACAGAAAGTTAACAAGGATATCCAGGAATTGAACTCAGCTCTACATAGAGTGGACCTAATAGACATCTACAGAACTCTCCACCCCATATCAACAGAATATACATTTTTTTCAGCACCACACCACACCTATTCCAAAATTGACCACATAGTTGGAAGTAAAGCTCTCCTCAGCAAATGTAAAAGAACAGAAATTATAACAAACTGTCTCTCAGACCACAGTGCAATCAAACTAGAACTCAGGATTAAGAAATTCACTCAAAACCGCTCAACTACATGGAAACTGAACAACCTGCTCCTGAATGACTATTGGGTACATAATGAAATGAAGGCAGAAATAAAGATGTTCTTTGAAACCAACGAGAACAAAGACACAACATACCAGAATCTCTGGGACACGTTCAAAGCAGCGTGTAGAGGGAAATTTATAGCACTAAATGCCCACAAGAGAAAGCAGGAAAGATCCAGAATTGACACCCTAACATCACAATTAAAAGAACTAGAAAAGCAAGAGCAAACACATTCAAAAGCTAGCAGAAGGCTAGAAATAACTAAAATCAGAGCAGAACTGAAGGAAATAGAGACACAAAAAAACCCTTCAAAAAATTAATGAATCCAGGAGCTGGTTTTTTGAAAAGATCAACAAAATTGATAGACCGCTAGCAAGACTAATAAAGAAGAAAAGAGAGAAGAATCAAATAGATGCAATAAAAAATGAAAAAGGGGATATCACCACCGATCCCACAGAAATACAATCTACCATCAGAGAATACTACAAACACCTCTATGCCAATAAACTAGAAAATCTAGAAGAAATGGATAAATTCCTCAACAAATACACCCTCCCAAGACTAAATCAGGAAGAAGTTGAATCTCTGAATAGACCAATAACAGGTTCTGAAATTGTGGCAATAATCAATAGCTTACCAACCAAAAAGAGGCCAGGACCTGATGGATTCACAGCTGAATTCTACCAGAGGTACAAGGAGGAACTGGTACCATTCCTCCTGAAACTATTCCAATCAATAGAAAAAGAGGGAATCCTCCCTAACACATTTTATGAAGCCAGCATCGTCCTGATACCAAAGCCTGGCAGAGACATAACCAAAAAAGAGAATTTCAGACCAATATCCTTGATGAACATTGATGCAAAAATCCTCAATAAAATACTGGCAAACCGAATCCAGCAGCACATCAAAAAGCTTATCCACCATGATCAAGTGGGCTTCATCCCTGGGATGCAAGGCTGGTTCAACATACGCAAATCAATAAATGTAATCCAGCATATAAACAGAACCAAAGACAAAAACCACATGATTATCTCAATAGATGCAGAAAAGGCCTTTGACAAAATTCAACAACCCTTCATGCTAAAAACTCTCAATAAATTAGGTATTGATGGGACGTATCTCAAAATAATAAGAGCTATCTACGACAAACCCACAGCCAATATCATACTGAATGGGCAAAAACTGGAAGCATTCCCTCTGAAAACTGGCACAAGACAGGGATGCCCTCTCTCACTGCTCCTATTCAACATAGTGCTGGAAGTTCTGGCCAGAGCAATCAGGCAGGAGAAGGAAATAAAGGGTATTCAATTAGGAAAAGAGGAAGTCAAATTGTCCCTGTTTGCAGATGACATGATTGTATATCTAGAAAACCCCATTGTCTCAGCCCAAAATCTCCTTAAGCTGATTAGCAACTTCAGCAAAGTCTCAGGATACAAAATCAATGTACAAAAATCACAAGCATTCTTGTACACCAATCACAGACAAACAGAGAGCCAAATCATGAGTGAACTCCCATTCACAATTGCTTCAAAGAGAATAAAATACCTAGGAATCCAACTTACAAGGGATGTGAAGGACCTCTTCAAGGAGAACTACAAACCACTGCTCAATGAAATCAAAGAGGATACAAACAAATGGAAGAACATTCCATGCTCATGGGTTGGAAGAATCAATATCGTGAAAATGGCCATACTGCCCAAGGTAATTTATAGATTCAATGCCATCCCCATCAAGCTACCAATGACTTTCTTCACAGAATTGGAAAAAACTACTTTAAAGTTCATATGGAACCAAAAAAGAGCCCGCATCGCCAAGTCAATCCTAAGCCAAAAGAACAAAGCTGGAGGCATCACGCTACCTGACTTTAAACTATACTACAAGGCTACAGTAACCAAAACAGCATGGTACTGGTACCACAACAGAGACATAGATCAATGGAACAGAACAGAGCCCTCAGAAATGATGCCGCATATCTACAACTATCTGATCTTTGACAAACCTGACAAAAACAAGCAATGGGGAAAGGATTCCCTATTTAATAAATGGTGCTGGGAAAACTGGCTAGCCATATGTAGAAAGCTGAAACTGGATCCCTTCCTTACACCTTATACAAAAATTAATTCAAGATGGATTAAAGACTTATATGTTAGACCTAAAACCATTAAAATCCTACAAGAAAACCTAGGCAATACCATTCAGGACATAGGCGTGGGCAAGGACTTCATGTCTAAAACACCAAAAGCAATGGCAACAAAAGCCAAAATTGACAAATGGGATCTAATTAAACTAAAGAGCTTCTGCACAGCAAAAGAAACTACCATCAGAGTGAACAGGCAACCTACAGAATGGGAGAAAATTTTTGCAACCTACTCATCTGACAAAGGGCTAATATCCAGAATCTACAATGAACTCAAACAAATTTACAAGAAAAAAACAAACAACCCCATCAAAAAGTGGGCAAAGGACATGAACAGACACTTCTCAAAAGAAGACATTTATGCAGCCAAAAAACACATGAAGAAATGCTCATCATCACTGGCCATCAGAGAAATGCAAATCAAAACCACAGTGAGATACCATCTCACACCAGTTAGAATGGCCATCATTAAAAAGTCAGGAAACAACAGGTGCTGGAGAGGATGTGGAGAAATAGGAACACTTTTACACTGTTGGTGGGACTGTAAACTAGTTCAACCATTGTGGAAGTCAGTGTGGCGATTCCTCAGGGATCTCGAACTAGAAATACCATTTGACCCAGCCATCCCATTACTGGGTATATACCCAAAGGACTATAAATCATGCTGCTATAAAGACACATGCACACGTATGTTTATTGCGGCACTATTCACAATAGCAAAGACTTGGAACCAACCCAAATGTCCAACAACAATAGACTGGATTAAGAAAATGTGGCACATATACACCATGGAATACTATGCAGCCATAAAAAATGATGAGTTCATGTCCTTTGTAGGGACATGGATGAAACAAACAGAGGACAAAAACAAAACATGTTCACACCACAGGTGGGAATTGAAAAGAGAACCCACACAGGAAGGGAAATCACCAAAACAAAACAAAACAAAACAAAACAAAACAAAACAAAACCCTTGCACAAGTTTCTGTGAATTACTGTGGATTTCAACCTACTTCTATACCAAATATTAAAAATTACAGATTTATGTGTCTATTGAATAAGCACTAACAGGATATAATCAAATACAGCTTCTTGTCTTGACTGTCTTCTTAAAATTTATTTAGTGGAGAAAAATTTTCCCTTGACACTAGATGACCACTTCAGCAGGTCCATTTGATTCTTTTGGTCAATGTTAAAGAAAGGCTTATGGTCACTTTAGGTAACAAACCAATCTTCACTAGGTAATCAAATCTTTTCCCCAGCCCCAGGGAACCTGGGAAGGGATTGAAATCAGCTGCTTCTCTTCTCTTCCACGACTTTTCGCCATCCCTAGCTGCTGGATCTTTCCAAGTTGGGCATGGGAGACAGGGAGGCTGGGGAAGGAAGGCAAGGAGATTCCAACATGAGCCTTCCTGCCAAAACACCTGTCTGCTGATGTTTGAAGCTAATTCTTTTTTCTCAGATGCACTTTCATGGGTTATTCAGACTCTCATCTCAGAGTTCCTTCTGGCCATAGCTCCATTGACTTGGATAATTCATTCTTCTCCTGGCTTTTTGGCTGTCATTCAAAAGACTCACCGTTGGAACCTCACTGCCCTTTCAGGCATCTATTTGGACAGGAGTCAAACTCCAGACTACCCCTCTCCTCCACTAGGCCCACCTCTAATCTGCAGGAAATACATTTCCTTTGCCCTGACAAAGGCTGGAGTGTAGGAAAATTCAACACAGACACCATTACAGTACAGCTCTTTCTGTGGGAACAGTAAGCCAGCCACAGTTCTCTCCTTGTTAGGTGTCTCGGAGAGTCAGACCCTGGTCCTCTGCTCCCCGCAACTGGGGGGGAATCCTTTAAATCTCTTAAGTCGTCCCTCTCAAGCCCCTCTCACAGATACCAAGTAAGAGAACAAGGGAGAGTAACCTCCACTTATACCATGGTGGAGGGGATACAGCACCATTTTCTCAAGAGTCCTCATAAAATGCTATTCCTGACCCATAGTATCCTTCTAATGGGTTTTAGAGCCTTTAACTGGTTTGAAAACCTATTTTTAAAAGCCACATAAAATATCTCACTTTTGAAATTCACACTGTTGTACTTCAGTGCCTAAACTAAAATTCCAATAGATTTTGTAATAACTGGCAATAGATGAAGTTAGGTCTGTCTTTTGATCAAATTCAAGAATAAATTAATGATTGGATTAGTTATTACCTGCTATTGCACACTCACAATATTTCTAGTTTTGTCAAGTTTTAACATGGCATCTAAATTATCCAAGGTCTTACGACCTATGATATATATGCCACAAAAATAAAATGGACTGTTGTTCTCTTTCACCCCTTCCAAGTCTGACTATTACTACTATTATAATAATAAAGACTCAATAGAGCTAGCTGTTGTGCTGATAAGATATTTTTTGTGCTCAGAAGACTATTTCATTTAATCCCCAAAATTCTATAAGGTAGTACTTCTATTAAGTTCGTTTAACAATTGAGAAACTGAAGTACATAGCTACTATAATATATCGAGCATGGTAAAATTTTTATCTTAAAAATGCAAACGGCCAGGCGTGTTGGCTCACGCCTGTAATCCCAGCACCTTGGGAGCCCAAGGTGGGTGGATCACCTGAGGTCAGGAGTTCGAGACCAGCCTGGCCAACAGGGCGAAACCCCGTCTCTACTGAAAATACAAAAATAAGCTGGGTGTGGTGGCAGGCGCCTGTAATCCCAGCTATTCGGGAGGCTGAGTAATGATAATCGCTTCAGTCTGGGAGGTGGAGGTTCCAGTGAGCTAAGATTGTGCCACTGCACTCCAGCCTGGGCAACAGAGTAAGATTCTGTCTCAGAAAAAAAAAAAAAAAAAAGTGCAAACTAGACCAGGAACAGTGGCTCATATGTATAATCCCAGCACTCTGGGAGGCTGAGATAGGAGGATTACTTGAAGCCAGGAGTTCAAGCCCAGCATGGGCAACAAAGCAAGACCCCATCTCTACAAAAAGAATACTTTAAAAACTAGCTGGGCATGGTAGCACACAACAGTCCTCCCAGCTTCTTGGGAGGCTGAGGCAGGAGGCTCCCTGGAGCCCATGAGTTTGAGGCTGCAGTAAGGTATGATCGTGCCACTGCACTCCAGCCTGGGCAACACAGCAAGACCTTGTCTCTCTCTCTCTCTCTCTCTCCCTCTCTCTCACTCTCTTTCTCTCTCTCTCTCTCTCTCACACACACATACACACACACACACACGCACACAAAATAAATAAATAAATAAATAAATAAATAGAAATCAAGCCCTAGTCCCTCTATGTCCTTCTACAAAACATCCACAGAGGACTTCCTAATATATATTTTCCCCCTGAGGATCTCTCCTCGAAAGTTGACAGTCTATTTGCATACCAAAGCATGCCCCCACAGAACTCTCCACAGGGTCATCTCAGAACTCATGCCCACTAGGAGGGCATGTTGAAAGCATACCCACTTGGCCACTTTTACAACTTACTTCTGCCCAAGAAGGTGCCAGCTCAGATATTTGCCCAGTAGCAGAGGGACCCTTGCCCTTGCTCATTTCCTCCCCTACCTTATAAAAATGCCCACTTTTTGCTCTAAAGGTGAAGTGGCACATTTAAAGGCAGGATGCTTTGTGCCTCTTCCCCTAAGCTAGTTTTGAAGTAAATACACTTCTTTGTATCAGAACTTGCTCTTGTTAATTGGACTCTACATGCAGTGACCAACTAACCTGCTTTTCAGTTACACTATTAAAATTTTAGTGTTCTTGGCCGGGCGCGGTGGCTCACGCTTGTAATCCCAGCACATTGGGAGGCCGAGGCGGGCGGATCACGAGGTCAGGAGATTGAGACCACGGTGAAACCCCGTCTCTACTAAAAATACAAAAAATTAGCCAGGCGTGGTGGCGGGCGCCTGTAGTCCCAGCTACTCGGAGAGGCTGAGGCAGGAGAATGGCGTGAACCCGGGAGGCGGAGCTTGCAGTGAGCCGAAATCGCCCCCCCGCACCCCAAGCCGGAAGAACAGGGCGAGACTCCGTCTCAAAAAAAAAAAAAAAAAAAAATTTTTAGTGTTCTTTAATGTTCTAGGCTCTATCCTAGGCTGTTGGGAATATAAAAACAAATAAGAGATTTCTCTACCTTCCAATAATTTTCAGTCTAGTAACATATGCAAAAGTGGTTCGATCAGAACACCAGATGGAATGTCCTGTGTCTTCAGGAAGGGGAACATCACACTCCGGGGACTGTTGTGGGGTGGGGGAGGGGGGAGGGACAGCATTAGGAGATATACCTAATGCTAAATGACAAGTTAATGGGTGCAGCAAACCAACATGGCACATGGATATATATGTAACAAACCTGCACATTGTGCACATGTACCCTAAAACCTAAAGTACAATAATAAAATAAAAAATAAAGAACGTCCTGTGTCTTAAGAGACATAGATGCCAAAAATGTACAAGATGTGCTTGTACAACTCTTATTTGAATATGTGTGTATGTTTGACATCAGAGAGACACATCCAAGAAGCCATGTTAAGAAATCTTTTTACAGAAAAATACCACGAAGCTTTTCAATTTCCCTATCCAGACCCTATTTGTTTCCTACTTCATTCTGAGAAAAAATCCCAAGGCTCTAAATGTATGACAAAAGCAGGATGCAAATCACTCAAAGTGGTTAGATTTAATATTTAAGAAGATTCTCCTGCATGCCAAATAAAGCAAAGGTGTTGTAATTACGCAGATGTAAATGACCGCAAGGGCAAAGTGTTTACAAATGAAAATACCCAAAGGGATGATTTATTGTAGTTAAAGGTTGATGAATAGTTTTTTGCCCTTTGGTAGCTCCAACCTGCATTTCCACTCCATCTTGGCCTCTTTCAAGGTATCTATGCTCTGTAATAACCAATATTGGTCTAATAGCCTTAAACTATGTAAAATAAACATATGCAAAACTGAGATTAAAATGCAATATGTTAATATCATTGAGCAGAGTCCCAGTAATTCCTGGAGCATGAAGCTGTCTGGCAGCTACACAAAAATTCAGGAATGGGTAGACTGTACTCTTGCTTTGACCATTTTATTGCCATCCTAAATGTTACTTGGTAGTTACATTGCACTTAGGAGTGGCTTTAAAAATATTTGCTAATCAGCTGGGTGCGGTGGCTCATGCCTGTAATCTCAGCATTTTGGGAGGCTGAGGCAGGTGGATCACGAGGTCAGGAGATCGAGACCATCCTCGCTAACACAGGGAAACCCCGTCTCTACTAAAAATACTAAATATATATATATATATATATATATATTTGTTAATCAACTTCTGTTTATGGCATTGGAATAAAGTGGTCATGCAAACCCTACTAGAGATAACTATTAAATCTGGGCTAAACAAAACTATTTAAACCTACTGGAAAATATCTGAAAAACTGATAGAAATTGGGGGAGAGTTTGAAAAGCTACAGTTGCCAGAAGAATTGCAAAGCTGTGGGCTTTCTAGAGGGCCAATAAAATGTGCAGATGCTCGGTAGACTGAACAGAAGCCAGAATAAAGAAAGGCAGCATCCGAAAGTTATAAGAACTAAGCAGAGATATCAGCTGCCACACACCACAGTGAGACAGGATTTGCAATGTGAGCTCCAGCAAGCTATCTGCTAGGAACAAAAACTCAATAATCCTTGGATTAACACAATAGAATCAGAGTTATTTCAAGATATTATCTACATGTTCAAGTTTCAGCCAAAAATTATGAGGCACGCAAACAAACAGGCAATCAATAAAAACAGACTCTGAAGGGCTCAGCCATTGAATTTAGCAAACAAAGATTTCAAAGTTTCTATTATGTTAGATGAATTAGAAAATAATATTTTTCAAAGAATATAAGATATGAAGTGATCTTACTTAGTGAAGAGATAAGGGATCTCAAAAACAAAATGTAAACTATAAAAAAAGAGAAAATTCTAGAGATGAAAAGTATGTATCTAAAGATTGGGTAATTTCTGTCTTCAAAGTTCCCAGACCTTTCTTATCTTTCATCTCCAATCTGCTAAGTGAACCTGTTGAATGCATTTTCCAGTCATACTTTTGAAGTATATTGGTATCTTTCCTCTGTAATAACTCAATATCGGTCTAATAGCATAAATTATATAAAATAATAGTATGCAAAACAGATATTAAAATGCAAAATATTATTTACCAAAGTCCCAGTAATTCCTGGGGCATGAAACTGTCTGGAAACTATACAAAAATTCAGGAGTGGATAGACTGTACTCTTGCCTTGACCATTTTATTGCCATCCTAAAGGTTATTTGGTAATTACATTTCACTTAAGAATGGCTTTAAAAATATTTGCTAATCAACCTCTGTTTATGGCATTGGAATAAACTGGTCATGCAAACCCTACTACAGATAACTACTGAATTCATTTTTCAGTTATGCTTTTGAAGGATGAAGTATTGGAGATAGAAATTACCCAATATAAAGAAATTACCCAATCTAAAGACAGCGGGCCTTTGTTCACATTGCAAATCCTGTCTCACGGTGAGAGAATAATATTAAACAAAATTAACTAAGTCTTAGAGACCTATGGATCTCTAGGAGAAAATGTGGGTCATTTTGAAGAAATAATGGGGCTGGGCACAGTGGCTCATGCTTATATTCCCAGAACTTTGGGAGGCAAAGGCAGGAGGATCACTTGAGCCCAGATATTCGAGACCAGCCTGAGCAAAATAGTGAGACCTCATCCTTACAGGAAAAAAAAAAAAAAAGCTAGGTGTGATAGCATGTACCACCTGTGGTCCCAACTACTCGGGAAGCTGAGGGGAAGATCACTTGAGCCTGGGAGGTTGAGGCTTCAGTGAGCTATGATTGTGCCACTGCACTCCAGCATGGATGACAGAGGAAGACACTGTAAAAAGCAAACAAACAAATAAAAAGAATAGCCTAAAATAAAAATTGCAAATTGTGTGAAAAACTTTAACTTATAGATCCAAGAAGTTCAAAGACCCCCCAGCAAGATAAACACTAAGAAAATGATTCCTAAGCTCATCACAGTCAAACTGCTGAATGCCAAAAAGAAAATTTTGAAAGCAGAGAAAAATAATATATCTAGAGAGAACAATAATACCATTAACAGGTGGCCTCTTGTAAATAATAAGGGACAGAAGACATTGGAACTTTCATATTGATAGTGCTGAAAGTGGGGGAAAATAACCAAGAATTCTATATCCAGCCTTTTGAACTAGCCTTCAAAAATGAAGGCAAAATAAAGATTTCTTTAAATGGAGAGAATCTGTCACTAGGAAATTTACACTACAAGAATGTTAAATAAAGTTTTTCAGGTTGAAGAGAAATGACACCACTGGCAACTTGGGTCCAAAGGAAGGATTCACACACACACACACTTTTCCTCATAATTTCTTTACAAGGATAACTTTAAATTACTGTTTAAACAAAAACTATAACACTATATATAGATGTTATAATAAATAAATATGTGAAAACAACAGCATTAAAGATGGATGTAAATGGGTATATACTGTTATAAGACTCCTACATTTTACCTGAATTCTGTATTAACTTAAAATAGATTGGAATGACTGAAAGATGCATATTGTAATACTCAAAGAAAGCACTAAAAATTATGCACAGGGATATGGCTAGAAAGCCAATCAAGGAATTAAAATTGATTACTAAAAATTATTTGATTAATGAAAAGGCAGGCAGAAAAGAAGGAACAGAAGAACAAAAGGTAGATGAGACAAAAAGAAAACAAATAGCAAAATGGCAGACCTAAATGATATGGCCATATCAATTATTACATTAAATAAAAATTGACCTAAATATCATTAAATTTAAAAAGACCTAAATTGATATGGCCATATCATTTTTTTTCTTGAGATGGAGTCTTGTACTGTCACCCAAGCTGGAGTGCAGTGGCGTGATCTCAGCTCACTGCAACCTCCTCCTCCCAGGTTCAAGTGATTCTCCTGCCTCAGCCTCTCAAGTAGCTGGGTTTACAGGCACGCGCCACCGCACCCGGCTAATTTTTGTATTTTTAATAAAGATGGGATTTCACCACGTTGGCCAGGCTGGTCTTGAACTCCTGACCTCAAGTGATCCACTCACCTCAGCCTCCCAAAGTGCTGGGATTACAGGCATAAGCCACTGTGCCTGGCCTCAATTTTTACATTAAATAAAAATAGACTAAAGACTTTAATCAAATGGCAAAGATTGTCTGACTGGATAAAGACATAAGAACTAATTATATCCTGTTTAGAGATACATTTTAAATTCAAAGGCAAATAAGTTAAAAATAAAAAGATAGAAAAAGATATCACATGTAAACACTGGGCCTAAAAGCCTAAGGTGGCTATACTAATACTAGATAAGACAGACTTTGAGACAAGAAGTATTACCAGAAATGAAGAGGAATACTTCATAATAGTAAAAGTGTCAAGGCATCAGGAAACTATAACAATTATAAATGTATATATACCTAATAACAGAGCTTTAAAAATACAGGAAGCAATGAAATTTGATCCCTACCTTACACCATATAAAACATCACCTCAAAATGGATCATAGAACTTAAATGTAAAACTGAAAACTATAAAACTTCTAGAAGAAAATATTGGAATCCAGGTATGATGGCTCACAACCATAATCCCAGTCCCGGGGCTCATCTGGGATCCCTGAAGGGTGAGTAAATGTGGACCTAAACTCTTTCACTTTCATTTCCAAGGCTTCTTGTCCTCAGACTTTGTGCTGAAGGCAGATGAAGCACTGAACCTCTGGTGAGCCAATTAAGAGCGAATGGTGCAGCTACAGAGGACAGGATGCTGGAGAGGACCCCTACACCCACCCTTCACCCCATTGCTCTCAAGGGTTGGGAGTGTCAACCTCATTCTAATCCAGTTTTCTCTACCACATTTTCCTTCTTTTTGGGGGGTCTGTCATGGCACCTATCTCTTCTTTTACAATGTTAAGAGTGTTGCTGCAAACTACAGAGATATTACTGGGTAGAATGAGCATTTGGCCCAGCTGTCAGATATGCAATTCAGAACAATGCAGTTCCATCTGTTCTTAGAGGCAAGGAGGATACAGGGATTAGAAGTGTTCTTTTTTCCCTGTTGAAGGAACCCATTTGCATAGAGCAAGAGGCTTTTTCTCCCAGTCACTTCCCCCTTCTTGTACTTAAGCTGTTTTTTGTCTTTTCTCCACAATATCAGGAGTTAAACACAGCCCTGCGAATACAGAGAGCTTTTCCATGCAAAGGTTTTCTTTTGTCCTTTTGGAAGGCATCTTACTAGGCCAGGACCCAAACTCATGGGACTCCCTAACTTAATGAGCCCATGCACCCTCATGAGGCACCTTTTTGTCCCAAACTCAATTTCAAGCTTCAGGTTGAAGCCCTAGAAAGAAAAACTGGATTTGAGGGATGGAGAAGCAGATGGCAATGAAAGTCAAGGGACACAGCACAGGTGAGTAGGACTAATTCCTGCCAGTTAAACCCCTGCTTCATGGAAAGAGGTCATGCTTGTATCTATGGCATAGATGAGGTCTAGGAAACTCAAAGGTTACTGACAGCAGGGAGGATAGGCAGCGCATAGGTGAGTACAGATAATTCCTACCCTCTAGGCCTCCCTGTTCCACACGGGTGAAAGCCGTGTTGGCACCCATGGGCAGCACCTGCCAAGGTCACCGGAACTCGGAGATACAAAGATGGAAGAAAGAGGACACCTTTTCTTTCTCCCCCTCATGTACCCTAGGTATATGCTGGGAAGAGAAAGGAACTAAAGGATGCCTTTTTCCCCTCTTTCCAGATGGGTAACCAGCCATCTTCAGTCTGTACTTCTTTTGAATGCATCCTGAATCACTGGGACTCCTTTGAAATAAATGTCTTCTTTTTCATCTTCTGTCTTCTCTTCATGGATGGGTAATTGTGTCCCTGTACCACAGGATACTGCCCTTGGATGCATCCCCCAAACTGTGAAAAGTTTAATTTCCCCAAACCTTAAACTGCTTGGCTTAAAATTGAACTGGGAAGGGAACCCAGAAGCTTGACATGCCAGTAAAAGAGTAAAAGTTCTTACCAGTCAGACTTCTGGCCTCTTTCTCCCTGTGTAAACCAGTAAAAGGAAGGATAAAAATCACTGTTTATTCTTCTGTAAAGTTTTGATTAATGGAAAAAAGGATTTGTGAGGCTAATCTTAAGCTGTAGCCAATCTGCTATGCTTTGTGTGTCTTTCTGTATAGTTCTGTCATAAAGAGTAAGACAGGATAGAACACAGACCTAGGACCCCATAAGCCCACTGTTCAAGCCAGCCGCACAAACTGGTCAGATACAAACTTTGCTACAGGTCTCTGAAGGAAAAAAAAAACTGAATAAGGTCTCCATCTTGTTTTATGTCCTTGAGAGCTTGACCTTGTAACCACGTGGCAGTACTTTCTTTTGGTCTCTGCCATTTTACAATGGAAGCCCAGGTTCAATCCTGGCTTAGGGAATGAGTACTTTCTGGCTAATATCTGTGTGACTTTTATCATTTGCTGATTCTCTTCCCCTCCATGAACAACTTCTAGCTTCCTTTCTTAAATCTTCCTTTCTCTGAGCTATCTTTAAAGATTCTAGATTTTGTAAAAACTGCTTACCATCTCTTTGAAAATACCTTGTACACAGGCAGTTAAGTCACAACCTTACTTAAGGCTTGTTGGTTTCACCTGTGAGGTTACTTTTGGTAAAGTTCAAAAGCCAGAAATATTGGCCACTTGGTGAGGCTAAAGTTGGGTAACAAGGGATTTAAAAGGATTTTTTAAAATAAGAGCACTATGGTCAAAAGTCAGCTTAATTAAAAGTGGATATCCAAGCTATAGGCATATTTAAAAGGCCTCTGTGTTTTCCTCTTCTTGCATCTTGTTTCACTGGAAAAAGATTTTCTTTTTCAGTCAACTGAATTACTTTTCTCCATTTTGTCTTGCCACTCTTAATGCATGCATGAGAGGCCCTAAGATAACTTCTGATGGCCTGGGACTCCCTGGAAAAAATGGAAGAGGCACCACTGACCCCATTTTAGAAAAAAACCTCTGTTTTCCTCATGAAACCCGAAGAATTAAAAGCAGATAAATCCCTCTCAAAATCTGTTTTTGTCTTCCAGCTATAACTATTTATTAGGCCCTACAAACTGCATGCTTTCCTAGCCCTGCTCTTGAAGGGCTCCATCCTGAGGTCAGTAATCTAATTAGGAGATTGGCCAATGAAAAACCTTACAACTACTGGATCTTCTGTCTGTGTAGTTATATATGTGTAATGTGTGTGATGTTTGTATAAAAAAAGAGCTCTAATTAATTGGCTTAGAGAAAAATAAGCACTTAGATCAAATATTTTTTGAAGGAAAATAAAAGCTATAATGCCTTTTAGTTCAAATGATTTTAATATTTGAAAAATAAAAAGTTTTAGAGATTATTGGTAAAATACAACTGTCTTCAAAGTGTAAACATGTGGTCTAAATTATGCAAGCCAGATACTAGGTTTGCTAAATGCTTTAAAGTTATAAACTGCTTCTTTGGCTTTTTTTCTCTTTTTTGTTTTTTCAACAGTATCACTCTGTTGCCCAGGATGGGGTACAGTGGCATGATCTTGGTTGCCTCTGCCTCCCAAGTTCAAGTGATTCTCCTGCCTCACCCTCCTGAGTAGCTGGGACTATAGGCATACACCATAATGACCAACTAATTTTTCTATTTTTTTTTAGTAGAGACGGATTTTCACCATGTTAGCCAGGCTGGTCTTGAACTCCTGACCTCAGGTGATCCACCTGGCTGGGCCTCCCAAAGTGCTGGGATTACAGGTGTGAGCCACCACACCCAGCCTGTTTCTTTGGCTTTTGAAAATTGTTCACCTTGCTTGCTTTACAGTTTCGTAAGGCCATATTACCAATAGCACACCAGAGTGGCTACAACTTAAGGTATAATTGGTAGCACATAATTAAAATAACTTAGCAGGCTTTACATTAAAATAAAAAATTGCTAAGGTTTACCATTATACCATGTAATTGAGACTACTGAAAACAGATTTACATCAAGGTGTAAAGGAAAGTAAAACGTGTTTTTAGTAAAGGATTATAAGAAGGCATGGGAATTTAAATTTTTGCCTAGTTTAGAGGATTAAATAATTGTTTTAAGTTGGATAAGATAAAGTTGAAGGTTTAAACAAGTTGTGGAAGGTTTGTAAAAATTAATCTTGCAAAAGAAATTCTGTGTGTGAACATACTGACTAAATTCAAAAGGGTATTACATGGTTTTTCTGTAAATTGAACATCAGAATAAAAGCACAACAAGGTTTTCTTAAGGCACTGATCTACTCTTTAACAAAAATTTGTAAAGGTTTATAAGAATCTCACCTCATGGTCAAACTGGTTAAGATTGGACAGAATTATCTAAAGATTTCATCAAAAAATAAAGGGTGTGGGAGAGACCAGAGATGGACTGTTTGGAAAGCTGTCTTCACTCTTAATGAGTAAAGGTTTTTACCTTTTTTAAAATTTTTGAGTCATCATTTTGGCTAAATAAATGACTTATGGTAATCTGGAATTGTATTTCATAATATGAAGTGTTTTAAACCTCTAACGTATTTAACAGGCTTCCCAAAATCAAACTTCAGTTTCAAGGTTGTCTTTTCTGACCCCTTACTTTTGAATACTACAGAGGGCTCCTGGAGCATCCAAAAGAGAGGTAAACAGGATTAATTGACATGTTTAGTTATGTGGGATTGCCAAAATAAAAATAATGTTTAATCTTCTTCAGGTTATATTTTAGTGAAAAATACATATGTTCCAAAATTGTATGAGGTTTCTAAAATTCTAATGTCTGAGTATATGCTATCAATCATAATTAAGATTATTATGTTGATATTGTAAAGCACAGAAATAACCAAATTTGTCAATCGTGGTTTTGACTGTGATTACCCAAAGACGTTTTGTCATTCACAGATAACTGTCTTATTTTGATCCTTTTCAAAAGATGGTTTATAATCAGCTATGGGACTTTGACAGGTGCTCTCAAATGCAGGTTTCTGATAACTTTGGAGATTGTGACATTGGAATAGAGGGAAAATGTACAGGACTCATGAAGAGCTGAAATGTTCATGAATATCAAGGAGAAGAACAGTTAATAGAATGTACTGAACTAATAGAAAGCTGAAGTAATCTTTTTTGCTTAAAACATTGCTGATCCTTGTTTTGTTTTTCAGAGTCAAGGAAACTTTTATGTTGAGCTATCTATAGCTTTTAACAATTGAGTAAGGTATACTCCAGTGAACAAAATTTGGAGCACATTTATTTCTTTCTGCCTGGTTTCCCCAGAACTTGGAAACTATTTGTGAGTATTCTTAATTTGCAGCAATACAGTTATTTGCATCAGTGCAGTAAGAATCCATTTTCTTTTGCAACAGGACACAATTGGAGAAACTGGTTGTTTTACCAAGGCTTTGACTGGAAGGGTGTGCTTACCTTTAAGAAATCAAGTTTGACTTGCAGAACCAATAAAAGCCCCTTGGGAAAACTGGCCTCATACTTTGTCTTCTACACCGTCCCTGTACAGGGTTCCTAACCTGTGGTGAATAAAGAATGTCACTTTCTAATAGGTCCAGGAACCCCATGTTATCTTGGGACCTCAAGAAGAGAGGAATTTACTCAACTCATAGGTATTTGAGGATACAAACCCATGGCTGGGCTCAGCTTTAAAAGGTCTTATCTGAAATTCCTTGTGGAACAGAGTTCCATCAAAGCCAATTTTAAAAGCCTGTGTGAAAAATAATTATTCTTGCTGTACTTTATGCAAATAACCAGGCCAAATATAAGACTAAAGTTTATTCTGCAAATGACTCAGTCCTATTATGATTTGTTTTTAACAAAAATGAGGACTGGAGAGAGAAAAATTATGTTTCAAAATTTATCATACACTTTTCATTATAATTCTAGTCTCATTAGTTGTTTTTAAGTTTTTGTCTGCATTTTAGACTAACCCTGCTTATTTCTGTGAACCAACCAGTGATCATCAGCTGCAGCTCAGAAGAAACAAAAGGGATGGGTGATGTAAAAATCTGGATCAATATTCTAGTTCTGGACAATTATCCTGCAAATCCTGCCAGATGATAGGAGTAAATAGAGCGTCCGTAACCCAGAGGTTTCTTTGTTTGGGAAAATAAGACCAAAGAAGCTGACCAAAGCCGAGCCTCATGCACCCAAATCTTAGCAGGCATAACTATAGCCACCTGTTATCTGGGCATGTTGGCAGCCTCAGGATTTTTTAGCTGTCCTTACCCCCTTATTTTGTTTTGATACATGTCTTCTAATAATCTGGTTATCTTCTCCTTTTCAGGCCATTAAACTCTAGTCATGAAACTGGAGCCTCAGATGATGGCTCTCTTTTACTGGAGACCCTTAGATAGGCCTCTGAGGGAGATCTGACTGCCATTTTCCCAAAACAGCACCCCTGTCAGCAGGAAGCAGTTAGTACCAGTCATCATCCCTATTCTAATGGCAGTTAGATGTACCTCTTCAGAGGGGAGAACTGATAGCAGCAAGAGGCAGACAAATGCCTAGGCAGATAGGGGTGTAGGAATGGGTCCCTGGTGAAACCTGACCTTCAAGCTGAAGACAGTTTAAAGCCTAGCTACAAGTCCCAAGTAAATCCATGGACTGGATTGAGAACCTGTCTTCCCATTTGGCATGCTTTCCTCTGATTGATCCCCACCCTCCACCTCTTTTACACATACCTACCCTTTCTTTTTTTTTTTTTTTTTTTTTGAGACAGAGTCTCACTATGTCAGCCAGGCAGAAGTGCCATGGTGCGATCTTGGCTCACTGCAACCTCTGCCTCCCAGGTTCAAGCAATTCTTCTGCCTCAGCTTCCCAAGTAGTTGGGATTACAGGTGTGTGCCACCACACCCTGCTAATTTTTGTATTTTTAGTAGAGAAGGGGGTTTCACCATGTTGGTCAGGCTTGTTTCAAACTCCTGATCTCAGGTGATCCACCTGCCTTGGCCTCCCAAAGTGCTGGGATTACAGGCATGAGCCACCATGCCAGGCTACATGCCTACCCTTTCCTAATTTGTTTTCTACACTATCGTGCCCACCTTTGAATATTGTCTTCACTTTAACTTTTATTGCATACTCACAAACCAATCTGTACGCACTCCCCATTCTGAGTCCATAAAAAGCCCCAGACCCAGGCACACAGAGAGAGAAATCACCTGACTGTGGGGGTAAGGGACCACCCCCTGTGTCCCCTTAATGCTGAGAGCTGTTCCATCACTCAGTAAAATTCTTCTCCACCCATCCTTACACTTCAAATTGTCAGCATATCCTCCCTCTTTTTAGATGCATGACAAGAGCTCGGGAACCACTGAACATGGGTACAAGCTATAGCACAGGTGGACCAAGTGAGTGGGGTGCCTCGGCCCATGGCCGAGTGAGTCCCTCGTTGGCAAAGTAGCTAAGAAAAATCCTGTGTCACCAGCACTTTGGGAGGCTGAGTCGGGCAGATCACCTGAGGTTAGGAATTGAAGACCAGCCTTCCCAACATGGTGAAACCCTGTCTCTACTTAAAAAAACACAAAAATTAGCTGAGCATGGTGGCACACGCCTGTAATCCCAGCTATTCAGGAGGCTGAAGCACAAGAATCGCTTGAACCCAGGAGGTGGAGGTTGCAGTGAGCTGAGATTGCACTACCGCACTCCAGCCTGGGCAACAGAGTGAGACTCTGTCTCAAACAAAAGAAGCAGAAGAAAATACTGGAGAAAATCTTTGTGATCTTGGTTTAGGCAAAGATTTCTTAGATACAACATCAAAAACCTAAATGCCCATACAAGAAATCAATACAAGAAAATGTTGATAAACTAAACTTCATCAAAACTAAGAACTTCTCTTTGAAAGACACTGCTAAGAGAATAAAAAGACAAGCCACAAACTGAGAGAGAAGATTTGCAAATTACCTATCTAGTAAAGAACTTGTATACAAATTACATACAAAATTCTCAGAACTCAATAAAAACTAAGCAACTCAATTTTTAAAATGGGCAAAAAATTTGAACTTTACAAAAAAGATATATAAATGGAAAATATGCCTATGACACCCAATATCATTAGTCATCAGGGAACTGTCAATTAAAACAATGAAAAACCACACACATCACAGGATATCTAAAAATGACTAATCATACCAAGTGTTGGTGAGGATGTAGAGCAACAAGAACTTTCACATACTGCTACTGGGAATATAAAATAGTACAAACACTTTGGAAAGCAGTTCAGGAATTTCTTAAAAAGTTAAACATAAACCTACCATATGACCCAGCTATTCCTCCATTCCTAGGGGGCTCCCAGCCCCCGAGCCCAAGAGAAACCAAAGCATATGCCTATACAAAAACTTATATACAAATGTTTATAGCTGCTTTATTTCTAATAGTCAAAAAAAAAACAGAAAGAATCCAAATGTCTATAAATGATTAGATAAACAAATTATGGTATAACTATGTAATGGAATACACAGCAATAAATAAGAGTGAACTATTGATAAATACAACAACATGTACATGCACCACATTCTAGTAATTCCACTCCCAGGTATGTACTCCAGAGAAAGTTTGCACATGTGCACAAGGAGAAATGCGTAAGGATGTTCACAGAAGCATCTGTAATAGTAAAAATCTGGAAATAACCTAAATTGCCCATCAGCGGTAAAATAAATGAAAAAATGTTGGTATTAACATACAATGGAATAGAGATTCACACATTTGTAGTCATAGCATAAAACATGATGGGAATAATTAAAGCAAATTTGGGATAGTGATTACCTGTGGGAAGGTGTGCATGAAGGGGATTAGGAATGGAGAAGTGTACACAGGGGACCACAGCTGGGCCTGTAATGTTTACATCTTTTTTTTTTTTTTTTTTGAGTCAGGGTCTTGCTTTGCCACCCAGACTGGAGTGCAGTGGCAGGATCACAGCTCACTATAGCCTCTGGTCAATTGATCCTCCCACCTCAGGCTCCCGAGTAGTTGGAACTACAGGTGCATGCCACCACACGTGGCTAATTTTTGTAGAGACGGGGTTATGCCTTATAGCCCAGGCTGGTCTCTAACTCCTGGATTCAGGTGAACTGCACTCCTTGGCCTCCTAAAGTGTTGACATTACAGGCATGAGCCACTATGACTGGCCTACATCTTTTCAAAACTGAGAAAGTTAGGATCTGAGTAAAGAATAGTGGATATGCAGAAAATACATTTGTTATGTCATTCTCTAGATTTTTGTTTGTTTAAAATATCGAATAAATACAAAAAAAATACTAAAGTTAATTTTCAGATCTTCAAAAGATTACTTAGAGCAGGGGTCCCCAGCCCCCGAGCCTGTTAGGAACCAGGCCACACAGCAGGAGGTGAGTGGTAGGTGAGCGAGCATTACCACCTGAGCTCCACCTCCTGTCAGATCAGCACAGCATTAGATTCTCATAGGAGCACAAACCCTATTGTGAACTGCGCATGCAGGGGATCTAGGTTGCACATTCCTTATAAGAATCTAATGCCTGACGATCTGAGATAGAACAGTTTTATCCTGAAATCATCCCCCATCCCATTTGTCAAAAAATTGTCCTCCGTGAAACCAGTCCCTAGTGCCAGAAAGTCTGGGGACTGACGATCTAGAGGAGGTGAACTCACTTTACCAGAAAAAAGCTAAAAATAGGGAAAATGTGCACTGTAATTGTCATGGCAGAAAAGTAATAAGAATAAGTAAGTATTAATAATAAGGAAATAATTTCAAACTCTTTTCGTTATAAAGTTCACTTTAAAAATGACAGACTACATTTTGCAAAAATAATCTTAAAACCAAACATCCCATTTCTCTGAAATTAAAACTTCTCTTCACATTATATTATTAATAGTTCTTTTAAAACATTAAATACAAGTACGATATAACAGCTCTCTGTTATCCCCCCTCATTTCTGCATACTGTTAGCATTTCATGATGCTTTCAAATAAGAAAGTCATCTTTTTTGGCTATAAGTCAACATTCGCAACTAGGATCACAGTTCTTTTTCTTTTTTCTTTTTTTTCTTTTTTTTTTTAGTCAGATACAGCATTGTAGGAAGGATCATAGTACTGATACTCTCTGAAGTATTTATCTACATAAACTATTTGGAATTCTTCTGAATGGGAGATTTGTCTAGTCTCCCACATTTATGTATTTATTCAATCACTTGTTTATATCATTATGGACTCATAGATATTTATTTTATACTTTGATTTAAATTCAAATACTTCTCTGTGGCATAGATCTGCCTTAAAACCACAAGTGGTCTGAAGTTATATTCTATGGTTTCACTGATACTGACTACTTAGCTAACTTGTATCTTCAATTCTTGGAAACCTCATTCTCAGATAAAAACACCAAGTTTGGCCGGGCATGGTGGCTCTTGCCTGTAATCCCAGCACTTTGGAAGGCCAAGGTAGGCGGATCACGAGGTCAGGAGTTAGAGACCAGCCTGGCCAACATAATGAAACCCATCTCTACTAAAACTACAAAAAATTAGCTGGGCATGGTGGCGGGTGCCTGTAGTCCCAGCTACTCAGGAGGCTGAGGCAGGAGAATCGCTTGAACCCAGGAAGCGGAGGTAGCAGTAAGCCAAGATCATGCCATTGCACTCCAGCCCAGGTGACAGTACAAGACTTCATCTCAAAAACAACAACAATAACAACAACAACAACAACAACCAAGTTTTATCTGAATAGTACAATCAAAATGTGAAACTTTCCTACCTTTTAAAAAATAAACTTTTGGCTGGGCGCGGTGGCTCACGCCTGTAATCCCAGCACTTTGGGAGGCCAAAGCGGGTGGATCACCTGAGGTCAGGAGTTCAAGACCAGCTTGGCCAGCATGGTGAATCCCCATCTCTACTAAAAATACAAAAATTAGCTGAGTGTGGTGATGCAGGCCTGTAATCCCAGCTACTTAGGAGGCTGAGGCAGGAGAATCGCTTGAGACCGGGAGGTGGAGGTTGCAGTGAGCCGAGATTTCACCACTGCACTACAGCCTGGGCAACAGAGCAAGACTCTGTCTCAAAAAAAATAAAATAAAATAAACTTTCATTTTAGAATAGTTTCAGATTTACGTAACAATTGTGAAGACAGTACAGAGAGTGCCCATATACCTCACATCCAGTTTCCTCTATTAACATCTTATGATAGTATGTTACATTTGTCACAATTAATGAACTAATGTTGATACATTATTACTAACAAACGTCTATACTTTACTCAGATTTCCTCAGTTTTAACTAATATCCTTTTTCTATTCCAAGATCCCATACAGGATATCACATTATATTTAGTCATCATGTCTCCTTAGTCTCCTCTTGACTGTGACAGTTTGCCAGACTTTTCTTGTTTCAGATGACCTTGACAGCATTGAGGAGTACTTTTCAGGAATTATGCAGCATGTCCCTCAATTAGGATTTGTCTGGTGGGAAGACCATGATTAGTCTAGGGCTATGAGGTTTTTTGGAAGCACGATTACACAAAGTGCCATTTCATCCCATTATATCAAGGAAACACAGTGCAGTATCAACATGGCTTAATGCTTTCGATGTAAACCTTGATCATCTGGGTGGAATAGAGTTTGCCAGATTCCTCCACTGTGAAGTTGTCTTCTTTTCCCTATTTATACTGCACTTCTAGAAGGAAGTCACTAAGAACAGCCCACACTTACAGGAGTGGGGAATTAATTTTGCACTGCCTCTTTGACAGTGAAGTATTTACCTACATAAATTACTTGGAATTCTGCCTGGGGGATTTGTCTAGTCTCCCACATTTATTTATTTATTCAATCACTTGTTTATATCATTATGGACTCGTAGATATTTATTTTATATCCTGATTTAAATTCAAACACTTCTTCATTTTGTTGGCTATTGCGAACTCTTTCACATGGCTCCTGTGACCCTTTGACATACTCCCATTATTGGGGGGCAGTTTATTCTTTTTAGTTTTTGAGTACTCCCTTGCTTTCTGATATATAAGATGCTCCAGGCTAATCTTATATATTATCTTCAGCCCTTTCTGCAAGGGGCCCTGGTTGCTTTTACTGGAGAATAGTATTACAAACCAAGATAAATGGTGCTAGGTGTGCTTGTTGCGACAGGGATGTCATGGCTTCTGCGCCCTCTTAGCCAAAGGAAGTAGAAAATACATGTGCATATACCAACCTATCTATGCATATCTATATTTTCCACGTGTAACCATCTGTATCTATATTGAGCTAAACATAAATTCATGCTGAGCATACTTATATACACCTCCAACTCTAATTCATTATCACATGGGTTATTCTAATTCTTTCCTGCTTGTCTATAATCTTTCATTACAGCAAAGAAAAATCTGGTAACTTCCTACTTTTCACCTCAGAAGTTACAAAAGTAAAAGAAGAAATGAATTTATGTTTTGAGAGGAAACCACTTCTTCAAATAACCACATTATTATGTTTTTTGGGCCAGGCATGGTGGCTCACGTCTGTAATCCCAACACTTTGGGAGGCCAAGACTGGAGAATTGCTTGAGGCCAGGAGTTTGAGACCTGCCTGGACAATCTAGGGAGACCCTGTCTCTACAGAAAAAAAAAAAACAAAAAAAACACAACTGTTTAAAATTAGCCAGTCATGGTGGCATGCACCTGTTGCCCCAGCTACTCGGAAGGCTGAGCTAGGAGGTCAAGGCTGCAGTGAGCCATGATCATGCCACTGCCCTCCAACCTGGGTGACAGGGCAGGGCAAGACCCTGTTTCAAAAAAAAAAAAAAGCCTTGTTGAAAGCAGTGATATTTAAAGAAGATAGGAAGATTGTGCAGTGTACCCTCTGTGTGTCACCTTAGATGAGGCCAGACCTAGAATCCATAACCCAGATGAGATTATCCTGGCCCCTGGTAGAACCACTTACCACTTTCAGAATTGTCTTTTCTTTTTTTTGAGATGGAGTCTTGTTCTGTCACCCAAGCTGGAGTGCAGTGGTGTGATTTCAGTTCACTGCAACCTCCACCTACTGGGTTCAAGCAATTCTCCTGCCTCAGCCTCCCAAGTAGCTGAGATTACAGGCACTGCCACCACGCCCAGCTAATTTTTGTATTTTTAGTAAAGACAGCGTTTCTGATTTTTGTATTTTCAGTAGAGACAGAGTTTCCATGTTGGCCAGGCTGGTCTCGAACTCCTGACCTCAAGTGATCTGCCTGCCTCGGCCTCCCAAAGTGCTGGGATTATAGGTGTGAGCCACCACTCCCGGCCTCAGAATTGTCTCTTGATGTCGTAGCCTCATCTTTCATCAAGAGATGCTTAAAGAAACTGCCTGATAAAATCCATTATTACCTCCACTATAAGGCCAATGCCAACATTACTTCATTACCCAGCATCTCCTATAAGAAACAAAAGGGCAAAAAATACTTGCTTCCTTGAGTAAAGTAACAAGTAAATTGTGTCTTATTTAACCACATCCATCATCATGCTTCCCTTTTCATGTTGTTTGCCGGAAGCTTAGAGTCAAATTTGCTATGGGATTGTAACAACTATATAGGCCCTGACTGGTGATGTGTTTATATTCCCCCAGTCTTAACAACATATGTCATACTTTTCATGGTTGCTGAAGTTTTATTTTCTACTCCTATCCTACTATTTTATTTGTGCAGTGTTTTATGCTTCTAAAAACTACCTCAAATCCTTTGCGGAATGAAGTAATATAAATTAATGCACATATAATCCTGTTATTACTATAGTTGTTTAATCTTTGAAATAATAACAGGATTAATGGCCTATAGTGGGAAGCTAGTTAAGAAGAAAAATTTTTACAAGGTTCTTATATAAGATAATTAAAATATTCTCCAATATAGAGAGGAAATAATAAACTATTCTTAACCTGAACATTATCATTTTCTCATAAGACTCTATGATATAATTTTAAATTCTGGACCAGCAGGAAAAATACTTTCCTAATTAGATCCCCTTCAAACATCTACTTTCTCTACACCCATTTCTGTATACCTCCTTTCTCCCAATAGTGAACCTTTGCCTCTTTTGTTAACTACAGGAACCATATGGGTGGTGGCTGGACCAAGATTTAAAATCATAACCAATAATGATCAGGAAGCCTAAAAATATACACAAAGCAAGCATCTTATCTTTGTAAGGAGAAAGGGAAACTAACATTTCTTGAGAACCTGCCACATGGCAGATGATGTTTAGGAGCACTTTATATATATGGTTTCATTCAATCTTTGAAGCAACCTCAGGTGAAACAGGCAAAGCTCAGAAGTTAAGTGATTTGCCTAAGGGCTCCCTGCTATTTAAATGGAAATTTCTAGACTTATACCCCAGCCTTACCTGACTAGCCCAAAAACCTCCTCTGTCCATTCCATCACTCCTTATAAGCAACCACACTGCTTTTATTGTTTTTATTTAATTTTTTTTTGAGACAGGATCTTGCTCTGTTGCCCAGGCTGCAGTGTAGTGGCACAATCTCAGCTTATTGCAACCTCCACCTCCCAGGCTCAAGCCAGCCTCCCACCTTAGCCTCCTGAGTAGCTGGGGCTACAGGCACGTGCCACTGCTCACAGCTAATTTTTGTATTTTTTGTAGAGGCAGGGTTTCACCATGTTGCCCAGGCTGGTCTCAAACCCCTGAACTCAAGCAATCCTCCCGCCTTGGCCTCCCAAAGTGCTGGGATTACAAGCATGAGCCACCATGCCTGGCCATGCTGCTTTTATAATTTCTTGCCAGTGCACCTAAGCTAGGGAACCTTTTAAAGATGGGAGAACAATTTAATAATGCTTAACAGAATAATGACTCAAAAAAGCTATTTAAAATGCCTTTCTACGGAGGAATACATCAGAACCCAGCTCTTTGAAAAATGTTCCACCCTACTGGCTCTCAGCACTCTCTCTCTCCCTTGATCTTCCCCAGCACTTACTTACCACCATTGCCACTCATTGTCACTGACTCAAGGTCCTTTACCCTGTGCATTTAAATTGCACACACATGCATGTGCACATACACACCTTGTATCCCCAAATCTGGGTTTCTTAAATGTCGCCACCATGTCTTATACATGCATTTCCCTCTTCTATTCTTCAAATTGTAGTAGATGCACAAAAAGTATCAAATGATTGAATGAGAACACTCAGTCTTTGAAAGGGAAGTTACTGCTGGATATGCAATAGTCGACTTCTCTACCTTCCTCAAAGAAGGCTGTATCCAAATCTATCCCCTTGGTCCACAATAAGGCATTCCTCTCTTACTCCAACAGCATGTTCTGGAAAGCCAGAGAAAAGTACTTACACGTAAAGTAAAATTACTTACAGCATATTATCAACCATTTCTATACTCTCTCACAGTGAAATAACCCTGATTCATTACGGTGTTCCTTGAATTTCTCAGTATAGCCTTGTTCTGTAAGATTCATGGAATTAACTCTTATGTGACAAGGAAGATTTTTTAAGGTTATCTCTAAGAAAAATATTGAACAGAATGGAGCTAAGGATTAATATTTGAAAGAAAACCTAAGTTTTATTTATCAAATTTGTATGCGACGCCTTCATTCATTCAACAAATACTTTTTGAGTATCTATATGTGCCAGCACTATTCTAGAGGCTGAGAAAACAGCAGTGAACAAAACAGACACTAATCCCTGTCTTCATGGAGCTGCCATTCTACCGGGGGACAAAAGCTAGAAAGAACTGTTGATATGCTGGTTGACAAAATTAGGACTCAAAATCCATATAAAGAGGAAACTGAAACCAATAAAACCAAATTTAATGGAGAAAAATACAGCATTTAGAGTTCAGAAATTAAATGGATAAGTATGAACAGGAAGGGAATATATAGCTTTATTCATGCAATACATATTTATTTGTAGGTTCTCTTCCCCAGAAGTAGTTACTGAGGGGGTGGAAACAGGTCCTGCTCTGCTGGGCACTGGGGATCTCAAGTCCCTAATCTCAAGAAACTCATATTCGAGAGACACAAACAGCAATGGCAGAACAACGAACAGTGTGATAATTGACCAAGGTGTGTACTGTGTGTTGTGGGACAAATTAGGAGGGGTATCCAGCCCAGATGGGCAGGGAAAAAACAACCACTCTTTCCTCAGGGTAACACCCAAAGTGACATGGAGGATGAATAGGCTTTCACCAGGCAAGGGATGGGGGAAAGAGGAGGCAGGAACATTCCACGTAGAGGGAATAGCATATGCAAAATTAATATCTGCAAGTGATTCTCTAAGGATGTAGCCAGAATCACAGCAAAGCCATGTCAGTCATCCCAAGAAATACGGACTTTATTCTTTAAATGTCAGAGTCAACATCAGGTTTTTAAAACCTGGAATTACATGATCTAACGGTATTTTAGAAACTCCTCTTTGGCAACAGTTTGAAGAACAGAATGCTCATAGGGGAGATTGGGAGGAAGGCAGCTGGAAGGCTGCTGCAAGTGACAAATGACAATTGTCTGAAATCAGAAGTAGCAAGATATCCAAGGAGGCCGATTTGAGAGATGTGAGTGATGGAATCAACAGGACTTATGATCCATTAGATTAAAAAAGATGAAGGGAGTGGCAATAGGTTGGCTCTTAAGAGATTTAGCTACATGGTAAAGTGAGGAGAAGACAGATGCAGAGTTTAAGAATGAAGAAAATGGACAAGTTCGGGGAATGGGGAAAGGAGAGGTGATGAATTTGTTTGAAAATGAAGGCAACTTACTCAATATGCCTGAATATAAGGCAAATTTCTTTTCCCAAAATTATTCCTCAGAGGAAAAAAATAGTTACTTTGCATTAAATTCTCTTTCAAAAGTTTCTCATCATGGGGTACTTTCCAAATTTCTGTATTTTGAACAAATTATTGTTTGGGAAAAACAAGCCAGAAACTACCTTTAATTGTTGCTGAGTATGTATGCTACTAGAGGTCACCTGATGGATGGAAGTGTCCAAAAAGGAGCAAAGAATTTTAACAGATACATAATTTTCCTAAGAGCATACCTCACATTTGCAAATTTAGATGTTATAAATTTCAAAAAGCAACACAGTGAGTAAGTAGTTATGTTGTGGAGATCAAAAATATACACCCACAGAACAAATTTAAAAAACAGCTGTCCTAATATTGTACAAGTAGAGACTTGCCACAGGGAAACTCCTGAATTCCCTGGCTGCTATCCATTCAGGGACTTCTCAGTGGAGTCAACTCAGAGCCTGTTTCCACCCCTCAGTGTCTACTCCTGGGAAAGAGAATCTGTCTGATTGAGACCTTTGGTAGAAAGAACTGAGCATGCTCAGTCAGCTCCCTCTGGGCTTTTCTTGTCAGTGGCCTGTCATTAGGAGGTCCAAATTCTCTGATTATCCATGACACAAGTTTATGGCAAAGCCTATAGGAGAGGTTTATAGCCAACTAGCTCACTTATATATATAAGTGATATATATATCACTTATATATATAACTGCTATGCCAGCCCTCATCCTTTAAATGCACAGGGAGGTATTATACAGCCACAGATGATGATGATGATGATGATATTGATGATATTGATGATATCGATATCTGGGATTTAAAATGTACAATGTGCCAGACAGTCTAGATGCTTCACATATATTAAGTGTATTAGCCTGTTTTTTGCTGCCATAACAGAATACCAGAGACTGGGTAATTTATAACGAAAAAAACTTTTATTTCTTACAGTTCTGGAGGCTGAGAAGTCCAAGATCAAGGAGCCAGTGACTGGTAAGGGCCTTACTACTGCATTATAACATGGCTAAGGCCATCACACGCATGAGGTGGCAAGGAAAGGGGGTCAAACTCTCCCTTTTATAAGGAACCCACTACTACAACAATGGCATTAATCCATTCATGGAGGCAGAGCCCTCATAGCCTATTCACCTCTGAAAGGTCCCACTTCTTCACACGTGCACTGGGGATTAAGTTTCCAACAAATGAACTTTGGGAGACAAATTCAGCCCATAGGATTAAGTCACTGAATATCAACAGCAATTCTATGAGGTATCTACTCAGTTGACAAAACTGAGACACTGAGGTTTTACAGCTTGCTCAAAGTCACACAAAGTAATGGGTGGTGAGGCTGGAATTTGAGGTGAGCACCCTCACTCTTAAGCCACTATACCATACTGGCTATTCATTGATTTAACCAAAAATTTTAACATAGCCTACATTAAGAGATGAGAAAAGGAGTAGCACAAAAAGAGTTAAATATTCATCTTCCATAAGGAAGTCTGTAGATAAAAATCTAAGTTTGAAAATTCAAAATACAACCATATAAGCATGCTGTTTTGAAATATGAAGATAACCATAAGAAATGGCTAAAAGAGCTGAAAGCAGTTGATTTTGGAGTAAGGTGCCCAGTATGAGAGGGGACTAGGACAGAGGAATGCTACTGTTGATTATAAGCCTTATAGAAATCTGATATTTTATATTGTATGCATATAAAACTGATAATCATAAAAAATTAATTTTAGGAAGAAAACATACCAACTTTGTTGAAATTAATCTGGGCATATGACCTAGGTCCTGCTTTTAAAAATCATATGATCCATTATGATGAATAAGACTTCACAAAACTACCTATCAAATAGCCTACACTGAGAATGACACTACCAGGAACAGGAGAGTCATGACAGTGGCATAGTCTTGCTGAGGATTTGAGAATTCTTATCAAAATTCCTGGGAATAGATTGGATCTGTAGGTCAGGTATCAAAGAAAGAAGCGGGTTCCTTAAACCAATGCAGAACATAGTTTCTCCTGATTGGGGTGGGTGGTTGGGGGACCAGGGAGGAGATTAAAAACAGTCTTATGTTCATAACTGGTTTTGTCTGACCCAGAATCATAGTTGAATTACTAACTTGCCAGAATGCTTGAAAGCACAAAGACATCATTCCTTTATCAATGAGAGTATCTGTAGTGTGAAGAGTGAAATGGAAGGCTAAGGTAATAGCTACAGAGGAAACTAGAGAAGAAGGGTCCTGACTGAAATAGGCTGCTTTGTCAAGCGGTATCAATTCTACCAAGGACGATCAATATCAGGGCAGCATAAGTAAAGGAGAGATGGGGTTTCACCATGTTGGCCAGGCTGGTCTGGAACTCCTGACCTCAGGTGATCCACCCACCTCAGCCTCTCAGAGGCTGGGATTACACGCGTGAGTCACCACGCCTGGCCTGATTGAAGTATTATTCTCCTTGTTCCGATAAAGAAACTGAGGCAAAAAGTGGTTGTTTAAACAACTTGCCCAAGGCCATACAGACACAGGGTGGAGGAAGAGAACCCAGTCTAGAGCATACATTGTTCATTGTTACACACTGTCCACCAGGAGCAGCCCAACAGAAGTTGGGCTGTAAAGAACTACAGCAAACCTTTGGAGACATTCGGAGTACACCTTCCTAAAGTTGTCATGCACAAACAAGCCTTAATATTCTAAAAACATATCAACCCACACAGACAAGTTTCCACCTAACAGGCAGATTTCTATCTTGATGAATCAAATGCCTCCTTGCTCATAATTGTTGGCCTGTCAAATAGGTGACACCTTCTGTTCTAAGTACCAGTTAAACAAAGATGCTCTGATAACAGCATTCTCTAGCCACAAGTAATTCTGCCAGGGAGTTACTTACTATTGAATAGCAAGAAGTTAAGAGATAAGAAAGAACATTAAAACTGCCAAGATAAACCATAAACTGCGTACACAGGCTGAGTTGCAAGTCAATCTTACATTCCTCCTTGACAGTGGATGTGGGACCTGGATCCTCTTTTATATAGAAGAGTTCATTAGGAAAAATTGAGATAGATGATGAATAACTGAGAGAGAAAAAATAGCTTCGCAGAAAGACAGGATCCCAAGCACATTCATCTTTTACTCTGTTCTACTGTGTCCTAGAAATCTTGATCTTCCTACCAGAGCATGAAAGAAAGATTTGTCTCAAAATTGTCTCTGCCGTTCTGTTTAATCTCAAAATCAAATTTAAATAACAGGCATCTATTTAAAGTATAGCAGTGGGAAGGTAGACTGATGATCAATAAGGCCTAAGGATGGGTATGATGTGATCAGCAACACTCCTTTAGAGTCACGTAAGAGAAATCCCTGCCAATCACAAACACACACTCTCAAATCAAAGAACACATGGATGCTGAACACTGACAGAATGAGACTCATAGACTTAAACGGTGGCGTTTGTGCTGGCCCCAGAGAAGTATAGCTCCACATCTGTTGTTCTATGTCCACAAAACAAAAAGGGATTTCATCTAACTGCCATAAAGTTGTGGCTGTGCCACTGCCAAACTCAGAGACTGACACCGCATTAGTGTGTGTAGAGGATTTGAGCAGCAGAACCTCTTAGGTTAGTGAAATATTAATTTATCAAACACTCCCCCTGAGAGGGCATGAATGCAATGAATTCTTGCATAATGAGGTTTCATTTCCAAATAGTGCTGAATGTTCATTTTCTTGCTTTTCTTCCTGTTCCAATTCATAGTTCTAGGTGTACTAATTAGTATGGTACTCACAGCCACTGTACACGAAGAGAAACATTTTGCAATATTGACCAGTCACATTATTCTTAAATATATACATATGTGGTGGACCCAACATGAGTAAAACATGATATTGTTTGTGTATTGCAAATTAATAAACACTGAATGCTAGAACAGTTTTGCTTTTATTAAACTATTTAATAAGACATATTTTAAAAGTAAATCAAATTTGGCTATAAATACTTTATATTTAAAAATTAAAATTCTTGAATTATACTCTGTATTTTGCCTTTCATTTTTTTCTCATGTAACTATTTTAATGAGGTATCATTCACATACCATAAAACTTAACTTTTTAAAAGATACAATTCAGTGTGTCTTAGTATATTCACAACGTTATACAACTATCACCATTATGTAATTCCAGAACACTTTTCTCAGCCCAAAAAGAAACCCTGTACCCATTAGCAGTCACTCGCATTCCTCCTTCCCTCAGCCCTTGGCAACTACTAATCTACTTTCTGTCTTTATGGAATTGCTAATTCTGGACATTTTATACAAATGTAATCATATACTATGTGGCCTTTTGTGGCTGGTTTCTTTCATTTAGTATAATGTTTTCAAGGTCCATCCATATTTGGATCATGTGTCAGTACTTCATTGCTTTTTGTGGCTGGATAATATTTCATTTATTAATATACCACATTTTGCTTATCCATTCATCCACTGATGGGCATGTGGATTGGAATACTACTATGAACATCTATGTACAAGTTTTTCTGTGTATATACCAATTTTATTTTTTTTTTTTTTTGAGACAGAGTCTTGTTCTGTCGCCCAAGCTGGAGTGCAGTGGCGCAATCTCGGCTCACTGCAAGCTCCGCCTCCCGGGTTCACGCCATTCTCCTGCCTCAACCTCCCGAGTAGCTGGGACTACAGGCGCCCCCTACCACGCCCGGCTAATTTTTTGTATTTTTAGTAGAGATGGAGTTTCACCGTATTAGCCAGGATGGTCTCGATCTCCTGACCTTGTGATCCACCCACCTCGGCCTCCCAAAGTCCTGGGATTACAGGCTTGAGTCACCGCACCCAGCCTGTATATATCTTTTTAATTGTCTTGGGTATACACCTAAGAGTAGAATTGCTGTGTCATATGGTAAATCTCTGAGGAACAGCCAAATTTCCAAAGTGTCTGCACCATTTTACATTCCCATCCACAGTGTATGAGAGTTCTAATTTTTCCACATACTTGCCAACATGTTATTGTTCATCTTTTTTTATTTTAGCCATCCTAATGGGTGTGACTTCCATTTGCATTTCTCTAATGACCAATGAAGTTGAGTACATTTTCATATGCTCATTGGCGATTTATATATCTTCTTTGAAGAAACGTCTATTCAAATCCTTTGAACATTTTAAAATTGTGTTACTTGTCTTTTTATTGCTGAGTTGCAAGGGTTCTTTATATATTCTGGACACCAGTCTTGTAAAATACATGATTTGCAAAAAATTATCTCCAATTGTGTGGATTCTCTTTTCGCTTTCTTGGTGTGCCCTTTGAAGCACAGAGGTTTTAATTTTGATGAAGTCCAATTTATCTGTTTTGTTGTTGCTTGTGCTTTTAATGTTATATTTAATAAACCATTGCCTAATCCAAGGCCACAAACATTTATACCTTTACACTTTGTGGAGGAGGGGTGGAGGAGACAAAGTCTCACTCAGGGGTGGAGGAGTACAGTGGTGCAATCATGGCTCACTGCAGACTCTAACTCCTGGGCTCAAGCAATCCTCTGGCCTCAGCCTTCTGAGTAGCTAGGAATACAGGTACACACTGCCATGCCCGGCTGATTTTTTTCTTTTTTTAAGAGATGGAGGTCTCAATATGTTACCCAGGCTGGTCTTGAACTCCAAGCCTCAAGTAATCTTCTTGTCTCAGCTTATACTTAGGTCTTTAATCCATTTTGAGTTAATTTTTTTATATGGTGTAAGGTAGGGGATCTAACTTCATTCTTTTTCCTGTGGCTATGCAGTTGTTCCAGCACCATTTGTTGGAAAAACTATTCTTCCCCCACTTAATTGTCTTGGCTTGCTTTTTATCTTAATAATATATATTTTTAAATACAACATTTATTATCTATCTACTTATTTGGAGACAGGGTCTCACTCTCTCACCTAAGCTGGAGTGCAGTGATGCAAACATGGCTTATTGCAGCCTCAATGTGCTGGGCTCAAGTGATCCTCCAGCTACAGCCTCCTGAGTAGCTGGGACCACAGGCTACCACCACGCCCAGTTAATTTTTCAGTTTTTTATAGAGATGGGGTCTTGCCATGTTACCCAGGCTGGTCTCATGCTGGGATTACAGGTGTGAGCCACAGTGTCTGGCCCTTATTTTTCTTTTAAATATTAAAAATTATTAAGATGGCCAGGTGCAGTGGCTCACACCTGTAATTTCAGCACTTTGGGAGGCCAAGATGGAGGATTGCTTGAGCCCAGGAGTTCAAGACCAGCCTGGGCAACATGGCAAGACCCTATTTCTACAAAAACTTATTTAAAAATTATCTGGGTGTGGTGGCATGCACCTGTGTGGTACCAGCTACTTAGGAAGCTGAGGCTAGAAGATCACTTGGACCTAGGAGGTCAAGGCTGCAATCAGCACTCCAGTCTAGGTGATACAAGGAAACTCTGTCTCAGAAAAAAAGAAAGAAAGAATGCTTTTAAAACAAACAAAATTTTATGATTTTTAGTTTTATAGAATTGTTATGCAATAAACTACATAAAGTATTCAACAAGGAATCTTGACATATGGATGTACCTGTGCCAACATCACTACAATCAAGATAATGAATATATTTATTACCCCAAAAGTTTTATCATACCTCATTGCAATTCTTCCCTCTTGCCTCCAGGCAACTGCTGATCTATAGAGTAGTTTGCCATTATAAGTTAGTTTGCATTTTCTAGACATTTATACAAATAGAATCAGACGGTGATTTGTATTTTATTTTTACATTTGTTTTAATTTACATCTTTGATAAAGATCATTCAAATAGGCCAGGCACGGTAGCTCATGCCTGTACTCCCAGCACTTTGGGAGGCCAAGGCGGGCGGATCATGAGATCAGGAGATCGAGACCATCCAGGATAACACGGTGAAACCCCGTCTCTACTAAAAATACAAAAAATTAGCCAGGCGTAGCGGCGTGCGCCTGTAGTCCCAGCTACTAGGGAGGCTGACGCAGGAGAATGGCGTGAACCCAGGAGGTGGAGTTTGCACTGAGCCGAGATCGTGCCACTGCACTCCAGACTGGGCGACAGAGTGAGACTCCATCTCAAAAAGAAAATAATAATAATAATTCAAATATTTTCCCTCAAATATAATTTTATTTTTTAAGACTTTTTTTTAAGAGCAGTTTTGGATTCACAGTAAAATTTAGAGGAAGGTAAACAGATTTCCCATATATCTCCTGCCCCAACACATGCACTGCCTCCTCTATTATAAACATCCCCCACCAGAGTGGTACATTTGTTATAACTGATGAATCTACACTGAAACATCATTATAATCGAAAGTCCATGGTTTATTTATTTTTGTAGAGATAGGGCCTCACAATGCTGACCAGGCTGGTTTCAAACTCCTGGCCTCAAGTGATCCTCCCATCTTGACCTCCCAAAGTGTTGGGATTACTGACATGAGTCACCATGCCCAGCCCCAAAGTCCATAGTTTATATTAAGGTTCACTCTTGGTATTATAGAGTCTATGGATTTGGACAAATATACAACGTATGTCTGCCATTACTGTATGAGAGTCATTTCACTGCCCTAAAAATCTTCCGTACTCCACCTATTCATTCTCCCCTGACTGACTCCCTGAGAATTCATCTTTTTATTGTTGCCATCATTTTGCCATTTCCAGAATGTCTTATAGTTGAAATCACATGGTATATAACCTTTTCAGACTGGCTTCTTCACTTAGAAATATGAATTTAAGTTTCCTCCACAGCATGGGCCACATTGCAAGGCTCCATCCCTACAAAAATTAAAAAAAAAAAAAATTAGCTGGGCTCCTACTTGAGCCCAGGATCTTGAGGCCACAGTGAGCTATGACTGCATCACTACACTCCAGCCTGGACAATAAAGCAAGGCCTTGTCTCTAGAAGAAAAATAAATTTTAAAAAAAAGTCAGGCATAGTGGCTCACACTTATAATCCCAGCACTTCTGGAGGCTGAGGCAGGAAGATCGCTTGAGCCGAGGAGTTCAAAACCAGCCTGGGCAACACAGCAAGACCCAATCTCTCAAAAAAAAAAATTAGCCAGGTATGGGCCTTTAAGCAGGTGGAGCCAAGATGGCCGAATAGGAACAGCTCCGGTCTCCAGCTCCCATCCTAAGCGACACAGAAGACGGGTGATTTCTGCATTTCTGATTGAGATACCGGTTTCATCTCACTAGGGAGTGCCAAACAGTGGGTGCAGGACAGTTGGTGAAGCGCACTGTGCACGAGCCGAAGCAGGGCGAGGCATTGCCTCACTCGGGAAGCGCAAGAGGTCAGGGAGTTCCCTTTCCTAGTCAAAGAAAGGGACCTGGAATATCGGGTCAGTCCCACCCTAATACTGCGCTTTTCCAACGGGCCTGGAAAACGGCACACTAGGAGATAGTGTCCCACACCTGGCTCGGAGGATCCTATGCCCACGGAGTCTCCCTGATTGCTAGCACAGCAGTCTGAGATCAAGCTGCAAGGCGGCAGCTAGGCTGGGGGAGGGGCGCCCGCCATTGCCCAGGCTTGCTTAGGTAAACAAAGCAGCCAGGAAGCTCGAACTGGGTGGAGCCCACCACAGCTCAAGGAGGCCTGCCTGCCTCTGTAGGCTCCACCTCTGGGGGCAGGGCACAGACAAACAAAAACTCAGCAGGAACCTCCACAGACTTAAATGTCCCTGTCTGACTGACAGCTTTGAAGAGAGTAGTGGTTCTCCCAGTACACAGCTGGAGATCTGAGAACAGACAGACTGCCTCCTAAAGTTGGTCCCTCACCCCTAAGCGGCCTAACTGGGAGGCACCCCCCAAGTAGGGACAGACCGACACCTCACTCGTCTGGGTACTCCTCTGAGACAAAACTTCCAGAGGAACTATCAGACAGCTAGCTGAATTTGTGGTCTCACGAAAATCTGCTGTTCTGCAGCCACCGCTGCTGACACCCAGCCAAACAGGGTCTGGAGTGGACCTCTAGTAAACTCCAACAGACCTGCAGCTGAGGGTCCTGTCTGGTAGAAGGAAAACTAACAAACAGAAAGGACATCCACACCAAAAACCCATCTGCACATCACCATCATCAAAGACAAAAAGTAGATAAAACCACAAAGATGGGGAAAAAACAGAGCAGAAAAACTGGAAACTCTAAAAAGCAGAGCACCTCTCCTCCAAAGGAACGCAGTTCCTCACCAGCAACAGAACAAAGCTGGATGGAGGATGACTTTGACGAGTTGAGAGAAGAAGGCTTCAGACGATCAAACTACTCTGAGCTACAGGAGGAAATTCAAAACAATACCAAAGAAGTTAAAAACTTTGAAAAAAAATTAGAAGAATGGATAACTAAAATAACCAATGGAGAGAAGGGCTTAAAGGAGCTGATGGAGCTGAAAGCCAAGTTTCGAGAACTACGCGAAGATTGCAGAAGCCTCAGTAGCAGATGCGATCAACTGGAAGAAAGCGTATCGCTGATGGAAGATGAAATGAATGAAATGAAGAGAGAAGGGAAGTTTAGAGAAAAAAGAATAAAAAGAAATGAACAAAGCCTCCAAGAAATTTGGGACTATGTGAAAAGACCAAACCTACGTCTGATTGGTGTACCTGAAAATGACGGGGAGAATGGAACCAAGTTGGAAAACACTCTGCAAGATATTATCCAGGAGAACTTCCCCAATCTAGCAAGGCAGGCCAACATTCAGATTCAGGAAATACACAGAACGCCACAAAGACACTCCTCGAGAAAAGCAACTCCAAGACACATAATTGTCAGATTCACCAAAGTTGAAATGAAGGAAAAAATGTTAAGGGCAGCCAGAGAGAAAGGTCGGGTTACCCACAAAGGGAAGCCCATCAGACTAACAGCTGATCTCTTGGCAGAAACTCTACAAGCCAGAAGAGAGTGGGGGCCGATATTCAACATTCTTAAAGAAAAGAATTTTCAACCCAGAATTT